>NC_062571.1:21464419-21767496 GCF_022837055.1 Prionailurus viverrinus | reverse complement strand
CAACCTGTCACCATTTGGTAGAAATATAGGCAACAACCTGGACTTGCAATTGGCACTTGAAGTAGTGGGCAGTCTTGTGGGACTGAGACCTTAAACTTTGCAATCTAATGCTCTCTCCCAATAGATTGTGTTAGAATTGAGTTGAATTGTAGGACACCCAAGTAGCGTCTGAGAATTGCTTGATAGTGTGGGAAAACCCCCATGACACATTGTCATTGGTGATCAGAATTGTTAAGGAATTTTAAATATATATTCTGGATATTAATTAGTTATCACGTATATGGTTTACAGATATTTTCTCCAAATATATGGGTTGCCTTTTCACTCTGTTATTCACTTTAATGCATAGATATTTTTAAATTTCATGTAGTCTCATTTGTCTATTTTTTCTTCTGTTGCTGGTGCTTTTGTTGTCATATTCAAGAAATTATTATCAAATCCAAAGTCATGAGATTTCTCTCCTACTTTTTCTTCTAGGAGTTTTATAGTTTTATGTCTTATGTTTAAGTATTTAATCAAATTTCATTTAATTTTTGTGTGTGGTATAAGGATCCAATGTTATTCTTTGGTGTGTGGATAGGATATCCCATTTTCCCAGCAGAGATGAGACTCTCTTCCCCAATGTGTGATCGTGGGCACCTTGATTCAGAACATTTGACCATATATGAGAGGGCTTATTTCTGGGTTCTCTACTGTGTTCCATTGGCCAATATGTCAGTCTTTATACTAGTACCACACTCTTTTGATTTCTTTAGCTTTATAATATGTTTTGAAATCAGGAAGTATGAGGTCTCCAATTTTGTTCTTCTTGCTCAATATTGTTTTGGCTATTTGGGAACTCTTGAGATTCTATATGAATTTTAGAATTTTTTTCTATTTCTGCAACAAATACCACTGGGGTTTTGATAAGGATTACATTAAATCTATAGATTTCTATGAGAAATATGAATATTTTAACAATATTAAGTCTTCCAATCCATGGACACAAGATGTCTTACCATTTACTTGCATTTTCTTTAATTTCTTTCAGTACAATTTTGTAGTTTTTAATGTATGCTTTTTGATTCTTTAGTTAAATTTATTCCTAATTATTTTATTCTTTTTGATGCTATTTTAAATGGGATTGTTTTAATTTTTTACAGATTGTTTATTGTTAGTGTACAGAAATACAATGGAATTTTGTGTGTGGATTTTATATCCTGCAACTTTATGGAATTTATTTATTAGTTTTAATAGTTTGCTGTGGAATTTTTAAGGCTCTTCACATATAAGATCATGTCATAAGTGAACAGAGATAATTTTATATATTTTTTCATTTTGGATGTCTTTCTTTTTCCTTGTACCTAATTCTCTAGATAGGACTTCCAGTATTATGTTGAATAGAAGTGTCCAGAGTGAACTTTTTGTATAGAATGAATGTGTTTCTTCCAAAATGCATGGATTGAAACCTAATCCTCAATGTGAGAGTATTTAGAATGGGGCTTTTAGGAGGTAATCAGGCCAGGAGCCTTCCTGAATGAAATTAGTACCTTTATAAAAGAGGTCCCAGAGAGATACCTCACCTCTTCTGTCACATGAGGACACCCGTGAAAAGATTGCCACCTATGAACCAGAAGGTGGGATCTTTCCAGACACCAAATTTTCTGGTGCTTTGATCTTGAACTTCTCAGCATACAAAAATATGAGAAATAAATTTCTGTTGTTTACAAATCACCACAGCTATGGTATTTTGTTATAGCAGCCTGAAGAGACTACAACAGCATGTTTGCCTGTTCCTGGCCTTACAGGAAAAGCTTTCAGTCTTTCACCATTGAGTATAATGTTAGCTGTAGGTTTTCCATATATAGACTTCATTATGTTAAGATAGTTTCTTTACATATCTAGTCTGTTGGTTTCTCTCTCTCTGTTTTTCACTATAAGTGTACTCTTTAATTCTTATCTTATGTTCCCCCCATCCCCTCACCCTCCTTCCTCTGGTAACCATTAGTTTGTTCTCTACAGTTAAGAGTCCATTTCTTGGTTTCTCCTTTTTTTCCTCTGCTCTTTTGTTTTGTTTCTTTTTTTTTTTGATTTTTTTAATGTTTATTTATTTTTGAGACAGAGAGAGAGCATGAACAGGGAGGGTCAGAGAGAGGGAGACACAGAATCTGAAACAGTATCCAGCACAGGGCCTGACGTGGGGCTCAAACTCACAAACTGTGAGATCATGACCTGGGCCGAAGTCGGATGCTTAACTGACTGAGCCACCCAGGCGCCCCTGTTTTGTTTCTTAAATTCTACCCATGAATGAGATCATATGGTCTTTGTCTTTGACTGACTTATTTTGCTTTGCATTGTACTCTCTAGGCCCATTCATGTCATTCATTGCAAATGATGAAGTTTCATTCGTTTTTGTGGCTGAATATTATTTCATTGTATATGTATATATCACATCTTTTTATTATCCATTCATCAGTCGATGGACACTTGGACTGCTCTCATGTCTTGACTATTGTAAATAGTGTTGCAATAAACATAGGGGTGCATGTATCCCTTTGAATTAGTGTTTTTGTATTCTTTGGGTAAATACCCAGTAGTATGATTACTGGATCATAGGGTTGTTATATTTTTAATTTTTTGAGGACCCTCCATACTGTTTTCCACAGTGGCTGCAACATTTTGCATTCCCACTAACAGTGCGAGAGGGTTTCTTTTTCTCCACATTCTCACCAATACTTATTGTTTCTTGGTTCTTCTTCCTCTTTTTCTTCTTTTTCTTCTTCTTCTTCTTCTTCTTCTTCTTCTTCCTCTTCTGTTTAATCTTTTTAAATTTATTGATACTTCTATGGTCCAACATGTGATCTATTCTGGAGAATGTTTCATGTGTATTTGTAAAAAATATGTATTCTGCTGTTTTGGAATGGAATGTTCTGAACATACCTTAGGTCCATCCAGGCAATTGTGTCATTCAAAGTCACTGTTTCCTTGTTGATTTTCTGTATGGATGATCTATTCATTGATATTAAGTGTGGTGTTAAAGTCCCCTACAATTATTACATTACCATCAATTTCTTCCTTTATATCTGTTAATAGTTGATTTATATATTTAGATGCTCCCATGTAAGTACATAGATATTTACAATTGTTATATCTTCTTGTTGGATTGTTTCCTTTATCATAATGTAGCGCCTGCTTTGTCTCTTGTTACAGTTTTTGTTTTAAAGTTTATTTTGTCTGATATAAGTATTGCTTTCTTAGCTTTCTTTTCAATTCCTTATGTGTGATAAATGTTTTTCCATCCCTTCTCTTTTGATTAGCATGTGTCTTTAGGTCCAAAGTGAGTTTCCTGTAGGCAGCATATAGATAAGTCTTGCTTTCTTATCCATTCAGTCATCCTATGTCTTCTGATAGAGAATTTAGTCCACTTACATTTAAAATAATTATGGATGGGATGTATTTAGTGCCATTTTCTTATTGTTTTACAATTGTTTTTGTACTTCTTTTCTGTTCCTTTCTGTCAGTTGTTCTTTTTATCATGAAAGTTGTTGTGTATTGTCAAATTTATTTCTGCATTTATTCAGATGATCGTGTGGTTTTTGTCCTTCATTCTGTTAATAAGGTATATTATATAGATAGATATTTTTGCATGTTGAGCTGTCTTTGCATCCCTGGGGTAAATCCTACTTGGTCATGGTATATAATCCTTTTAATGTCCTGGTCATTTTAGTTCATTAATACGTTGTTGGGGGGTTTTGCATCAATATTCATCAGGGATGTTTGTACTTTCTTGTAGTATCTTTGCCTGACTTCAGAATCAGAGTAATGTTGGTCTCATAAAATTATTTTGGAAGTTTTCCCCTCCTCAACAATTTTTGGGAAGAATTTGAAGAGAAATCATGTTAACTCTTTTGGTAGAATTTTCCAGTTGAAGCCATATGATCCTGAACTTTTCTCTGTTGGGAATTTTTCAAATCACTGATTTAGTCTCTTTGCTAGTTATTATTATTTTTTCTTATTTATTTATAATGGTGTCTTGGTAGATTGTATGTTTCATGAATTTGTCCCTTTCTTCCAGGTTATATAATTTGTTGACATATGATTGTTTGTAGCAGTCTCTTATAATCCTTTTTATTTCTGTGGTATCAGTTACAATGTTTCATTTTTCATTCTAATTTTAGTTATTTGAGTCCTTGCTCTCTTTTTCTTGGTTAATCTAGATAAAAAATTGTCGGGCCACCTGGGTGGCTCAGTTGGCTGAATGTCCGACTTCAGCTCAGGTCATGATCTCACAGTCTGTGAGTTCAAGCCCCACATTGGGCTCTGTGCTAACAGCTCAGAGCTTGGGGCCTGTTTCAGATTCTGTGTCTCCCTCTCTCTCTGACCCTCCCCTGTTCATGCTGTGTCTCTGTCTCAAAAATAAATAAACGTTAAAAAAAAGTTAAAAAAAAAGATTTGTCAATTTTGTTGGTGTTTTTATTTATTTTTTTAATTTCTAAAAATTTTTATTTATTTTTGAAAGAGAGAGAGAGAGAGTGAGAGTGGGGGAGGGGCTGAGAGAGAGGGAGACACAGAATCCAAAGCAGGCTCCAGGCACTGAGCTGTCACCACAGAGCCCCATGTGGAGCCCAAATTCACAAATGATGAGATCATGACTTGAGCCAAAGTTGGATGCTCAACCAACTGAGCCATCCAGGTGCCCCTTTGTTGATCTAAAAAAAAAAAAAAAAAAAAAAAACTAACTCTTTTAATTTTCATTTGTCTGAGAAACTAAAGGACTTTGTGACCACTAATCCACTAAAGAAATATTAAAAGGGACATTTTGAGTGCAAGGGAGAAACCAAAAATAACAAACACAAGAAAGGACCAGAAAAAATCTCCAGAAACAATGATGACACAAGTCATAAACTGGCGAGGAAGGAGGGGAAGATGGCAGTGTAGGAGGACGCTGGGCTCACCTGCTGATCACTTAGATTCCACCCACATCTGCCTAAATAACCCAGAAAACTTCAAGAAGACTCGCAGAACAGACTCTCCAGAGCTAAGCATAGACAAGAGGCCCACGGAAGAGGGTAGGAAGCGCAGAGAGGCAATGCATGCTACATGGCAGGAGGGAGCCAAGGCAGTGGAGGGGCAGCCCACCCAGCAAGGCAGAGCCCCCGAGTCTGACTTGCAAAAGCGGAGGGGCCAGACTGTGTGAGTTCTGACAGCCAGTGGGACTTAACATCTGGAATGTTATAACTCAATAGCTCTGCTCAGAGAGGGGGAGGGCTAGAGGACAACAGGAGGGAGAGGTGTTGAGCTCTGGAGGACAGAGCTCAGCTCCACGGGGAACAAAGGTGCTGAAGCGCCATCTCCCTCACCCATCCCCCAGCCAAAATCCCAAAGGGAACCAGTTCCTGTCACGGAACTTGCTGGCACTGCACAAACACCCAATGCTGTGCTTCTGTGGATCCATCCCTCTGACGGTTCTGACTCCCTCCAGAGCCACAGGGCCACTCCTGCAATGGACCACTGAAGGCAAAGTGAGCTGAGTCTGCCCCTCCCGCCCCTGTGCATCTTGCCTATCCACCCCTGCTAATACACCAGATCCCATAGAAGCACCACCACAAGGCTGGCAGTGTGCAAGTAGCCCAGACAGGGGCCACACCACTCCACAGTGAGTCCTGCCCCTGGGAGAGGGGAAGATAAGGTACACACCAGTCTGACTGTGGCCCCAGTGGTGGGCTGGGGACAGACATCAGGTCTGACTGTGGCCCCGCTGACCAACACAAGTTACTCCAGACAGCACAGGGGAAGAGCCCTGCAATTCCGCACCACTCTAGGGACTATTCAAGATGACGAAACGGAAGAATTCTCCTCAAAAGAAACTCCAGGAAGTAGCAACAGCTAATGAACTGATCAAAAATGATTTAAGCAATATAACATAAAATGAATTTAAAATAATAGTCATAAAAGTAATCACTGGGCTTGAAAAAAGTATAGAGGACAACAGAGAATCTATTGCTACAGAGATCAGGGGACTAAGAAACAGTCATGAGGAGCTAAAAAATGCTCTAAATGAGGTGTGAAATAAAATGGAGAGGACCACAGCTCGGATTGAAGAGGCAGAGGAGAGAATAGGTGAATTAGAAGATAAAATTATGGAAAAAGAGGAAGCTGAGAAAAAGATTTTAAAAATCCAGAAATATGAGGGGAGAATTAGAGAACTAAGTGATGTGATGAAACGCAATAATATACATATAATTGGGATTCCAGAGGAGGAAGAGAGAGAGAAAGGTGCTGAAGGTGTACTTGAAGAATTCCAGAGTCCAGCTCCAGCAGATCCAGGGATTCCTGAAGGAAGAACGACATCGGCGAAAATAAAACAAAACTAAAATAAAAAACTAACATAAAAAACTAAAACTAAAATAAAAATGCACACAGACAACAGTAGTGTGTTGAACTGGCTGATTTATTGTAGTAAACGTGGCATTATATATGATAGTGGTTTTCTTGTAACATACGTCATCTATGTTTTTCTAACATTACCTAATTTTGAAAATGTTCCTATGTATAAACAACCTTTAAGAAATAACATGGCGATTTTTCCCTAATATTCCCGCATACCCTTTGATTAGTAATTACTTTCTTACATTATTCCATTATGCATCTGTGTTTATCTATAATCTACTGTTATGCCCAGAATTCGTGATCCCCAAAGACCGCCAGGGAGCCGAGTCTGATGTAAAAGCAAAAGAGCCTTTATTCGAGCTACCTCAAGCTCAATCCCCTACCTGCACCAACGACGCAGTGGTGAGATACCAGGGAGAGAGAGCGAGTTTCAAAAGGACAAAGGTTTTATTGGGGCCTAGTGGCAGTTGGTGAGGTAATGGCTGTGGCCTCAGCTGATTGGCTGGGGAAGGGTCCTGAGGAAGAGTCCTGTTAGGCAGTTGAGGGGGAGGGTGGTTACTCAAGGGGAGGAGGTGTGGTCAAGGTGAAGGACACAGAACAAGATGAAGTCGGCCGGCGTAGGCCTACCCTTTCATTCCCCCCCTTGTCATGTAGCTTAGGGACCCAATCATGGGACCGGCTGCATTTATGGTGAAGGGGAACAGAGTTTGGAGGTTTACACAAAGTTCTGGGAAGCAAGTGTCCCTGGGGTGGCTCTGGGAGGTCTGATTAAGTATTGTCCCCGAGCCGGTGTCTATGATCTGCCAGGTGATGTTTTGGGGGGGCGTGGGGACTCCCGGCAGCATGAGCAATGGCAAACAGAGTTAACAGAGTTACCAATATTAGGTGGGTCGAATGCACTGTAGCTTGAGCTTGAGCGGGCTGTGTTGGTCCCGACTGATGGCCCATCTCGTGACGACGTCCTTCCGGATCAAGGAGGGGTCTGCTGGCCTAACATGGGTGTGATGGACCCAGGTCGCGATGCCGTCTACCTTGAGAGCGGTGGGGGTTGTCAACACCACAATGTAGGGTCCCTTCCAGCGCGGCTCGAGAATCTCTCGGTGGTGCCTCTTGACGTAGACCCAGTCTCCCGGCCTGTACTGATGAGGTGTCGGGATCCGGCCAGCCTCGTAGATGGCGCGGAGGCGCGGCCAAATGTCCTCATGCGCCCTCTGGAGCCCGCTCAAGGAAAGAAAAAGTTCTTGATCTTTAAACTCAGCAATAAGTTCAGCTCGAAGGCTGGGAATAACAGGGGGTGGCCTGCCAAACATTATCTCGTAGGGAGTAAAACCCAGAGTGTAAGGAGTGTTTCTAACTCGGTAAAGGGCGTACGGTAGGAGAGTCACCCAGTCCCCACCAGTGTCCATGGTTAATTTGGTAAGGGTCTCTTTTAGGGTTCTATTCATTCTTTCTACCTGTCCTGAGCTCTGCGGCCTATAAGCACAATGTAATTTCCAGTTTGCCCCCACCGCCTTGGCTACTACCTGTGTTACCTGCAAGATAAAAGCTGGTCCATTGTCTGATCCTACCATGGCAGGAAAACCATACCTGGGTAAGATGTCTTCTAGTAGCTTCTTAGCCACCGTCTGAGCCGTTTCATGCTTGGTTGGGTATGCCTCCACCCAGCCAGAGAAGGTGTCTGTAAATACTAAAAGATATTTAAAAACATACTTTCCTGGTTTGACTTCAGTGAAGTCGACTTCCCATTGGGCTCCCGGTCTGGTGCCTCTGAGCCTGGTTCCTTTTTTATTTGATGTGGCTCTCACGTTGGTGAGTTGGTAGGTCTTGCAGGCAGATACAACTTGCTCTATTTTGGTGTCCTGTTGGTGAATCTTGATTCCGGCATGTCGGATTAAGTCTTTTAATTTTCGGGCCCCCATGTGAGTAGACCGATGCATGTGCTCTAATATTGAGACTCCGAGCTGGTCTGGCAACACGAGCTCCTTGCTAGGTGTATACCACCATCCCTTTATCTCCTGGGCCATAGGGAGTTTCTTGATCCGCTGTAACTCCTCCTGGGAGTATTTGGGCTGGTCTGGTAAAACTGGGTCTCCCGGGTCCGGTAGTTGTATGGTCATGGTAGGGACTGGAGTAAGGGCTACTGCCTTGGCTGCCTGGTCAGCCTTTCGATTACCTCTAGCTACTGGGTTATCAGCTTTTTGGTGCCCTTGGCAGTGGATAATGGCTAGCTTGGCAGGAAGCCATAAGGCCGTAAGCAGGTTAAGTATCTCCTGCTTATTTTTTATAGTCTGTCCTTCTGCCGTCAGTAACCCCCTCTCCTGATAAATTGCCCCATGAATATGAGCTGTGGCAAATGCATAACGGCTGTCTGTGTAGATGTTAAGCCCTTTTCCAGCTCCCAGCATCAGCGCCTTGGTGAGGACTATGAGCTCTGCTCGCTGGGCTGACGTTCCAGAGGGTAGAGCCTCCGCCCATACGGTGTCCGTTTCAGTGACCACCGCTGCACCCTCATACCTGTGTCCATCTCGCACAAAGCTGCTGCCATCAGTGAACCAAGTAGCCTTGGCATCGGGGAGGGACCGGTTGGTCAGGTCCGTCCGGAATCCATGTACTTGTTCCAGGATTCCTGCACAATCATGTAGTGGAGCACCTAGGTCAGGGTTGGGCAGCAGGGTTGCAGGATTGAGAGCTGCACTGGGGTGGAACTGCACTCTTGGAGGGTTGAGTAGGAGGCTCTGGTAATGAGTCACACATGTGTTGCTCATCCATCTATCAGGAGGCTGTTTCAGGACCCCTTCAATGGCGTGTGGGGTCGTGATCCAGATCTCCTGTCCTAGGGTCAGTTTGTCTGCATCCTTGACTAGGAGTGCTGTCGCTGCAATAATTCTTAGGCATGGCAGCCAGCTGGCAGCCACTGGGTCTAGTTTCTTAGACAGGTAAGCCACTGGGCGGTTCCAGGGGCCTAAGGCTTGAGTTAGAACCCCTTTTGCTATTCCCTTATGGTCGTCTACAAAGAGGTTGAAGGGCTTCGTAATTTCTGGTAGGCCCAGGGCTGGGGCACTTAGGAGGGCCTTTTTTAACTGATTAAAGGCAGTTTCTTCTTTTTTAGTCCATTTAAATGTTTTCCCCTCTTTGGTAGCTTTATATAGGGGCCTGGCGATCTCAGCAAAACCTGGAACCCAGAGGCGGCAGTAGCCGGCTGATCCTAGGAATTCCCTCACTTCTCTTCGGGAGGTGGGAGTAGGGATCTTTAGGACAGTTTCTTTTCTGGCTTCTGATAACCGCCGCTGTCCGCCCTCCAGCATATATCCCAGATGACTTACCCTCTCCCTGCATATCTGAGCCTTCTTCGCGGATGCCCGGTACCCTAAGGCCCCCAAGGTAGCCAGCAGGTCCTGGGTCCCTCGCTCACAGTCTTTGGCCGTGTCGGCAGCAATCAGGATGTCATCTACGTACTGTAGAAGGGTGAGGCCAGGGTGCTCCCTTCTGTACTCACCCAGGTCCTCGTGTAGTGCCTCGTCGAAGATGGTGGGTGAATTTTTGAATCCCTGAGGTAGCCGTGTCCAGGTAAGTTGCCCACTGTAGCCCTCCTCCAGATCATGCCACTCGAAGGCGAACAAGGGCTGGCTCTGGGGTGCCAGCAGCAGACTGAAGAAGGCATCCTTTAAATCTAGTACAGTATACCAGACCCTGGAGGGCACTAAGGAGCTCAAGAGAGTATATGGGTTGGGAACAGTTGGGTGTATGTCCGCGACTCTCTTATTTACTTCCCGGAGGTCTTGTACTGGTCAGTAGTCATTTGTGTGAGGCTTTTTGACCGGCAGTAAGGGGGTGTTCCAGGCAGACTGGCAAGGAACTAGTATCCCTAGGCTTCATAGTCTCCAGATGTGTGGCTGGATCCCCTTCCAGGCCTCCTGAGACATGGGGTATTGTTTGATCTTTACTGGACTCTCTCCTGGCTTGAGCTCTACCAGGACTGGGGTCCTGTGAGTGGCTAGTCCCATCCCCCCCGTCTCTGCCCAAACCGAGGGGAATTCTTGTAGCCATCTGTCTATATTATTCTCTCTCGGGAGTGCCTCCTGGTGGAGGAGGTATTCATCCTCCAGTTTCATGGTCAGGACCTGGATGGGGTGGCCCTTGCCATCGGTGACCTGAGGCCCCCCTTGTCTGAAAGTTATCTGAGCTCCAATCTTGGTCAGTAAGTCCCGTCCTAACAGCGGGTAGGGGCATTCTGGTATTACCATAAAGGAGTGGGATACCCGGCCCGTTCCCAAATCTACTGTTCTTCGGGTAGTCCATGAATACTGGCTCATAACAGTTGCCCCTTGTACCCAGGACTTCTTGCTAGCTAGTTTTCCTTGTGGGGTGCGGAGGACCGAATGTTGTGCTCCGGTGTCAACAAGGAAGTCAACAGGGGTCCCCTCCACTTTAAGAGTTACCCTGGGTTCAGGGAGAGGGTCCGAACGCCGACTCCTCTAATCACTTAGTTCATCTAGCTCTAGGACTTTTACTCGATCAGTCTTGCTTCCCTTCCCGCCGGCCCTTTTCGGACAATCTCGGGCCCAATGCCCTATCTCCTTGCAGTATGCACACTGATCCTTCTGCAGCCTCTGCTTCCCCCCCCCCCTTGGTGGTTCTTTTACCTTTTCTTGCATCGTCTGCCAGCTGCCGGAGATGGCGGTCTCGCTCCTCGGGGAAGTCAGCGGTGGTAGCTAGTAGTATTCTGGCCAGGTCTCGAGTCTGCTTACTGCTGGCAGCTGCCATGGCGTGAGCCTGCTTGTCCTCAGGAGGCTCCCGGTTATTATACACCTTTTCAGCTACCACCAGTAAGTCCTGCAAACTTTTTTCTCCTAGTCTATCTATTTTCTGTAATTTTCTCCTAATGTCTATGGCCGATTGGTTTACAAAGGCCATAACTGCTGCCTTGCTTTCCAGAGCCTCTGGATCCATGGGGGTATAGGTATGGAATGCCTCCATGATCCGTTCTAAAAAGGCAACTGGAGATTCATCTTTTCCCTATTGTACATTTCCTACCTTGGCCAAATTGGTTGGCTTTCTAGCAGCCATCCGGAGACCCCCCATTAGAGTCTGGCGGTAGACCTGGAGCCTCTCCTTACCTTATGCCATGTTGAAATCCCACTGGGGCCGAGTTAAGGGGAAGGAGGCATCTATCTGAGCCTGGTTGGTGGTGGAATTCCCGTCTGCACCCGGAACTAGTTTTCGGGCCCCATTGAGGATTCTTTCTCTTTCTTCAGTCGTGAACAGGACCTGCAAAAGCTGCTGGCAATCGTCCCACGTGGGCTGATGGGTAAAAAGAACAGAGTCTAATAAATCAATAAGCCCTGCCGGTTTCTCGGAAAACTTAGGATTCTGAGCTTTCCAATTGTAGAGGTCACTAGTGGCGAAAGGCCAATAGTGATGGGGCTGATTCCCCTCCGTGTCTGGGGGTCCGGTGGCTCGCAGGGGCAGAATAGTGGAGTCGGCGGCGGAGGCGGATTTCTCCCTCTGAGCCCTTTGTCTGGTAAAGGGCGGGCTTTCTACTGGAGCGTTTCCGCCTCCCGCTCTCGGAACAGCGTCTGCCTCCCCTGGAAGGGGAAGATGGTGTTCTTCCGGTATCCTAGAGGGGTTATACGGGGGAGGAAAAATTAATTCTTCTTCAGTAACCCCCTGTAGGACAGGGTAGAGGGGTGCTGAAGGCTGGGTAAGACTTTTCCTCTTCGCTGTCTCCTGCAAAGCAAGAATGGGTTTTGGCTCCAGAGGGAGGGGGCTAGGAAGGGCTTAAGCCAAGAGGGTGGGTCTTCTACAAGGTCCTGCCAAGTGATAATGTAAGGGAGCTGATCAAGATGTCCCGTCTGAGGCCGAGAGATGATACTCCTGACTCGGTGGATGGTAGGGAGGTTGAAGGTCCCCTCTGGTGGCCATCTGACATTGAAAGTTGGCCACTCGCTAGAACAAAAAAACTGCAACCGACCCTTTCAGACTTCCACACTGAGGTTGTTAGCTCTTCCCCTCACAGCCTTAAAGTGATCAATCATAATACTTAGAGGAGTAGTCTGAGTCTGTCCCATAACGTCCGTCCAGTAAGTCCACAAAAACAGACAAACAGAGGGCCCCTAGAAAGTCTTCCAACTCCATGGAAGCAAAACTGAAAGCTAGCTTAGACATTTGAGGGGATTCCACGTCCCTCCAAAACCGATGAGGGGATTCCACGTCCCTCCAAAGACGACGGCCTCACGCCGACCAGCGGGAGCGACCCGCCTCGTCTCAGACCTTTGAGGGGATTCCACGTCCCTCCAGAAGGGAGGATTGGAATGTCTTCTGAAACTCCTGGCCCGTGGTCCTCCAGTGCGTCCACTTAGACCACGTCAGGCACTGCCAGAATTCCAGAAATGAGCTCACACAGAAAATACAGAACAAACAGACAGACACTAACCATGGCCAGTCAGGCTCTCCAGGTCGGGGGTCCCTCAGGGGTCTTGGGGATCCCAGACGAGCCCCCAAATGTTATGCCCAGAATTCGTGATCCCCAAAGACTGCCAGGGAGCCGAGTCTGATGTAAAAGCAAAAGAGCCTTTATTCGAGCTACCTCGAGCTCAATCCCCTACCTGCACCAACGACACAGCGGTGAGATACCAAGGAGAGAGAGCAAGTTTCAAAAGGACAAAGGGTTTATTGGGGCCTAGTGGCAGTTGGTGAGGTAATGGCTGTGGCCTCAGCTGATTGGCTGGGGAAGGGTCCTGGGGAAGAGTCCTGTTAGGCAGTTGAGGGGGGGGGTGGTTACTCAAGGGGAGGAGGTGTGGTCAAGGTGAAGGACACAGAACAAGATGGAGTCAGCCAGTGTAGGCCCGCCCTTTCACTACAAAGCATTTGCTTTGCTGTTCTCGAGAAAGGCCCTCCATTTCTCAACACCTCAAGTGGAACAGTTACAGGGACATGACCTCCTAACCTCATGAGGCCAGAAGAACAATGTGTTTGCCTTGGTCCGAGGTGCCAGAAAGGGGCTGAAAAAGTGTTAGAAACCCTAGCCTCATAAGTTCTCAGAGAGACAATGCGCCTAGGAACCAATGAACCATTCTGTACCTTAACTGACTCGGTTCAGTCATCATCTGGAATGCCTCTGGGGGGCCAGGTGGGCCTAGGGGTTGAAGTCACCTATGCCCAGAGATACACTCCTTAGTTGCTGGAGTGAAGCTTTCAAATCCATATGTGTCTCCTTTACAGGCCCACTTTGCTGGCAAATGTATGAAGCTATCCTTCCTGTAAGTAGAGGAGTCTCCATAGGGGATGTCAAGGGCTAAATATAAGGCCCCACAATTTCTTGTGAAACCTTATTTCCTTCCTAATGGTTCTTTTCCCAGGGAGCCTGCATAGGGAAATTCCCCAACAGACAATAACCCAGTGGTTTTAGTTTTAAGGCAAAATTACCTAAAAGTGGGAGTACAAGAAACTTCACTGTTGGTGGGGCTGCCTTGCAGTCACCAATCCGTCCACAGCCCATGCCTTGCCACTCAGACAGGGATAGCTTGGCTTCCAGCAGAAGAAATCAGAGCTGAGAACTTCCCTGATCTGGGGAAGGAAAAAGGCATTGAAATCAAAGAGGCACAGAGAACTCCCTTCAGACATAACTTGAATCAATCTTCTGCATGACATATCATAGTCAAACTGGCAAAATACAAGGATAAAGAGAAAATTCTGAAAGCAGCTAGGGATAAACATACTCTAACATATAAAGGGAGACCGATAAGACTAGTGATGGATCTATCTACTGAAACTTGGCAGGCCAGAAAGGAATGGCAGGAAATCTTCAATGTGATGAACAGAAAAAATATGCAGCCAAGAATCCTTTATCCAGCAAGTCTGTCATTTATAATAGAAGAAGGGATAAAGGTCT
Organism: Prionailurus viverrinus; assembly: GCF_022837055.1. NCBI lineage: Eukaryota > Metazoa > Chordata > Mammalia > Carnivora > Felidae > Prionailurus > Prionailurus viverrinus. The sequence goes on along the minus strand of NC_062571.1, from coordinate 21,753,236 downwards.
TCCAAAACAAACAAACACTGAAGGAATTCATCACCACCAAACCAGCCCTACAAGAGATCCTAAGGGGGATTCTGTGAGTGAAATGTTGCAAGGCCCACAAAGCACCAGAGACATCACTACAAGCATGAAACCTACAGACATCACAATGACTCTAAACCCATATCTTTCAATAATAACACTGAATATAAATGGACTAAATGTTCTAACCAATAGACATAGGGTATCAGAATGCACAAAAAAACAAGACCCATCTATTTGCTGTCTACAAGACTCATTTTAGACCTGAGGACACCTTCAGACTGAAAGTGAGGGGATGGAGAACTATCTATCATGCTACTGGAACTCAAAAGAAAGCTAGAGTAGCCATACTTATATCAGGCAAACTAGACGTTAAATTAAAGGCTGTAACAAGAGATAAAGAAGGACATTATACAATAATTACAGGGTCTATCCATCGGGAAGAGCTAACAATTATAAATGCCCAAGAGTGTGGTAATTGCAGGGGACTTTAATACTTCACTTACAACAATGGATAGATCATCTAGACACAGGATCAATAAAGAAACAAGGGCCTTGAATGATACATTGGATCAGATGGACTTGACAGATATATTTAGAACTCTGCATCCCAAAGCAACAGAATATACTTTCTTCTCGAGTGCACATGGAACATTCTCCAAGATAGATCACATACTGGGTCACAAAACAGCCCTACATAAGTATACAAGAATTGAGATCATACCATGCACACTTTCGGACCACAATGTTATGAAACTTGAAATCAACCACAGGAAAAAGTCTGAAAAACCTCCAAAAGCATGGAGGTTAAAGAACACCCTACTAACGAATGAATGGGCCAACCTGGCAATTAACGAAGAAATTAAAAAATATATGGAAACAAATGAAGATGAAAATACAACAATCCAAACGCTTTGGGATGCAGTGAAGGCAGTCCTGAGAGGAAAATACATTGCAATCCAGACCTATCTCAAGAAACAAGAAAAATCCCAATACAAAATCTAACAGCACACCTAAAGGAAATAAAAGCAGAACAGCAAAGACACCACAAACCCAGCAGAAGAAGAGAAACAATAACGATCAGAGCAGAAATAAACAATACAGATTCTAAAAAAAACTGTAGAGCATATCAATGAAACCAAGAGTTGGTTTTTTGAAAAAATAAACAAAATTGATAAACCTGTAGCCATGATTCTCAAAAAGAAAATGGAGATGACCCAAATAGATAAAATTATGAATGAAAATGTAATGATTACAACCAATCCCTCAGATACAAGAAATTATCAGGGAATACTATGAAAAATTCTATGCCAAAAACCGGACAACTTGGAAGAAATGGACAAATACCTAAGCACCCACACACTTCCAAAGCTCAAACAGGAAAAAAATAGAAAACCTGAACAGACCCATAACCAGCGAAGAAATTGAATCAGTTATCAAAAATCTCCCAACAAATAAGAGTCCAGGACCAGATGGCTTCCCTGGGGAATTCTACCAGACGTTTAAAGCAGAGATAATACCTATCCTTCTCAAGCTATTCCAAAAAATAGAAAGGGAAGGAAAACTTCCAGTCTCACTCTATGAAGCCAGCATAACTTTAATTCCTAAACCAGACAGAGACCCAGGAAAAAAGAGAACTACAGGCCAATATCCCTGATGAATATGGATGCAAAAATTCTCAATAAGATACTAGCAAATCGAATTCAACGGCATATAAAAAGAATTATTCACCATGATCAAGTGGGATTCATTCCTGGGCTGCAGGGCTGGTTCAACATTCACAAATCAATCAACGTGATACATCAGATTATAAAAGAAAAGATAAGAACGATATGATCCTGTCAATCAAAACAGAAAAAGCATTTGACAAAGTTCAGCATCCTTTCTTAATAAAAACCCTCGGGAAAGTTGGGATTGAAGGAACATGCTTAAACATCATAAAGCCATTTATGAAAAGCCCACAGGTAATATCATCCTCAGTGGGGAAAACTGAGAGCTTTATCCCTGAGATCAGCAACACGACAGGGATGTCCACTCTCACCGCTGTTGTTTAACATAGTGTTGGAAGTGCTAGCATCAGCAATCAGACAACAAAAGGAAGTCAAAGGCATCAAAATTGACAAAGATGAAGTTAAGCTTTCACTTTTTGCAGATGATATGATATTATACATGGAAAACCCGATAGACTCCACCAAAAGTCTGCTGGAACAGATACCTGAATTCAGCAAAGTTGTAGGATGCAAAATCAATGTACAGAAATCAGTTGCATTCTTATACACTAATAATGGAACAACAGAAAGACAAATAAAGAAACTGATCCCATTCACATTTGCACCAAGAAGCATAAAATACTTAGGAATAAATCTAACCAAAGATGTAAAAGATCTGTATGCTGAAAACTATAGAAAGCTTATGAAGGAAATTGAAGAAGATGTAAAGAAATGGAAAAACATTCCAAGCTCATTGATTGGTCAGTACTACCCAATTACTCAATACTACCCAAAGCTATCTACCCATTCAATGCAATCTCAATCAATATTGCACCAGTATTCTTCTTGAAGCTAGAAGAAGCAATCCTAAAATTTGCATGGAACCACAAAAGACCCCGAATAGCCAAAGTAATTTTAAAGAAGAAGACCAAAGTGGGAGGCACCACAATCCCAGACTTTAGCCTCTACTACAAAGCTATAATCATCAAGACAGCATGGTATTGGCACACAAACAGACACATAGACCAATAGTATAGAATAGAAACCCCAGAACTAGACCCACAAAATTATGGCCAACTAATCTTTGACAAAACAGGAAAGAATATCCAATGGAAAAAAGACAGTCTCTTTAACAAATGGTGCTGGGAGAACTGGACAGCAACCTGCAGAAGAATGAAACTAGACCACTTTCTTACACCATTCACAAAAATAAACTCAAAATGGATAAAGGACCTGAATGTGAGACAGGAAACCATCAAAACCCTAGAGGAGAAAGCAGGAAGAAACCTCTCTGACTTCAGCTGCAGCAATTTCTTACTTGACACATCCTCAAAGGCAAGGGAATTAAAAGCAAAAATGAACTATTGGGACCTCATCAAGATAAAAAGCTTCTGCACTGCAAAGGAAACAACCAACAAAACTAAAAGGCAACCAACGGGATGGGAAAAGATATTTGCAAATGACATATTGGACAAAGGGCTAGTACCCAAAATCTATAAAGAGCTCACCAAACTCCACACCTGAAAAACAAATAATCCAGTGAAGAAATGGGCAAAAGACATGAATAGACACTTCTCTAAAGAATACATCCAGATGGCCAACAGGCACATGAAAAGATGCTCAACGTCGCTCCTCATCAGGGAAATACAAATCAAAACCACACTCAGATACCACTTCATGCCAGTCAGAGTGGCTAAAATGAACAAATCAGGAGACTATAGATGCTGGCGAGGATGTGGAGAAATGGGAACCTGCTTGCACTGTTGGTGGGAATGCAAACTGGTGCCGCTGCTCTGGAAAACAGTGTGGAGGTTCCTCAAAAAATTGAAAATAGATCTACCTTGTGACCCAGCAATAGCACTGCTAGGAATTTACTGAAAGGATACAGGAGTACTGATGCATAGGGGCACTTGTACCCCAATGTTTATAGCAGCACTTTCAACAATAGACAAATTATGGAAAGAGCTAAATGTCCATCAACTGACGAATGGATAAAGAAATTGTGGTTTATATACACAATGGAATACTACGTGGCAATGAGAAAGAATGAAATATGGCCTTTTGTAGCAATGTGGATGGAACTGGAGAGTGTTATGCTAAGTGAAATAAGTCATACAGAGAAAGACAGCATATGTTTTCAATCTTATGTGGATCCTGAGAAACTTAACAGAAGATCGTGGGGGATGGGAAAAACTAAGAGATTAGAGAGGGAGGGAGCCAAAACATAAGAGACTCTTAAAACTGAGAACAAACTGAGGGTTGATGGGGAGTGGAGGAAGGGGAGGGTGGGTGATGGGTATTGAGGAGGGCACCTTTTGGGATGAGCACTGGGTGTTGACAATAAATTTCATATAAAAAAATAGATGATTGATTGATCATTAAAAAAAAAGAAACAACACTAAGAATAATATTTTTTTGGTCAGAAGCAATGCAATCCTCCAAACAATATAGTTATATTTTTAAGGTCCTAAAAGAAAACAAACTTAAAAAAAACATTAAGCCACACTTCTATATCCAACCAAACTATCCTTAAAAAATGAAGTCCAGATAAAAATGTTTTCAGGTAAAACCAGAGGTGAAAGAACTTAACACCAGTGTACCTGGATTATAAGAAGTGTTTATGGTGGTTCTTCATGAAATGATTACCAGATGGTAATCTGGCTCACATGAAGGAATGAAGAATAAATGCGTGGGTAAATATGAAAGCTATTTTTCTTATTTCTTAATTTCTTTCAAAGACAATTGACTGATCAGAGCAAAATTCATAGTTATGTATTGTGGGATTAATAACATATGTAGAAGTAAGGTGTATAACAAATATGGAAGGATGATAGATTTATTTTGTTATAAGTTTCTTACATTATAGGTGTTACAATGTTAATTCAAGATGCACTGTTAGAAGTCAAGGATTTTTCCTAAAATCCCTACAGCAAGCAGTAAAATTAATACATCGATATAGACAGACACCAATTAGAGTAGCTAAAATGAAATACTAAGAAATAATCAGTTCAAAATATGGAAGAAGAGGGAGAGGAAGAACAAATAAATGAGACAAACAGAAATGAAATAGAAACCATTTCAAAAATTACTTAAATACAAATATACTAGACACCCCAATTAAATATTAAAAATTGTGTGCCTGCATAAAAATAACAAGGCCCATTTATATACTGTATGAAGAAGAAAGAGATAGGGAAAAGGTAAGTTTGGAAAAAGATATAACATGGAAACACTAATTATAGGAAAACTGAATTTACTGTAATAAGGCATACATTATTTCAAGACAAGTACTATTACCTAGAGAAAAAACATTTCCTAATGATAATAAGATTAATTCACCAAGAAGGCAGTATAGTTAGAGCTTTTTTAAACAGCAAACTATAAAACACCTGATGTAACAATTGAAAGATATAAAGGGATATATGTAACAACATGCATATGTCATAAGATAATTATGCTGACTAAAAGAAGACAAAAATGTGAATATATTCATTGATTCCATTATATAAAATTCTAGAAAATGCAAAATATTCTTTATTAAAAGAAAGCACATCATTTATTCCCTGGGTATGTCAGAGAGGAAGGGAGGGTTGAGAGAGAAAGATTTTATAGGGGACCATGTAACCTCTTGGGAGTGGTAAATATTTTTGTTATTTTGATTCTAGTAATGATTTAGTGGACATATACATACAGCAAAACTTAATAAAATGTAGACTTTAGACATGTACAGAGTATTTAATGTCAAGTATGCCTCTATAAATCTATTAAATATAACAAAAATAATTCATTTTGAAAAAGTCTTTATTTTTTCTTTATCCTTAAAAGACGAGTTCATTGGCCAGAGAATTCTAGGTTTATAGTTATGTTCATTCAGTTTCTTGGAAGCTTTATTTTATCATCTTCTATCTTCCATTGTTTCAGTTTAAATTGTTATAATTGGTCATTCAGAATTAACCTTTCTCTTTTCTTTGGCCTTTGTTTTTGGCAGCTTTATTATGGTGTGCTTTCCATTTGAATGTACTTGGATATATTTGCCTTAGTTGGAGTTAACAATGAACTTTTAAATAGTATTGATGTTCTTTGCATATTTTTGGAAAATTCTCATCATTATATCTTCAAATATTGTTTTTGTATCATTGCTTTATCTTCTCTTCTGGGATTATGATATATGTATGTTAGACCCTTTCAATTAATCTCCTTTGTCTTCTCATTCTTTTCTGTATTTTTCATCTTTTGGTCTATCTGCAATACCTTAATTCTAGATACCTATTTTCTACTGTTCTATACTTTCACCCAATAGTTCTTTCATCCAAGTCCACCGTATTTTCCTAGAAATTTTAGGAGCTTCTTCCCAATTCTTATACCCAAAAAGTCTGTTGAGATTTTGTTTGTAATTGTGATTGGAAATCTATCAATCAGTTTGACATATTGAGTATTTCAATCCATGAGTATGATAAATTCTCACTTATTTAGGTCTTTAATTTCAACGACGTTTTACAATTTTCACCAAGATGTCCTAGCCAACTTTTATTATACTTATTCCTGGAGTTGTTTTGTTTAATGCTGATTTCAGCATAATTTTCACGATTTTCCTTTCCAGTTGTTTGTTAATATGTATGTAAGAAAACAATTTTTTTGTATATAATCTTGTGACCTATGTATAACCTTGCTAAATTCATGTTAGTTCTATTAGTTGTTTTGTAAATTTCCTGAGATTTTTCTCTGTAAACAGTCATAATCAACTGCAAATGGGGAAAATTTTACTTCTTCCCAGCCAACCTAATACTTTTTTTCTTGCCTTATTACAATGACTAGCACCTCCAATCAATATTGAATACAAGCACTGAAATAGGCATCTTTGTCTTATTTTAGATTTAAGGTAGAAACAACTCAATCTTTCACCAGTAATATTCATATTTTTGAAGTATTATCAATTTGAGAAAGTTTCCTACTATTTCTAGCTTGGTGTGAGTTTTCACTATAAATGAATGTAAACTTTTTCAAATACTTTTTTCTGAATAATAATGATCATTATTGTGTTAATATGATGAATTCCAATTATTAATTTTTAGATAATAAACCAACAATGCATTCCTAGAATAACTCTTGCTTGATTGGGATATATTATGCTTTCTCTGCTTTGTTAGATTTGATTTGTTAATGCTTTGTTAATTCCTTTCTATGTAGTGTCTTTGTGAAGATATATTTGTATTTGCCATGTTTTCCTGATGATATATCCCTTTTATCATTATAAAATTTTCTCATTTTGTATTTTTATTGTGAATTACACTTTATGTGATTACAAAAATAGCTAACACAACTTTCAGATTAAAATTTTTTTGTATAATTTTTCACCCATTTACTTTTAACCTATCTATGTCTTTATAGTTATTTACTTCTTTGTAGATTTATTGTAATATAATTGACATGTAACACTCTGTAATTTTAAGGTGTATAATGTGTTGATTTGGTATACTTATATATTGCAAAATGATTATCAATATAGCATTAGCTATCATCTGTGTCACATCACATTATATCATTTCTTTTTTGTGGTGAGAACATTTAAGGTATACTCTCATTAACTTTCAAGTATATAATACAGTAATTATTAACCATAATCACTATGATGTACATTAAATTTTTTTAATGTTTATTTATTTTTGAGAGAGAGATAGAGCACAAGCAGGGTAGGGGCAGAGAGAGAGGGAGACAGAGTCCGAATCAGGCTCCAGGCTCTGAACTATCAGCACAGAGCCCGATGCAGGGCTTGAACCCACAAACTGTGAGATCATGACCTGAGCTGAAGTTGGATGCTCAACCAACTGAGGCACCCAGGCATCCCTCTACAATGTGCATTAGACCTCTAGAAATTATTAATCTTATAGAAATTTGTACTCTTTTGACATCTCCTTTGCCCCTATTTTCCAGCACCTGATATCTACCATTCTGGTCTGTTTCTGTGAGTTCATTTTTTTTAATATTTCCCATACAGGTGAGATCTTACAGTATTTGTCTTTGTCTGAGTTATTTCACTTAGTATAATATCCTCAAGGTCCATTCATGTTATCACAAATGGCAGGATGTCCTTCTTTCTCCTGGCTGAACAATACTCTATATGCATTTATATACTACCTTTTCTTTATCATTTCATCCATTCATGGGAACTTAGGTTGCTTCAATATCTTGGCTATTGTGGATAATGCTACAATAAACATGGATGTACAGATATCTCCTCAAGATCCCGTTTTCATTTCCTTTGGATATGTATTACCAGAACTGAGATTACTAGATTATATGGTGGTTCTATTTTAAGTTTTTTGTGGGTCTTCCATACTGTTTTCCATGGTAGCAATTTATATTCTAATCAACAGTGCAGAAGAGTTCCTTTTCCTCTACATCCTTGCCAACACGTGTGATTTCCTGTCTTTTTGATGATACTCATCTTAAGAAGTGTGAGGTTATACCTCATTGCAGTTTTGACTTTCATTTCCTTCATGATTACTGATGCTGAGCACCATTTAATGCACCTGTTAGTCCTTTTATGTCTTCTTTGGGAAAATGTCTATTCAACTTCTCTGTCCATTTTAAAATAGATTGTTTTTTGTTTTGTATGTTTTTTACTATTGTTTTATTAATTCCTTATATATTTTGAATATTAACCACTTATCAGATATACGATTTGCAAATATTCTCTTCCATTTGATAGATTGCCTTTTAACTTTGTTGATGGTTTTGTTTGTGTGCAGAAGCTTTTAAGTTTTATGCAGTTCCACTCATTTATTTTTTCTCTTGCTGTCATTGTTTTTTATGTCAAATCCAAAAAACTACATGGACAAGGCTGATGTCAAGGAGCTTATCCCCTATGTTTTCTTCTAGGAGTTTCAGGTATTAGGCTCAAGTCTTTTTATTTTATTTTATTTTATTTTATTTTATTTTATTTTTTATTTATTTATTTTTTTACGTTTATTTATTTTTGGGACAGAGAGAGACAGAGCATGAACGGGGGAGGGGCAGAGAGAGAGGGAGACACAGAATCGGAAACAGGCTCCAGGCTCCGAGCCATCAGCCCAGAGCCTGACGCGGGGCTCGAACTCCCGGACTGCGAGATCGTGACCTGGCTGAAGTTGGACGCTTAACCGACTGCACCACCCAGGCGCCCCTATTTTATTTTTTTAGTGTTTATTTAATTTTGAGAGACAGAGAGACACAGTGTGAGCAGGGGAAGAGCAGAAACAGAGGGAGATACAGAATCCAAAGCAGGCTCCGGGCTCTGAGCTGTCAGCACAGAGTCTGACATGGGGCTCAAACTCACAAACTGTGAGATCATGACCTGAGCCATAGTCAGATGCTTAACCCATTGAGCCACCCAGGCACCCCTAGGTTCAAGTCTTTAGTTCACTTAGAGTTGAATTTTGCATATATGTAAGAAAAGGATCCGATTTCATTCTTTTTCATATGGCTGCCCAGTTTTCCCAGAACCATTAATTGGAAAGACTATCCTTTCCCCATTGTATATTCTTGGATCCTTTGTCAAAAATTAATTAACCATACATGCATGGATTTATTTCTGAATTCGCTATTCTATTCCATTGATCTGTGTGTCTGTCTGTTTTTTATGATGATACCATCCTGTTTTGATGACTATAATTTTATAATATAGTTTGAAGTCAGGAAGTGTGAGTATTCCTCTTTCTAATGGTTGCTTTGTCTACTCAGAGTCTCTTAGTAAGGGTTTTATATAAATTTTAGAATGGCTTCTTCTATTTCTGTAAAAAATGCCATCAAAAATTAATAAGGATTGCATTGAATTTTTAGAACACTTTGGGTAATACAGATATTTTCACAATATTAATTTTTCCAATTCATGACCATGGGATATCTGTCCATTTATTTGGGTCTTTTCAACTTTTCTCATAAACTCCTTGCCCTTTTCAGCATACAGAACTTTCATTTCTTTAGTTAAATTTATTCCTAACTATTCTTTTTGATGCTATTGTAAATGGAATGTTTTCTTAATTTCTCTTCCTGACATTCCTTGTGAGTATTGATTTTTGCATATTGATTTTGTTTCCTGCAAATTTACTGAATTTTTTTGTTATAACAATTTTTTTAGATCATGTCATTTGCAAATAAAGACAGTTTACTTTTTTTTTCTAGTTAGGACGACTTTTATTTCTTTTACTTGACCAATTGTCACTACTGTGTTAAATAGGAGTGGTGGGAACGTGCATATTTGACTTGTTTCTGATCTTAGAGGAAACATTTTCAGCTTTTCACCATTGAATATGGTTAGCTGCGGTATTGTTATTTATGGGCTTTATTATGTTCAGGTAAGTATGTTGTTCTATATGAAGTTTGTTGAAGTTTTCATTATGAAAGGATGTTGAATTTTGTCAAATGCTTTTCCTGCATCTGTAGAGATGGTCACGTGATTTTTATTTTTTGTTTTATTTTATTTTTATTTTAGAGAGAGAGAACATGTGAGTGAGGGAGAGGGGTAGAAAGAGAGAGAGTATCTTAAGCAGGCTCCACGATAAGCATAGAGCCTGAGACAGGGCTTGATCCCACAACCCTGGGATCATGACCTGAGCTGAAATCATGAGTTGGGTGCTCAACTGACTGAGCCACCCAGGCACCCATATTTTTCATTTTGTTAATGTGGTTTGCTGATGTTGAAACATCCTTGCTTCCTTGGATATTCAATCATATTTTATGATTCTATTAATGTATTGTTGAATTTGATTTGGTAATACTTTGTTGACGATTTTTGCATCTATGTTCATCAGAGATATTGGCCTGCAATTTTCTTATAGTGTCCTTGTCTGGTATTGCTATCAGGACAATGCTGGCCTTATAAAATGAACTTCAAAAGGTTTCTTCCTCTTCTACTTTTTGGAAGACTTTGAGAAGGATTGATATTAGTGCTTCTATAATTTTTTTTGGTAGAACTCACCAGTGAAATCATCTAGTCCTGAACTTTTGTTTGTTTGGAGATTTTTGATTATTGGTACAAATGCCTTAGTAAAAAATTAGTCTCTTTAGGTTATCTGTTTTTCATGATTCAGTCTTGGTAAGTTGTATTTTTCTAGAAATTTATGCATTTCTTCTAGATTTTTCAAATTTTGGCCATATAATTTTTTTATAATAGTCTTATTATCTTTTGTATTTTGGTATTTTGGTATCTGTTGTAATGTCTCCTCTTTGATTTCTAATTTTACTTGTTTTAGTTCTTTCCCCTTTTTCTTGGTAAGTCGTGCTAAAGATTTGTCTATTTTGTGTATATTTTCAGAAAACCACCTGCTATTTTCATTGATATTTTTAATTTTCTTTTCAGTATCTATTTTATTGATTTCTGCTGTGTTCATTGTTATTTCCTACTTTCTGCTAACTTTGGACTTAGTTTGTTCTTTTCCTAGTTCTTTGAGGATAAAATTAGGTTATTTGAGATTTTTAAAAAGTTTTTATTTAAATTCCAGTAGTTAAGGGGCGCCTGGGTGGCTCAGTCAGTTAAGCAACTGACTTCAGCTCAGGTCATGATCTCGCAGTTTGTGGGTTCAAGCCCTGCGTTGGGCTCTGTGCTGACAACTAAGAGCCTGGAGCCTGCTTCGGATGCTGTGTCTCCCTTTCTCTCTGCCTCTCCCCTGCTCGTTCTCTGTCTCTCTTTGTCTCTCAAAAATAAATAAAAGTTAAAAAAATTAAAAATGTAAATTCCAGTAGTTAATATACATTATTAAATTAGTTTCAGGTGTACAATATAGTGATTCAGCACTTCCACACATCACATGGTGTTCATCCCAAGTTCACTCCTTAAGCCCCATTACCTATTTCATCTATCCCTCCACCCACCTCCACTCTGGTAATCATCAGTTTGCTCTCTCTAAGGATCTGTTTCATTGTTTGCCTCTCTCTTTCTCTTCCTTCCCCCCACCCCATGACCATTTGTTTCATTTCTTAAATTCCATATATGAATGAAATTATATGGTATTTGTCTTTCTCAGGCTGACTTATTTTGCTTAGTATAATACTATCTAGCTCCATCCACATCATTGCAAATGAGAAGACTTCATTATTTTTCAGGACTGAGTAATATTCCATTATATATGATATTAATTATATTAGTTATATTGTATTATATTATGCTATGTTATATTAATAATGTTATGTATTATATATAATGGAATAAATATAATGGACATGTATACATATATATATTATGGAACATACATATTAATGGAATAAATATTTATTCCATTATATAGGTATACTCCATTATATATGTATATTCTATTTTATTTATACATATATATTCTTCATCCATTTATCATTTTATGGACACTTGGGCTGTTTCCATAATTTGGCTATTATAGATAATGCTGCTATAAACATTTAGGTATGTGTATCCCTTTGAATTGGTATTTTGTATCCTTTGGGTAAATACCTAGTAATGTAATGGCTAAATTGTAGGATAGTTTTGTTTTTAACTTTTTGAGGACCTTCATACTGTTTTCCAGAGTGGCTGCACCAGTTTGCATTTCCATATCCTTACCAACACCTGTTGTTTCTTGTGTTGTTGATTTTAGCCATTCTGACAGGTGTCAGGTGATATTGCATTGTAGCTTTTATTTGTAATTCCCTGATGATGAGAGATGTTGAGCATCTTGTGTCTGTTGCAACAGATGCATGAGTCTGTTGGCTGTCTGGATGCCTTCTTTCAAAAAATGTTTATTCAAGTCCTCCACTCATTTTAATCAGATTATTTTGGGGAGGTTTTTGGTGTTGAATTGTATGACTTCTTTATATAATTTTAATATTAGCCTCTTATTGGATATATCTTTTGCAAATATCTCCTCCCATTCAACAGGATGCCTTTTTGCAGATTGTTTCCTTCACTGTGCAAAGCTTTTTTTTAAATTTGATGTAGTTCCCCTAACATTAGGAACAAGATAAGAATATCCACTGTTGCCAATTTTATTCAACATATGTTTCCAGTACTAGAACATATTATCCTTCCAGCAATAAGGGTCATATCCACAATAATAAAAAACAATTAATTAATTATTAAATAAATAAAAGAAATTTAAATTGGGCAGGAGAAAGTAAAACTGCCACTGTTTGTAGATGATGTGATACTGTATATAGAAAACCCTAAAGACTCCATTAAAAAGTATTAGAAATAATAAATGAATTCAGTAAAGTTGTAGGATAAAAAATTAATATATAGAATTTTGTTGCATTTTCATACATGAATAATGAAGTAGCAGAAAGAGAAATTAAGAAAACAATCCCATCTATAATTACACTAAAAAGAATAAAATACCTAGGAACAGATTTGACTAAGAAAGACCTATACACTGAAAACTATAAGATAGTGATGAAAAAGCTTTGAAAATAACACAAATAAAGGAAAGATATATCATACTCCTGGATTGTAAAAATCAGTATTGTTAAAATGTCAATACTACCCAAAGCAATCTATAGATTCTACAATGTAATCTTTATCAAAATACTAACAAGGGAATAGATTCTTATTGAACTAATACAAGTAATTATAAAATTTTCAATTCTTTTTACAGAAACATACTTTATAAAATTACTCTGAGACATAAGAGAAAAAAGTTTCCTTAACTCCTTGAGAAATAAAACATTAAGGATCAAGCAATGTTTCAAAGAGAAGTTTAAAAAAAATATAATCATCCTCATCATTCATGCATCATTCATGCAATCCCATATTATTAATTCTTATTTTACTTGAATAGTGTTTCTATTAGTCCTAGAAATTCTTACCAAGATCAGTTTTATGATCTTAAAGTTATCAGAAACCTATATTCTAGAGTCCATTTCAGAATCTTTTCCATGAATTTCTCTAAAGATGAAGAACCTTTGCAAAAGCATCAGTGCACTTGCTGGGTTATAGTGTAGTTCTACTTTCAATTTTTTGAGGAACCTCCATACAGTTTTCCAGAGTTTGCACCAGTTTGCATTCCCATCAGCAGTACAAATGGTTCCTCATTCTCTACATCCTCACCCAAATCTATTGTTGCCTGAATTGTCAATTTTAGCCATTTTGACATGTGTGAGGTGATGTCTCATTGTGGTTTGTTCCCTGATGATGAGTGATGCTGAGCGTTTTTTTCATGTGTCTGTTAACCATCTGAATGTATTCTTTGGAAAATTGTCTATTCATGTATTTTGCCCATTTCTTCACTGGATTATTTATTTTTTGGTTGTTGAGTTTGATAAGTTCTTTATAGATTTTGGATACTAACCCTTTATCTCATATGTCATTTGCAAATATCTTCTCTGATTATCAGTTATTTTTTTAGTTTTGCTGATTGTTTCCTGTGCTGTGTAGGAGCTTTTTATCTTGATGAGGTCCCAATAGTTTATTTTTGCTTTTGTTTCCCTTGCCTCTGGAGACGTGTTGAGTAAGAAGTTACTGTGGCTGAGGTCAAAGGTTTTTGCCTGCTTTCTCCTCTAAGATTTTGATGGCTTCCTGTCGTACATTTAGGTCTTTCATCCATCTTGAGTTTATTTTTGTGCGTGGTGTGAGAAAGTGTCCAAGATGATTCCTCTGCATGTTGCTGTTCAGCTTTTCCAACACCATTTGCTGAAGAGACTGCCTTGTTTCCATTAAATATTCCTTCTTCCTTTGTCAAAGATTAGTTGGCAATACGTTTGTGGGTCCACTTCTGGGTTCTCTATTGTGTCCCATTGATCTATGTGTCTGTTTTTGTTCCAATACCATACTGTCTTGGTGATTACAGCTTTGTAATGCAACTTGAAGTCTGGAATTGTGATTATCCAGCTTTGGTTTTCTTTTTCAGGATTGCTTTGGCTATTCAAGGCCTTTCTGGTTCCATACAAATTTTAGGATTGTTTTTTCTAGCTCTGTGAAGAATGCTAGTGTTATTTTGATAGGGATTGAATTGAATATGTAGATTGCTTTGGGTAGTATCAACATTTAATAGTATTTGTTCTTCTAATCCATGAGCATGGATGTTTTTCCATTTTTTGGTGTCTTTTTCCATTTCTTTCATAAGATTTCTATAGTTCTTAGTGTACAGAGTTTTCTTCTCTTTGGTTAGTTTATTCCTAAGTATTTTACGGTTTTTGGTGCAATTGTAAATGGGATAGATTCCTTGATTTCTCTTTATGCTGCTTCATTATTGGTGTATAGAAATGCAACCGATTTCTGTGCATTGGTTTTATATCCTGTGACTGCTGAATTCATGGATCGGTTCTAGCTTTTTTTTGATGGAATCTTTTGGGTTTTCCACATAGAGTATCATGTCGTCTGCAAAGAGGGCAAGTTTGACTTCCTCGAATTTGGATGCCTTATATTTCTTTGTGTTGTCCGATTGCCGAAGCTAGGACTTGTAATACTATGTTGAATAACACTGGTGAGAGTGGACTTCCCTGTTCTGTTCCTGACCTTAGGGAGAAAGCTCTCAGTTTTTCCCCAATTGAGGATTATATTAGCAGTGGGTCTTTGTATATGTCCTTTATGATCTTGAGATATGATCCTTCTATCCCTACTTTCTTGAGGGTTTTTATTAAGAAAGGAAGCTGTATTTTGTCAAATGCCTTTTCTGCATCGATTTACAGGATCATATGGTTCTTGTCTTTTCTTTTATTAATGTGATGTATCATGTTGATTGATTTGCGAATGTTGAACCAGCCCTGCATCCCAGGAATGAATCCCACTTGATCATGGTGAATAATTCTTTTTATATGCTGTTGAATTCGATTTACTAGCATCTTATTGAGAATTTTTGCATCCATATTCATCAGGGATATTGGCCTGTAGTTCTCTTTTTTTACTGGGTCTCTGTCTGGTTTAGGAATCAAAGTAATACTGGCTTTATAGAATGAGTGGAAGTTTTCCTTCCCTTTCTGTTTCTTGGAATAGTTTGAGAAGGATAGGTATTATCTCTGCTTTAAACGTCTGGTAGAACTCCCCTGGGAAGCCATCTGGTCCTGGACTCTTATTTGTTGGGAGAGTTTTGATAACCGATTCAATTTCTTCACTGGTTATGAGTCTGTTCAAACTTTCTATTTCCTTCTGATTGAGTTTTGAAGGGTGTGGGTGTTTAGGAATTTGTCCATTTCTTCCAGGTTGTCCAGTGTTGGCATACAATTTTTTATAGTATTCCCTGATAACTGTTTGTATCTCTGAGGGATTGGTTGTAATCATTCCATTTTCATTCATGATTTTATCTATTTGGGTCATCTCCCTTTTCTTTTTGAGAAGCCTGTCTAGAGGTTTGTCAATTTTGTTTATTTTTTCAAAAAACCAACTCTTGGTTTCGTTGATCTGCTCTACAGTTTTTTTTTAGATTCTATATTGTTTATTTCTGCTCTGATCTTTATTAATTATCTTCTTCTGCTGGGTTTAGGCTGCCTTTGCTGTTCTGCTTCTATTTCCTTTAGGTGTGCTGTTAGATTTTGTATTTGGGATTTTTCTTGTTTCTTGAGGTAGGCCTGGATTGCAATTTATTTTCCTCTGAGGACAGCCTTTGCTACATCCCAAAGCGTTTGGATTGTTGTATTTTCATTTTCGTTTGTTTCCATATATTTTTTAATTTCTTCTCTAATTGCCTGGTTGACCCACTCATTCTTTAGTAGGGTGTTCTTCAACCTCCATGCTTTTGGAGGTTTTCCAGACTTTTTTCTGTGGTTGATTTCAAGCTTCATAGCATTGTGGTCTGAAAGTGTGCATGGTATGATTTCAATTCTTGTATACTTATGAAGGGCTGTTTTGTGACCCAGTATATGATCTATCTTGGAGAATGTTCCATGTGCACTCCAGAAGAAAGTATATTCTGTTGCTTTAGGATGAGGAGTACTAAATACATCCGTCAGGTCCATCTGATCCAATGTCTCATTCAGGGCCCTTGTTTCTTTATTGACCATGTGTCTAGATGATCTATCCATTTCTGTAAGTGAAGTATTAAAGTCCCCTGCAATTACCACATTCTTATCAATAAGGTTGCTTAAGTTTGTGAGTAATTGTTTTATATATTTGGGGGCTCCGGTATTCGGCGCATAGACATTTATACTTGTTAGCTCTTCCTGATGGATAGACCCTGTAATTATTATATAATGCCCTTCTTCATCTCTTGTTACAGCCTTTAATTTAAAGTCTAGTTTGTCTGATATAAGTATGGCTACTCCAGCTTTCTTTTGGCTTCCAGTCGCATGATAAATAGTTCTCCATCCCCTCACTCTCAATCTGAAGGTGTCCTCAGGTCTAAAATGAGTCTCTTGTAGACAGCAAATGGATGGGTCTTGTTTTTTTATCCATTCTGATACCCTATGTCTTTTGGTTGGTGCATTTAGTCCATTTACATTCAGTGTTATTATAGAAAGATATGGGCTTAGAGTCATTGTGATGTCTGTATGTTTTATGTTTGTAGCGATGTCTCTGGTACTTTGTCTCACAGGATCCCCCTTAGGATCTCTTGTAGGGCTGGTTTAGTGGTGACAAATTCCTTCAGTTTTTGTTTATTTGGGAAGACCTTTATCTCTCCTTCCAGTCTAAATGACAGACTTGCTGGATAAAGGATTCTTGGCTGCATATTTTTTCTGTTCATCACATTGAAGATCTCGTGCCAATTCTTTCTGGCCTACCAAGTTTCAGAAGAGAGATCAGTCACGAGTCTTATACGTCTCCCTTTATATGCTAGGGCACGTTTATCCCTTGCTGCTTTCAGAATTTTCTCTTTATCCTTGTATTTTGCCAGTTTGACTCTGATATGTTGTACAGAAGATTGATTCAAGTTACATCTGAAGGGAGTTCTCTGTGCCTCTTGGATTTCAATGCCTTTTTCCTTCCCCAGTTCAGGGAAGTTCTCAGCTATTATTTCTTCAAGTACACTTTCAGCACCTTTCCCTCTCTCTTCCTCCTCTGGAATACCAATTATGCGTATATTATTTCTTTTTAGTGTATCACTTAGTTCTCTAATTTTCCCCTCATACTCCTGGATTTTTTTATCTCTTTTTTTCTCAGCTTCCTCTTTTTCCATAATTTTATCTTCTAGTTCACCTATTCTCTCCTCCGCCTCTTCAATCTGAGCCGTGGTCGTTTCCATTTTATTTTGCATCTCGTTTATAGCGTTTTTCAGCTCCTCCTGACTCTTCCTTAGTCCCTTGATGTCTGTAGCAAGAGATTCTCTGCTGTCCTCTATACTGTTTTCAAGCCCAGAGATTAATTTTATAACTATTATTCTAAATTCACTTCCTGTTATATTATTTAAATCCTTTTTGATCAGTTCATTGGCTATTGTTATTTCCTGGAGATTCTTTTGAGGGGAATTCTTCCATTTGGTCATTTTGGATAGTCCCTGGCGTGGTGAGGACCTGCAGGGCACTTCCCCTGTGCTTTGGTGTATAACTGGAGTTGGTGGGCGGGGCCGCAGTCAGACCTGATGTTTGCCCCCTGCCCACCGCTGGGCCACAGTCAGACTGGTGTGTGCCTTCTCTTTCCCTCCCCTAGGGGGATTCATTGTGGGGTGGTGTGGCCCATCTGGGCTACTTGCACACTGCCAGGCTTGTGGTGCTGGGGATCTGGCGTATTAGCTGGGTAGATGTGCAAGGTGCATGGGGCTGGAGGGGCAGGCTCAGCTCGCTTCTCCTTTCGGTTATCCACTTCAGGAGGGGCCCTGCAGCAGCGGGAATGAGTCAGACCCACCGCTGTAGGTGTGGATCCGCAGAAGCACAGTGTTGGGTGTTTGCGCGGTGCAAGCAAGTTTTCTGGCAGAAACTGGTTCCTTTTGGGATTTCGGCTGGGGGATGGGTGAGGGAGATGGCACTGGCAAGTGCCTTTGTTCCCCGCCAAACTGAGCTCTGTCGTCCCGGGGCTCAGCAACTCTCCCTCCTGTTGTCTTCCAGCCTTCCTGCTTTCTGAGCAGGGTTGTTAACTTATGACCTTCCAGATGTTAAGTCTGGCTTGCTGTAGGAACACACTCCGTCTGGCCCCTCTGCTTTTGCAAGCCAGACTTGGGGGCTCTGCTCGCCTTGCAGGCCGCCCCTCCGACCTGGCTCCATCCCACCAGTCCGTCTAGCGTGCACCGCCTCTCCGCCCTTCCTACCCTCTTCTGTGGGCCTCTCGTCTGCGCTTTGCTCCGGAGACTCTGTTCTGCTAGTCTTCTGGCAGTTTTCTGGGTTATTTAGGCAGGTGTAGGTGGAATCTAAGTGATCGGCAGGACGCGTGGTGAACCCAGTTTCCTCCTACGCTGCCATCTTCTCTCTTGGGAGATTTTTGATTACTAATTCAATTTCTTTACTGGTCTGTTCAAATTTTGTATTTCTTCCTGTTTCAGTTTTGGTAGTTTATATATTTCTAGAAATTTGTCCATTTCTTAAAGATTGCCCAATTTATTGCCATATAATTGCTCATAATATTCTCTTGTTATTTTTTTTTTCTGCAGTGTTGGTTGTGACTTCTCTTTAATTATTGATTTTATTTATTTGGGTCCTTTCCTTGGGTCTGTTCTTTTTGATCAATCTGGCTAGGCAGTTTATCAATTTTGTTAATTCTTTCAAAGAACCAGCTCCTGGTTTCATTGATCTGTTATACTTTTTTAAAAAACTTCATTAGCATTGATTTCTGCTCTAATATATATTATTTTCTATCTTCTGCTGTTTTTGTGTTTTATTTGCTCTTCCTCTTCCAGCTCTTTAAGATGTAAGATTAGGTTGTGTACCTGAGACCCTTCTTCCTTCTTTAGGAAGGCCTGGATTGCTATATACTTCCCTCTTATGACTGCCTTTGCTGCATCCCAGAGGTTTTGCACTGTCGTGTTATCATTTTCATTGCCTTTTATGTACTTCTACATGTGCTCTTTAACTTCTTGGTTAAGCCATTCTTTCTTTAGTATGATTTTCTTTAATCTCCAAGTATTCGCGGTGTTTCCAAATTTTCCCTGGTGGTTAATTTCATTTTTCATAGCGTTGTGGTCTGAAAATATGCACAGTATAATCTCCATCTTTTTATACTTGTTGAGGGCGATTTGTGTCCCAATATGTGATCTCTTCTGGAGAATGTTCCATGTGCATTCAAGAAGAGCATGTATTCTGCTGGTTTAGGATGAAATGTTCTGAATATATCTGTTAAGTCCATCCAGTCCAGTGTGTCATTCAAAGCCATTGTTTCCTTGTTGAATTTCTGCTTAGATGATCTGTCCATTGTTGTAAGTAGGGTGTTGAAGTCTCCTACTATTATAGCATTATTATCAATCAGTCACTTTATATTTGTGATTAAATGATTTGTTTATTTGGATGCTCTACGTTGGGGACATAAATGCTTATAATTATTAGATCCTCTTGGGGGGATAGACCCCTTAATTATGATATAATGCCCTTCTTCATCTTTTATTACAGTTTTTATTTTAAAGTCTAGATTGTCTAATATGAGTATGGCTACTCTAGCTTTCTTTTGGCAACCATTAGCATGATAGATGCTTCTCCATCCCCTGAGTTTCTCTCTGAATGTGTCTTTAGGTCTAAAGTGGGTTTCTTGTAAACAGCATATAGATGGATCTTGTTTTCTTATCCATTCTGTTGCCCAATGTCTTTTGATTGGAGTGTTTTGGTCCATTGACATAGAGTGAGTATTGAAAGATATTATTTTATTGCCATTGTGTTGCCTGTAGACTTAAGGTTTCTGGTGGTGTTCTCTGGTCCTTTCTAGTCTTTGTTGCTTTTGGTCTTTTTTTTTTTTTCTTCTTTTTTCCTCTCAGAGAGTGCCCCTTCAAATTTCTTGGAGGAATATTTTCGTGGTCATGAACTCCTTTAGTTTTTGTTTGTCTGGGAAACTCTATCTCTCCTTCTGTTTTGAATGACAGCCTTGCTGTATAAAGAATTCTTAGCTGCATATTTTTCCAATTCAGCACATTGAATATATCCTGCCACTTCTTTCTGCCCTGCCAGATTTCTGTGGATAAGACTGCTGCAACCCTAATCTGTCATCCCTTTAGGTTAAGGACTTTTTCCCCCCTTGCTGCTTTCATAATTCTTTCCTTGTCTGTGTATTTTGTGAATTTAACTATGATATGTCTTGCTGATGGTCGGTTTTTGTTGAATCTAATGGAAGTTCTCTGTGATTCTTGGATTTTGATATCTGTATCTTTCCTCAGATTAGGAAAGCTTTCCAGTATAATTTACTCACATAAACCTTCTACCCCTTTTCTCTCTCTTCATCTTGGGACTCTATGATTTGGATATTATTCCTTTTTAATAAGTCACTGAGTTCTGTAATTCTTTTTAATTAAAAAAATTTTTAACATTTTTATTTATTTTTGAAAGAGATAGAGACAGAGTGTGAGTGGGTGAGGGACAGAGGGAGAGGGAAACACAAACTCCAAAACAGGCTTCAGGTTCTGAGCTGTCAGCACAGAGCCCAACATGGGACTCAAACCCATGAACCATGAGATCATGACCTGAGTCAAAGTTAAACGCTTAGCTTACTGAACCACCCTGGTGCCCCTCTAATTCTTGTATCATGTTCTTTTGTCTTAGTTTCCCTCCTTTTTCTTCATTATTCATAATTTTGTCTTCTATATCACTGATTCACTGCTCTGCTTCATCCATTCTTGCTGCCATGGCATCCATTCAGGACTGCATCTCAGTTATAACATTTTTAATTTCATCCTGAGTAGATTTTAAATCTTTTATATCTGCAGAAAGAGATTTTATGCTTTTTACAACTCCAGCTAATATTCATATTGTCGTGATTCTAAATTCTAGTTCAGACATGTTGCTTATATCTGTGTTGATTAAGCGTCTGGCTGTCATTCCTTCCTATTTTTTCTGTTAGGGCAAATTCCTTTGTTTTGTCATTTTGGAGGAAGAAAAAGAATTAGTAAAATAAAACATTCAAATTAAAAAATTCAAAACAGCACAAAAAATTGAATAAGGTAGCTAGGTCCTAGGTGTGTTTTGGTCTGGTTGTTGAAAAAAGCTTGATAGAATAGGTAAGAAATGGAAAGAGTAGAAAAGAAAAGTAATAAAACCTTTACAAATTAAAAAAAATATATACAGTAAAATAGAATAAAGTTAAATGATGTAAAATAGCATAAAAATTTACAAAAATATAGTAAAAAATAAAAATTAAAGAATTGAAAATATAAACATTTTTTTCTTTTTCTGTATGCAAGAATAAGAAAAGATAAGTGAACAAACAAAAAAACAGAAATGAACAGAATGAAATCTGAATGAAATTACATACAGTTTCCCCTAGAGTTCTAACCATGAAGCACTTTATAGTCCGTACACTAAGTAGGCAGAGAGACTTGTGGTGGTCCTGTAGGGCCTGAGCTTGGCTGGGACAGTTTGATGGGGCTTAGTGTAATGACTCCACTAGCTGGCTCTGCTTAGCTTATTGGGGTGGATTGAGATAGTGCCCGTGCATGGCATGCATGGGTGAGGTAAAAATGGCATCACCCAGCTTCCTGTTCTCTAGCATAGAACTCTGCATTCTCACTGACCATCAATCAAGCACCCCTCCTTTGTCTCTGGCTTCTGTCCACTCCCTGCTTCTACACTGTCCACATCCAAACCTGTGAGGCAGAACCTCCCTCCTGAATTATCTCCAAACCCCTCACTTCTGACAGCCCTATGGCTTGGACCTGCTTGGACTCTCTGGGAGAGTGTCTTGCCAGACGATGGCCAGGTGCCAGCTTGCCCCCAGAACATTTGTGAGGCTGTGCTGTTGCAGAGATTCAGAGATTGTGGCCTGCACTGTTAAAGAGATTCAGAGATTGTGGCAAAACACAACATACAGATGGCACCAGCTTTCACTGTACCATGGTGTCTTTGTTCTAATACCAGCAAATGTAGCTGTCCTCCGGGGTCTTCTGGGGTCTTTGCCTGTGGGGAGGCCATATGGCCTCTACCAAATGCCCCCTAGCAGGGGAACTGCATCTCTCCATGTGGCCTGCGACCCCACAGCCCTCATTGCCTGCTCCTGGGGATTCACCATTCCTCCCCACCAGAGCAATGCCAGGTATTGAGCTCTGGAATTTCTGACTCTGCATTCTCCTATTTATAGAGTCCTAATGGTTTTGAAACCCTCTCTTTTCTCCTTTCTCCCTTTCTTGTTCAGTTCCTTGTGGGTGTTTCCATTTTTTCTCTCTTTCCAGCTACTTTCAGGGGGAGTGCTTTTCCTGCATTCTCCCCCATTTCTCTGTCTTATCTCTGCAAAAACAGGTCCCTATCCTCTGCAGCTTCTCTTTCTCCCAGTTCACCTCTCCACGCCATGTACCTGCCAAGTTCTGTGGCTCAAGTTATGCAGATTGCTGTTAATTAATCCTCAGACCAATTTTCTAGGTGTGCAAAATGATTTGGTGCTAATATAGCTGCATTTCAGGGAGGAGAGAGGCTGAAAACTTACATGCTGTTCTGTCATCTTGGCCACTCTCCAGTGAAAATATCCATTCAAAGTAATTCTTGATAGATATGTATTTATTGCCATTTTATTACTTGTTTTGTGGTTGTTTCTGAAGATTTTCTCTTATCTTTTCTTGCCTTTCTCTCTTTCATGTTTTGTTAGTTTTCTTTAGTGATATGTCTTTAGGGATATTCATTACTGGTTTTTGATTTGTGGCTACCATTATGGTTGTATATAACCTCTTCTGCTTATACCAATCTATATTAAGTTGATGGTCATTTAACGTTGAAGTCATTCCTTACCCCTCCACATATGTCATATTTTATATTCTTTAATTTTGTGAGTTCCTTGACTTATCTTTTACAAAAATAATCATTTTTTACTGCTTTTGTGTTTCCGACTTTCATATTGTCACTTTTGGACTGTGCTTTCCACTCAAAGAGTTCCCTTTAATATTTCTTTCATGGCTGGTGTAGTGGTCATGAACTCCTTAATTTTTTGTTTGTCTGGATAATTCTTTATTTCTCCTTCTATCCTGAATGATAGCCTTGTTAGATAGAATATTTTTGGCTGCAGATTTTTCCTATTCAGCACTTTGAATGTATCATGCCACTCCCTTCTGGCTTGTAGAGATTCTGTTGAAAAGTCCCCTGATAGCTTTATGGGTTTTCCCTTATATGTAACTGTCTTCTTTTTTCTTGCTGCTTTTATTTTTTTATAACTGTATTTTCCCATTTTAATTACAATATGTCTTGGTGTGGATCTGCTTTTGTTGATATAGTTGTGGGCTTTCTGTGCCTCATGGATGTGGAGAATTGTTTTCTTCCTTGGATTAAGGAGGTTTTCAGCTATTATCTCTTCAAATAAATTTTCTGTGCCTTTTTTTCTCTTTTTCTTCTGGGACTCCTGTTATGTGAATTTTATCATGTCTGATGTAGTCACTAAATATCCTAAGTCTATTCTTATTGCATAATTCTTTTTTTTCTCTTTTCTTCTTGATTACTTTCCATCACTTTGTCGTCTAGGTCATTAATGTGTTCCTTGGCTTCTTCCTTGCTGTTCATTACATCAGGTGTATTTCTAATCTCATTTATTGTACTCCTCATCTCTGAGTGGTTCTCTTTTTATCTCACTGTTAAGGGACTCACTGATGTCTTCCACTTTTCTCAAGTCCAGGGAGTACCCTTATAATCATTGTTTTAAATACTCTATCAGGCATATTACTTATATATCTCGTTTGGTTAGATCTCTGGCCATGGTCTTTTCCTATTTCATTTCGGACAAATTTCTCTGTCTTCTCATTTTGTTTAAATCTCTGTGCTTATTTCTCTGTGTTAGGAAAGTCAGCTATATCTCCTGTTCTTGAGGGTAATGGTATTATGAATAAGAGGTCCTAGAGTGCCCTGCTATGTAGTGTTTCCTGTTTCCCAGGGCCTCATGCTTGTGGGATTGTCTCCGAAGTGTGCAATGTGCTGCTCTGCTGTTTTTCCCTGGCCACTTAATCCTTCAGGCTTGTTGTCTACAGAGGCTCTCTTTGCCTGTTGTAGGCAGTGTTTGGTCTCTAGCCTGAATGTGTTGCATTTTAACTAGGTGTCATCTGGTCTGCTTGTGAGATGAGACTTGTCAGCATTGCCACTGGAACTAAGCCTCTGCAAAACTCCCAGGTTGGGAGATGTGGTGTTGTCAGTGGTTTGGGCCTGTTTTCTAGGGAAGGGAGCCAACTATGTTGGGACTGAGACTAATGTGACTGGGAAATGTTCCATTGGAGTGCAGCGGGGTGGGCTTGGTGTAACCAACTTAGGTAGGGAGTGTGGGCACTATGCTGCTTCCTGTGCTTATGCTGATGGGTTGGGAAGGGAATTAGCACTGGCCAGTTCCTTTATTCCTGGAGGGTTCTGTCTGCGAATGGTACCTCTCTGAGACATGCTCTGAGATTAGCAACTAACCTCTCCACTGTGTGCCCCAACTGCTCCTCAGATTTCTGTTCCTGTGCTGTATGCCTGAGGGTTGTTTGCCCTACCTTCTCTCCAAGAGCAGCCCCAATGCTTCTAGGCTGTTCTTGAGCCAAGTCCACTGACCTTTAGAACTATAGGCTTTAATCCCCACTGCTTGAAAGAACTCATGAAATTTGGGTTCTTTTGCTTTCCAAGCCAATTGCTATGGGGATTCATTTTCCCTGGGCACTCCCCCTGTATGTTAATCTGTCTCTCACCCTTCTCCATGACTCTAGCTCCCTCCCCACCACATTGGCCATGATCTGTTTCTTTCTCAAGCTGCATCTCCACACTTTCTACCTTCTTTGATGTGGACTCTTCTCTACCTTTAGTTGTGGAATTAGTTCTGCCAGTCTTCAGGTTGATTTCTGGGGCATTTAGGATGACTTGATAGTTATCTAGCTGTCTTCATGGGACAAGAAAATCCTACAGTCCTCTTACTTTGCCACCATCTATCCTACTATCTTGTGATTTATCTTATTTGTCCATTGGTTGTCCAGGAGAATGTTGTTTAATCTCCACATATTTGTGAAGTTTTGAGTTTTCTTCTTGTAATTGATTTTCTGGACAAATAACAAATCCACTTATTGCTCTCAAAGGAAGCTATCTCAATCTTCCAATGCTAATGGCTCTACAAAACTCCTTAAAAATATAGTCTGGAACAAAGGTAATTTTTCTTAAAATATATGCAAGAATGTGACAGCTATAGAGAATTGCTTCCCAGCAGATAGCTATATGAAAAAAAAATGATCCATATCTTATACCATATACAGATACTAGTTCAGAATAGATCAGGGGTTTAAATGTTAAACCAAAAAGTATAATGTGTCTAGTAGAAAACATAAAACAAATTTTCCGTAGCTATAACACTAATGCAACCCATTAAAAATTTGATTAATTGGACTTCATCAAAATTACAAATGTCTGATCTTGCTAATTCTTGAAAAGCACCAGTAGGATAATTAAAAGACATGATACAAACTAGAAAGAAATATTTACATACTATATATCTAGGAATTTATTGACAACTTTTTAAAATGGGCAAAAGATTTGAACTTGCTCTTCACTTTTGAAGATATAAAGACAACAAATGACCACATGAAAGAATATTCAACATTAGGAAAATGAAAATTAAATCCACAATAAGATACTACTATATATTCACTAGAATGGCTAAAATTCAAAGGACTGACTATAACAAGTGTTGAGGATGTGGAGAAAACTCTCATACTCTGTTGGTAGAAATAAAAAATGGTATAATTATTTAACAAATGGAAAACAGTTTGTCTACTTCCTCAGAAGTTAAACATACATGCACCATTCCACTTGTATGGATTTTCACGAGCATAATACTGAAAAAAATTTTTTTAAGTTTATTTAGCTTGAGAGAGAGAGAGAGAGAGAGAACACATGGGACGGGCAGAGAGAGAGGGAGAGAGAGAAAGACTCTCAAGCAGGCTCCCTGCTGTCAGCATAGAGCCTGACATGGTGCTTGAATCCACTAACCATGAGCCAAAATCAAGAGTTGGATGTTTAACCAACTGAGCCACACAGGCACCTTCAAAATTTTTTTTGTCTAAACTTTCTTCTACCCAAGGCTTACATGTACCCTTATGGAAATGTGACCTCTTCCCTTACTCCCCTGATTTGAGAATTCCTTTGAAGGATTATTATACTAAATATTTTATTATTGAAAATATAAAATAGACAAATGATAGAAATGGATAGACAAAATAGAATATGAAATCAAAACTGTTACTAGGGACAAAGAACATTTTATAAAGCTAAATTTGTCAATACATCAAGAAGATATAACAATTATAAACATATATGTACCTCACAAAAGAGGCTTAAAATGCATGAAATGAAAAGTGACAGAAAGGAAGGGAGAAAAAGGTGAACAGTAGTTGGAGACTTCAGTACCTCACTTTCAATAAGAAATAAGACAAGTAAGCAAAAACTTGACAAAGAATTAGAAGACATAAAAACACCATGAACCAATTAGACTTACCATATCTATAGAATTCAGCAATAACAAAATACACATTATTTCAAGTACACATAAGTTTTTTTCAGGATAGACCACATGTTATGCTATAAAACAAATTTCAATGAATTTAAAAGAGCTGAAATCATAAAAAAATATGTTTTCTGACCACAATGGAATGATATGAGTAATCCATAACAGAAGGAAATTTGGGGATTCACAATGGGTCACAGAAGAAATCACAAGAGAAATTAGAAAATATTTTGAAATGAATGAAAGTGAAAACATAGCATACAAAACTTATCGAATGCAGGTAAAGCAGTTCTTAGAAATTGATAGCTGTAAACACCTATATCAAAAAAGAAGAAAGATATTATATCATCTAATGTTATCTTTAGAAAAAATTAGGAAAAGAAGAGAAAAATAAACCCAAAGAAAGCAGTAGGGAAAAAAATAACAGAGTATAGCAGAAATAAATAAAATAAAAAATAGAAAAAAATAAAAGAAGTAAAAAGTTGGTTCTTTGAAAATATCAATACAATTGACAAACCTTAGACTGACTAAGAAAAAAAGAAGTAATTCAAATTACTAAAATCAGATATGACCGAGGGGACATTTATAGGAATAAATTTATTAATTGGAGAAATGAAACCCATGAATTCATTCCTGCCTTCCATCACCCAAACTTAGCTGAGTCCTGCAATGAACTTTTGAGGCAAATGTAATGACTGAGGTATTACAGGTTAGTGGAGTTAACAGTGATTCACAGGCCAAGCTGAGATAACAGATGTTTTCCAGCTAGCTCATCCAGTTATTTAAAAAAATTTTTTAAATAAGTTGATGATATGTAAAAATCAGGAGTTTTCACAATTAAAAATGTTTTTGAATTCTCCAGAAAGATCTGAAGATCTGGCTGACTACATTTCAATGTGACAAGCACTAGGTATAGCTGAGATGTAGCATGCACTTTAGAAGAGACCCGTATTTCCAGTTATTCACAGCCCCTATGGTCTTCTGCCTGGTCTTTTCTTTCATTTACTCAACGCTCCAGCTCTCCTAAACATTGTTTTCAAACCCTGTTTATAGACCTAGATTCATGACCCATTACACATTCAGTGTATGACAAAAGCTTATTTTCTTAATTAGCAACCTCAAAATTTAGTTTTAGAAAATAAAAATCATCCTTTTTTTATTGCTCATACAGATGTGTAAGGAAAATAAGGTGCAAGGACATAAAATGCTATACCCAAGGCCACACAGCTAGCCAGAGGCAGAGCTGGAACTAGAACCTAGGCATATCAGCGAATTTTTTGCCACCACACTTTTCTAACTTTTCATATCTTCCAAATCTTTTTGACAAGTATATAAATATTATTTATACCAATTCTCTGAGCTATGAGTCCACGTTTGTTAACTTCTGCGTAAAAATCCTTGTAAATGTTCTTAATTTTGTCTCTTTTCAAGGATGGAATGAGGAGATTTGGCTTTTAAAAAATCCATTTTCACCTCTTCTTTATGATTTCCTATTTTATAGGCTTTGGTCATTTTTCCCCTGGCCTTTGTCTTTTGGAACAAAGAACCTTAATTTCTCTGTAGGGCTTGCCTTAGAAGTGTCTAGAGGTCAGTCTGCTACAGGTTTCTGATTTATAGGGAAACTCAAGGAATATGTTTGTAAGGTTGCTCTCAACCTCTCAGTGTCCTACCTGCTTATGAAGGGATGGAGGCTCAGCCCAAGAGTAGATGACGGTTTCTGTATCACCTTCCACCGGGGTCCATTCTCATGCTCTACCACTTGTTTTCAATGATTTCTCTAAAGTTCAACTTTTCTTTTTCAGGCCTTCACACGGTTTGCCCTAATTCTCTTTATAATGATGATTTTTTTCATATACTTTTTCTTTTTGCCCTTTTATCTCCCAATTTCTAATCTTAGTCCTTAATCTTTTATGTTTATATGGGTTTCATCTAATATTTATTTCATGGATTTTTATGCTTTATCTCCTTTGCTTTTAGATTTTTTAATCTTTAAACTCATTGACCCATAGCTTTTTATACTTTATTTTAAAATTCATCTATTTTCTTTTATTATTTTTAACCATTATTATTTTGTCTTTGTTGGGCTTTTTATTCTCTTTTAATCTGTATTTTATTCCTTTTTCTTTTTTTTATTCTCAGTGTTTTAATGTTGCTGTTTTCTCATCTTCCATTCTTCCTTTATTATTAAAAATTAGTCATATATTTTTCCTTAAATTTTTTTTATGGCTGACAAGGAGTGTGATCAGAGAGGACCTGTACTAGAAATGGGAATTGGAAGTTTTCCTTTCTGCCTTCCTATCTCACAGGCTCCTCTTAGTAATCTTATTTGCTCATCTTTCTCCTGGACTGTTTATCTTTTTTTCTTATGTTTTCAAAAGAGCATTTAACATTTATTCATTTTACATTTCCTAGCAGACTAATATGCCTCTGGGTACCTGAATTTTAGGCTTAGGATGGTCTTATGTGGTCCCACCTTGAATATAGGGATATAAGATTAGTTCCCTATGGAACATTTTTTTTTTAAGAATAAGATGCATTACTTGAAATGAAAAATTTCTCACAAATTACACACATGAACTGAGATGATGGTGGAGTATATGAAGGCTTAGGAAAAATTTCAGAGGATTTTGGTCCAGAGCCTCACAATGCAGAACTTCCAGGGTGTGTCATTCACACAAGCTATAATAATGCCTCCTGAGTGTGTGAAACCCAGGAATCTGCATGTCTAATTTTGATGTCAGCACCATGTAGTGTATCAAGTTACCCTCCCTACTAATCATCATCAGTATGATTTATTTTTTTCTCAGAAAAAATAAACACAACATTTTAATGTGTATCCTACATGTCCCAGAGTCCATTAATTCTTTCTCAGACCAGGAGCTAAGAGAGCTGAGAGAAGTAAGATGAACTTTAAAACTTTATTTTGCCCATTGCTATCAAAAGCCTGTTTAAAATTCTGCCCTGATGCTTCAATGGAAATTTTATCCCTGTCCCTTCTATCATTGTTGTTATTTGAGCTTAAAATAGATCCATCTTCATTGTGTCACAACGAATGTGGTACTCATCCAAGTGCCTGTCTTAAAATAAACCTTGACCTGTTAGTGACCTAAAAAAATATTCTTTTTCAAAATTTAGGTATTTCTTTAAATGAAATTCAAGTATTATCAAAAATTTCTTATCACCTTAAAAAATCCTCATGTTTAATAAATCTGTGTAGGAAAAATTTGAGTTTGGGTTGCACAGGTGACTAAGGGGACAGGTACTGAAGCTAAGATCTTGATGGCTACTTGGCAGGAGGGGTTCATCTTCAGTTTCAAACTTAGCAGTCAAACCTTTGAGGATCTGATGCTGCTTGCTAATCAGCTCTTTTATTGCATAGTTAAGCAAACAAACAAGCAGACAAACAGAGAATCCTATAATCCAAACAAAGCCTTTGGAAAGATGTCTTGCCACTGATTTCCCTTTATCAATATAATGGCAGAGTCTCATTTGACTAGACCCAGAATATAGTCCATTTCAGCGTTTCTCAAACTATGTCCAGAAACATAATCCAGAAATTTTGTACATTTTCTGTGATAATTTTAAAAAATGTCTCTTATTTATTTCAATGAAATTTAAAGAAAATACAATTAAATAAGCCCTCAATTTAAGTACAGTATGGATTACCTGGATGACATCCTGATAACCAAGGATATTCATAGGAATTCCATGCACATTGATAATTGTGTTAATTCCCTTGTGGCAAGATGCTGACTTAGAAATTTACACTGAGATATCAAGAGGTGGTAGAATTAGATAAAAAAGAGATAGGGAGACCAACCACCAAGATGCACATTTACAAAGAAAATATTTAAGAATTGGGTATGACTTTTGAATTCTTTTTGTTGTTGTTGTTGTACAATTTTTATTTTTATTTTTTTCAATATATGAAGTTTATTGTCAAATTGGTTTCCATACAACACCCAGGGCTCACCCCAAAAGGTGCCCTCCACAATACCCATCACCCACCCCCCCCCACCCCCCATCAACCCTCAGTTTGTTCTCAGTTTTTAAAGTCTATTATGCTTTGGCTCTCTTCCACTCTAACCTCTTTTTTTTTTCCTTCCCCTCCCCCATGGGTTTCTGTTAAGTTTCTCAGGATCCACATAAGAGTGAAACCATATGGTATCTGTCTTTCTCTGTATGGCTTATTTCACTTAGCATCACACTCTCCAGTTCCATCCACGTTGCTACAAAGGGCCATATTTCATTCTTTCTCATTGCCACGTAGTACTCCATTGTGTATATAAACCACAATTTCTTTATCCATTCATCAGTTGATGGACATTTAGGCTCTTTCCATAACTTGGCTATTGTTGAGAGTGCTGCTATAAACATTGGGGTACAAGTGCCCCTATGCATCAGTACTCCTGTATCCCTTGGGTAAATTCCTAGCAGTGCTATTGCTGGGTCATAGGGTAGGTCTATTTTTAATTTTTGAGGAACCTCCACACTGTTGTCCAGAGCGGCTGCACCAATTTGCATTCCCACCAACAGTGCAAGAGGGTTCCTGTTTGAATTCTTTATCCAGATGGAGAATAGCAAAGGCTAGAAAGGAGGGAGAATCAGTTAGAATATCTTAAAAATTTATTTGAAGCAAGCTGTGAATATCACACACACACACACACACACACACATACACACACAGGATGGAGGGTTTCTTTCATTACCACAAATATTGAGAGGGATTGAGGGGGGAGGCTATAATAGCATATATAGTTTAATATGAAAATATGGGTGCAGAGTGGGGCTGGTACATGACTCACACCCAGTAGTCAACACGAGGGTCCCACTACAGATTTCTTTTCTTTATAAACAATACATATATTACTAAAGCTGTAGAGTAATAATGCATTTCATTTTTTTGAAAAAAACATCCTTTAATCTGAAAAAAAGAAAGATTTATTACCTTATTACACAATTCATTTAAAATATATGTTTCTCTATGGGGCGCCTGGGTGGCTCAGTCGGATAAGCATCTGACTTGGGCTCAGGTCATGATCTCACAGTTTATGAGTTCCAGCCCTGTGTCAGGCTCTGTGCTGATGGCTCAGAGCCTGGAGTCTGCTGGGATTCTGTGTCTCCCTTTCTATTCCTCCCCCACTTGCTCTGTCTCTGTCTCTGTCTCTCTCTCTCAAAAATAAAGATATAAAAATCATAAAAAATAAAAAAGTAAAATATATATTTTTCTCTTGAGTGCAAGTTTGGGGGCTGGGATTCTAATCAAAGAGCAAATAAATGCTGCTTCATTCATCACCACCTCATAATAATTTTTTTAAAACTAATTGAAACAGGTTCAGTGCTTTTATCCACTTTCCCCCAGCCTTTGATTCTATGCATAGAGATATCGGTTATGGGCTCAGTTGACGAGCTTAACTAAATCCTTTGGGTTTTTTCTTATTTTTTAAAACATTTATTCATTTTGGGAGACAGAGAGAAACAGAGCATGAGCAAGGGAGGAGCAGAAAGAGAGGGACACACAGAATCTGAAGCAGGTTCCAGGCTCTGAGCTGTCAGCACAGAGCATGACGCGGGGCTCAAACTCACTGACTGAGTGATCATGACCTGAGCCAAAGTCGGACACTCAACCAACAGAGCCACCCAGGAGCCCCCTAAATCCTTTGTTTTTGATTCATGTATAAACTTAATATGGCTATATGAGTCAGGGTTGATTGATATGTTCTATTAATTAATCACATAGCAATTTTCACAGCAGAAGTGTGTTCTGTCCACTGTTCCTTTTACTTCAAAGTTTATGTCCTAAAACTACTTTTGTGTTAGAGACCCACTTCCCTTGCATAGAGTATAGAAAAATTAACATTATTTGATATGTATATATCATGGTTTTATTTTCATGAACAAGGAGTGCCCCTAATAGATACTGTGATTACTGACACAAAAGAAGGGATGCAGCTCTAATATTTTGATACCAAAGATATTTTGTGATGAAGAGATTTGCCATAACAATTTTCTAGACAAGCTTCAATGTGGCAAGTCTTAATTAACTCTTCCATTATGTTTTATAGGAAGACATATTTCTTTTGGTTTCTTTTGGAAGATACATCAGAGTGCACAATTTAAATATTCTCTGGCTTTCCTAACAATTATATTTTTAATGGCATAGGTGGGTGCCTGATGCTCCAAATGTTTTCAAAGCTAAAACTATTTTGGCTATAATCTGTGGAGTAGAATTTGGGGGTTCAACTACCTTTTCATGTGTGTACTAAAGAAGAACCAAAGCAATTTATTGAGGGACTGCTTGGCCAGTGTGAAGATCCTTTCTCAGCTAAGAGGTAGAGTGATATATACTTGGCAGTATCCACATTTTTTTTCAAAATAATATTAGTCCCACTCCATCTTGGTTAGTTGTTAAAATATACATCTCCAAGTTTAACTAGAAGCTTACAGTACTGTAATTCAGGTCTTGAGACTAAGCACCAGGCCATCTATTGCTTTGTCAAGCATTGTTCTATTTTGCAAGTATCTTCTTCATTAGAAAATTACTGACCCACCTTGTTATGGACTGAATGTTTGTGTCCCCAGAAAATTTATATGATGATAACCAAACTCCCAGTGCAGCTGTATTTGGATATGCATCCACTAAGGAAATAATTAAGATTGAGTGAGGCCATGGGATGGGATCTTTATGATCTAATAGTTGTCAAATGTCAGGATTTAGGCCATGCAAAAGAAGCCAGTCTGGGGAATGAAGCTAATATTCTAAGAGAAGAAGAGATGAGAGGGGGGAGAGCATTGATTGTGGTCAAACCCTGGGTTCCAATTGTTTCTGAGACCTAATTCCACCTCTTTCCTCTGGTAATTCCTTTTAGCCTGAGCTAGTTTAAATGTGTCTGTGTTGCTTGCAACTTTAAGTCCTCCCTAAATCAGGGGACATGATTTAACAAGCCTAATCTAGTTCAAAATTCACAAACATTTGGTGGAACAAACAATTTATTGCCTAATGGATAACACAGTCCATTCATCCTCCCATAAAACTACTTTCAAAAAATTGTACTACAACATCGTTATCAACCTTCTGCATTAATGCAAGGTATTAGAAGCCACCCTATAACACTGTTATAATTATCTTAAGAATCTTAAGGAAATTGTACATGACACAGTGTCCTCTCTCTAAAGATGAGCAAGATAAACATATTTTTAGTTGGAGGCACTAAGACTATTTTTTGAGGAGTAACATCATGCTTTAGTAGAAGTAACACAGGATTGAATTCAAAATAGTAGAGTTTGAATCAGGCTCTGCTACATGGAAAAGCTGTGAGTACTTACAAAAAGTAAGTACATTTGTAAAGTAATGATAAATAATGTGTGTCCTACATACCTCACATGTGGCTGTAAGTAAATATATGTACAAAGTGCTTTGTGCATTAGGGACCATAAATCTTAGATGTCATTCATCATTTCCAATTTCACTTTTACCATGGATTTTAAGATGACTTTAATTTTTTTCTTCTTCACTAAAGCTCTGAATATTGATGCTTAGAAAAATCTGCACCTTGACAAGGGCAGTAGGTTGTGAGAATAAACAAAAACAAAAACAAAAAATTATCTGCAAGGTAGGTGACCCTGAGATGATGGACATTTTTATCTGCCACCTAGCTCCAAGCCCTGGGCTCTGGGTCCTTTGTACAGATAAAAACCAAGATTAGCCAAAGGTTTGTGTTTACAGCAGAATCACTTAATTTGGTTCACCCAAGGGTTTACTTGACTATCGGCATGGTGTCTGCTTCTATTTTAAATCTATTTTGATTCAAACTTTGGATTTCTCCCTTCAGCGTTCTGTGTTTGTATGTGTGCATGCATGCACGCATGTGTGTGTGTGTGTGTGTGTGTGTATGTGTGTGACAGAGAGACAGAGAGAGTAGAAAAAATAAGGATTTTAATTTAAAAAATTTTTTAAACATTTATTTACTTTTGAAAGAGAGAGAGAGAACACAAGCGAGGGAGGGACATGGAGAGAGAGGGACACAGAATCTGAAGCAGGCTTCAGGCTCTGAGCTGTCAGCACAGAGCCTGACTTGGGGCTCAAACTCACAAACTTTGAGATCATGACCTAAGTCGAAGTTGGATGCTTAACCTACTAAGCTTCCCAGGTGCCCCAAGAAGGGTTTTGATTTTTTTCCTTCTGATAAATATTCATTGAAGAAATTATAAACTATAGAGAAAATATTCACACAAAATAAAATTTGTCCCAGAACTTTCTTACATAGAAATGCTCACTGTTAGCTCTGAATTTTTTTTCTGTGCATAATATATTTATATAGTTAAGCTTATGCATATATACAATTCTATGGCCTGGATTTTAAAAATAATATCACATTCTGATAATTTCCCAAAGTCACTAAAGTTCTTAGTAAACATAACTATTGCTATGTTTCATATTCATAATTATATGTAGCTTTTATATTTTATAATTATCCTATTTTTAGATATTCAGGAGAATTCTGAAATTTTGTTTTTATAAATAGTTCAGTGATTAATATTTTTAATTATAAAAGCCAGTACTCTTATTTTCCTGGTAAATAATTTTTTTTTATTTTTTAATTTATATTTTAATTAGTTAACATACAGTGCAATATTCATTTCAGAAGTAGAATTCAGTGATTCATCACTTACATACAATACCCAGTGCTCATCACAAAGCCAGGACTCTTTTTAAAAGACTTCCTATTTGCAGTCTTTAAAAAGGACTTCCAATTTATTTGCGGCATTTTGTTTCCCATATTTGGAGACTCTTCTACTTAAAAACAATTTAATACTAAAAATTATGTGTAAGTCCATTTTGTTTTTAGTGTAAAGACATCAGCGAGATCTAGAGCCATCTGTTGGCAGTAAGCAAAGACCAGGGACCTTTCTCCGAATTGTGGTTTTGTTTATCACTATCGAAGACCTTAGGTTGAACATTCATAAACAGGTGATCTTTGCTAAATTCTCAGATGCTGAGTTTGTTTTTAATCGATTCAATCAGTCTATTCAATTATCCAATTTTATATCTTACTTTTTATTCAAATAACATGTTGTGATTATGTAGATAACATACTTATTGCAAATGGAAAACAAGAAATTCTGAAGTTAAAATGATCTGTAACTGTATCATGCTTAACCTTTTATTATATTTTTATCTCACTGTATGTATTTGTGTATACTTGTATTTTCTTTCACATAGTCAAACTTATGCTATATATGCATTTTGTTTACGGAAGCCACACTATAGCAACCAGTCCTGGTGGTATCCATTACACATCTGGGTGTATGAGTTACTCTGTAGTTTCCTGTGGATCACTTTTTGCACTGTGTCCTTTCACCTTGTCCAGTCTTATTATCGAGGAGTAATAACAATGAAGTAGTTGGTACATGAAGTATATTTTGTGGCCCATGGAAAAGGCATGTGTAAGACTAAGTTTCATATTGTATTTTTTAACTCTGTGACCTTGGGCGAAGTCTAACACCTCAGAGCCTTTGTTTCTAGATCTAGAAAACAGAATCAATAAAAATACCTACTTTATAGAGTTGGCATGAGGATCAAATGGAATAGTAGATATGAAGAGCAAAATGTGACGTGCTTTATCATTTTTGATTAAGAGGTAAAAGTCGATAACTGGTGGAAGGAGTATCTGAAAAAGATGCATTTTGGCTACAAAAGCTTCAAATCCAATACTCAATTACATTTAAGAAAAGAGGTTTGAGTGCTGCAAATGCTTTGCTCATCTTTCAGATCTTGCCCACTTTCAGCACTAGGCTAGACTCCTTTGGAAAATTTATCTTTGTAAGCAATAGCAGTGGATTTATATAGATAAATATTTATTCATTCATTAGCTCATTTGTTCACTAGATAAAATATTATGAATATGCTACTATGTATCAGGTATTGTACAGAGCCCTAGGAATGAAATGTAAGTAAGGCATAGAAATTGATCTTAATTACTGCACAGTCTGGTGTGGAAAATAAGTATATAAGCACAATCTCATGTCCACAGTACAAACAAGTTTCCTAAGCAAAGAAAAAGAAGCAGTTAATTCTGAGGGGGGTGGAGGGGAGCTTGGAAGATTATAAAAATGTGACACTTAAATCTAGTAGATGCAAAAAATGAGGAATGTCCTTCTTGGCTAGGAGGACATCATATACAAAGTATGGAAGTACAGAAGGTATGGTTGGAAAACAAAGAGTCAATAATGGGTAAAGTGAGAACAGTAAAATGGGATTTTGTTGGAAATTGAGGGAATTAATTGGATTATGCTGGATATGTTTTTGTCTGCCTGGCAATTCACTGGAGAACTCTCTCCCATTCTTAGTTCAAGTCATAGAAATAGAGCTGATCCCATCTCCTGCCTTGAGTGGCAGTTCTTGTATCTTTGATTATACAAGTGGGAAATTTTATTATTTAATAAAAATATCTTGTTGAATTAGCAAAAACTCCCAAAACACAGGATTTATGGAGAATAAATAATAGAAGGAACTCCTAACCTTGAAGAATTCTGAGAAACACTAACTCACATAATGAGGAACATG
Source organism: Prionailurus viverrinus (assembly GCF_022837055.1). Taxonomy (NCBI): domain Eukaryota; kingdom Metazoa; phylum Chordata; class Mammalia; order Carnivora; family Felidae; genus Prionailurus; species Prionailurus viverrinus. The sequence goes on along the minus strand of NC_062571.1, from coordinate 21,715,537 downwards.
CCTCCAACTAGAATATTCAGTTCAGCATCAAAGAGGGAGCAGAAGGTCATATTGACTAGGTGATTAGAACTTTTACTCTCGTATGAAAGAATCTTCAAAACAAATAGGCAAACCAATGGAAACTGCATTCACGAAGGTTACACATTTGTCAACAGTTTAAGTAATTTGAGTTAGACTAATTCTTTTTCTGGGAATATTCATGTTCTGGGACCAACATATATTCCTTTGGTCTTTGTTTAATTTGCAGTGATAGTCAATGGTGAATAATTTATTGATAGTGTAATAAGGAAGGGAGAAACATATTTGCAATGAATATTTCTGTGTTCCCTCAGAATGGGGTGGGCTATTCCTATAAACCCTGATTGTAACAACTCTGAAATAGGGAAATTGCAAAATTGAGGTAACTCTTTAGTGTTTTGATGCTATTTTAGAAGCAAATAATACTGAGTGATACTTTATTGATAAGTTCCTAGCTTTTTCACCTACATTAAAATGTAAGGCGAGCCTCCTATTTCACAAGAAAGAACAACATAACAATGGCCAAAATAGCATCAGCAGCTCCAGTTGTTAATAGAAGAAAGGGTTTTGAGGCACAAAGTGCACCTGGGTGGGAACTCCCAATGAGTTAGAATTAGGAGAAAGGAACATCCAGAATGCTTACTTTTCCCTTAATAATGAAAAGTCTTAATGTCATCATCACCACTGCTCTTACTATGGCTATTAAGGTTTCTCAACCATCTTTTTATGTGGAATTGAATATAGGATTTAGTTATAGAAACCATTCCTAATGCCATCAATTTGAAGTCAGGATGAAAGATTTTCCAAGCATCTCACCCAGCAGCTACATGGCAATAGAAGTGTTTTAGCTGGGAGATGTGTGAAGCTAGAAAAAAAGGTATAAGTACAAAAAATACTTTGTTAGAGATTTGGGTGGGGGAAAGAGATTCTCTGTGTTTCTAAGCCACATTATTTTGTTGATTTCTTTTAAAAAGGAAAAAAAATATGGGACATTCTAGCTTAACACAACTGGGATGAAATCAGCTTGATCCAGCTGTCTGAAGCATCAGAAATGATTACAGCTGGCTAATCTCTAATTATAGAATCTCTATTATTGGTGATGTAAGTGGCTGAATCTGTGGTTTGACTTCTATGATCCTGGCTGTGTGAAAAGCTGGGATTTTTGGATAATTTTTTTTCCCTCTGGATAATCAACTAAACAAATTTAAATTAACTCGGGGCAAATATAATTAAGGAGCTGCAGAGGATATTTTTGTTTCTTTCACTGACCAACTGTGACTTTGGATGAAGCTATTAAATCCTGTTTCTGTGGGATTTAGTCCAGAGCATTCAGCTCTGATGTCCTAAGGTATTTGGGGAGGCCAAGGTCAACATCAACAATTCTGAGTTTCAGAGAAAGTTTATTTCTTTAATGGTTTGTGTTTAGAGAAGATTTCAGACAGAATTATTATATTTCAACAATTATTACATTTCAACCTTAGTCTGAACCCTCCATTGATCTTTTCTTTTCTTGCTTTCATCTGTCCACTAAACCTGTTTTCACAGACTGGTTTAGAGAGAAACAAGTGGCAAGGTTGAATCTAGGTAAGTTACCAGTGTCAATGTATTAGTCCACTTGGGCTGTTATAACAAAATACCGTAGACTGGGCAGCTTAAAGAACAGACTTTAATTTCTCATAGTTGTGGAGGCTCGGAAGTCCAACATCAAAGTGTCAGCTGATTCCTTTCCTGGTGAGAGCCCTCTTCTTGCCTTGCAGATGGCTGTCTTCACACTACGGTGGAGAGAGAGGGAAAGAGCTCTACTCTTATAGGTGAATTAATCCCATCCTGAGGATCTCCCCTCATGACCTCATCTAATCCCATTTACCTCCAAAGGCCTCACCTCCAAATGCCATCACATTGGAGGTTAGGACTTCAACAGATGAAAAGGGCCTAGGGAGATGACACAAACATTCATCTCATAATATGAAAACCTTGTTAGCTGGGTCTTATCAGACTTTAATTCTCAATTTGTCACTTTAAGAGATGGGAACAGGTCACAGTTTTATTTGGTAAAGGAATCTCAAGCAGTACCAAGATGGTCATCCACCCAGCTTCAGATATCATCTTTGTGTTTGATACCACACCATTGTGACTGATGGTGGGAATGTTGCTGAAAACATTGAAAAATTTTTAGACACCAGAAAGTCAATGTGTACTATGTTCTCTATATAAGTTTATAAATCTGGACTTCTAAATTACAAACGTTTTCATTTGTTTTGAAGTGAAAACATTTTAATTGCAAGCAAGCCAAGAATTTTATATAAATGGCATCCCTCAACTCCTAAACATTTTAGCCAGATATTACCTGGATATTATAAAAATATATAATACAACATCTATTTTGATTTTTCTAATAGACAATTGGACAAATATAACTATTATTTACCTCTCACACAAATCTGTTACTGAGAAATCATCAATCCTAACTCAGAAAATGTGTTTTTTCCTTGATCCATTAAAAAGCAGAGCCTAAGGCAGAAATTAAAGTGATGACACTTTATTTGAGAGGTATCTGGGGTGAGGAAAAAGGGAAGTCAGTTAAAGAGATGTAATACTATATAAGGTGATACATTTTCATGTGGCTACCATGTCCCAATGAGCCATGAAGAGAAACTGTAGGTCCTTCAGGAGACATGCTTACTTAGCATGAAGAATCTTCCAGAAGGGCTCTGAAGAGGACATGCACCTCGATCTAGAAGTGTACTGTCTAGTTTCTTCCTGTCCCCCATTTCCCACCGGTCAAATTTAACTCTCAGGGCCTTAACTCTCCCACACTTTTGGATTGTGTTATCAGTCCCTTTGGAAGCTTAGGAAGCTCTGTCATTCATGTCCTGAAAGGCAGGGATAACTTGGCATGAGGGTCATGGGGTCATGACCTGAGAATTTAGCTCATACCTTCCTTCCTAGGGAATTTAGTAAGCTAGTAGCAGCAATGAGGTGGGCATTGCCTCAGAAAGCAGGCAGCAGTCAGCCAATTGGAATTGACATACAAGGATCAGTCTGATACAAAATCTTACTGTTCAATTTGAAATTTTATAATGTGAGAAATTTATAAAAAGTAAAAAGATAAAAGAGGAAGCATTAAAATGATTATTTTTTTGGGAAACTAGACCCATTCAGAAACATTTAGTCAGTATTCTCCATAGAAATAGAATAAATAGGAGATATCTATATTTGTCAATATAAATACCTGTATCTGTATACATACATATGTGTATAGATTTATTAAGAGGAATTGGCTTATACAGTTATGGAGGCTGGTAAATTCACAATCTGCAGGGTGTGCCAGTGATGCAGAAGACCCACAGAAAGTTTGAAGATAGGCAGAAAGAGCCAGTATTGCAAATGAAGTCTGAATGCAATCAGCTAGAAAATTCTCTTACCTGAGGAAGGGTCTGTCTTCTTGTTCTTAGGTTTTCAACTGATTGGGTGAAGCCCACCCACATTATGGAAGGCAATCTGTTTACTGATAAAATGTTAATTTAATCTAATTTTAAAGTCTAGGAATTTGAATGTGAATCTTATCCAAAATTTGTCCTGGAAACACTCAGAATAATGTTTGGCCAAATATCTGCATATCCTGTGGCCTAGTAAAGATGACACATATAATTAACCATCACAATGGTCTATTCAGTTTACTAAAAAATTTTCTGTGAAACCATAGAAAATTATTAAAGCTAAGGAGTTCTGTATTCAAGCCCAAGCTCTGCCAGTTGTTAACTTTTTGATCCTGGGTAGGTCAACTTATATCTTTGGGTCTTGGGTTACTCATCTATAAAACCTGGGGGGTAGATGTCTAAGGACTTCACAGCTCTAAAATTCACTGATTATGTAATTCTTAGATCTCATCTACCAATAGTGTATTATAAAGTGATGAGAGGCCATACTCTTGAGTTAAAGCCAAGCACAAGAAATCTATATAAATTTATAACAAGACAGATTTGTATATGGGAGAATCTCTTGATTTACTGAAGAGGATGAGCGAGACTGAAAAATAATTAACTGCAGAAGATGGAGGGGATAATGATACCCCTGCTTTGATTCCATATACTTTTTATTTAAAGTAAAGTCAGTTATTTTGGGCCTGCACTTCAAGATACCACTTTAATTCCTGATAAGTAATTCTGCAAATTATATATTTTGTGTTTAAATGTTTGCTGTCTTAAATATTATTTTACATTTTAAATGCTTGATCTCTTGTAAATACCTGCTTAGAGCAAAGAAATGTAGCTACTACAAGCAATAAACATGAAGATTTCAGGAAAGAAATTGGGTAAATAGATTTGGAAAGGTCAGCTGTTAGAACACTAAGCAAAATGCAATTTTCCTACGCTGTTCAGTCTTTTGTTATGCTGTAAGACCAACGGCATTTAGTTTGCCAATTCTCTTGCTGGGTTGTTTGTGATGATTCTCGTAGCACCTTTGTCTTCTAGTCCCAGTTACTTTCTATCCCATTGCCTTTGTAGAGGAATAAATGTGTTTTCACGCAGAATCTAGCTCCAAATGTACTCAACTCAGCCAGGTACATCTCAGATAATGAGTATCAGATTTGAGTACTTGCAACAATTATAATCAGATTAAATATATATGAATTACAATTATTATTAATATTCTAAATTGGCTTTCAGTATTCCACTGTGAGATTGTATGAGGTGATAGGTTTGCTAACTTTGGTATGAAATAGTAGCCTTGAAAAATGGGCAACATTTGGTGATTTGGGTGTAAAAGAGTCCTTTTTCAAAAAATCCAAATATGCCTTCTCAAGGCAGTTTAATCTTGGATCAGTCAATTTGCCATCATCCTGTGGGGAATAACTTTGGTGCTCAAGTCGCATTTTCTAGAAACTCCTCTTCCTGTTGATACATAGATATTACTGAGAGACTTTTCTCTAGGTAGTTAGTTTTCAGTTGTAACTAAAGCGACAATGGGTGTGACAGCTATATTTCACAACAGGAACAGAAAAATAGAGAAAACAAAGTTGGAGAGAAGCAGAATAGAGAAAAGGGGAGGGAAGGATGGGGAGGGAAGGAAAAAAATAAGAAAAAAAAGAGGAGGAGAAAGAGAAGGAGGCGGAAAGAAAGAGGAGAAAAGAAACAGCAGTAATGACGACAAATAAGAAATGGCCAAAGCACACAAGGCAAGTGTTGGTTCCTGTCCCTGTTACGTCAGTCTAAAATGATAGTTGTAAAGTAGTAATGTATTATTTAAATAGAGCCCATATTCGATGATCTTTGACCCTTTGACCCCTTGACATTTCCTAATGGCAGCAATGGCTGTAGCCTGAACAGAGGTGTCTCCTTTAGACAGAACATGAACTCTGTCCACTTAATCACAGTCACCACCACGTCCTATTATTTCCTCCCCTCTGCTTCACTGGCTTATGATGCCTGCTGCTGTCTTTGGGTTTTGAGTTAAAGACTTTTGCAGGAACCTCTTCTGTGGTTTAATCACCTTTAAATATTTATTCTCTTTAGTCTGCTTGGCACATATAGGTGCCAATGACTAATTGTTATTAATGAATAAAGATATTGTTGGAAACAGGCCTACTCCTAATATCTGAGGGAACTGGAGCAAGAATACAGATATTTAAAAATAATAAAACAAGTTAACAAACTGTTAAGTAAAATCCATTCTATCCTTCTACTGTGGCAAACATATCTTCATAATAACAAATCAAGAATATCTTTAAAGCTATAGCTTTAATAGAATTAAATCTAGCAAAATGCCAAAGACGACTGAATTCAATGGGCTACTGATGTTTGAAGGACTAGTAAAATAAAGATCTACATAATTTGAAAATGATTTTATATTTATCCAATGTATGTTTCTTGACCAAAACAAAAGCTTATGTTGCTATAATCAAGATTTGCAAATAACTTGTGGCCTGTTCTCAGAAATGCCATTTTTTTGAGTTATTGTGGTTCTCAGATAGTTTTTTATTAATTTCATTTCAGGGAAACTTCATTCACCTAAAACAATAGCAACTGGAATTATTAAAAAGATTCTTACAGCAATATTTCAATTTGAAAATAATCATCAATTTTACACATGATATCAAAGTCATAAGTTTACATATCATGTTCAAACATTGTAACAGGACTGCATATGGAAAAAATGACCATGGAAAATATTATGAAATACTTTAATTTTATTATTCCTTAATTTTCTCCCTATCCAAAAGTAATTGTAGGTCCACACAGTAATATATGGAATTGCTATCATACTTCATACGTGTATGTATGTCTTTAGATACAGGGGTGTGTATGTGCGTGTGTGTGTGTGTGTGTGTGTGTGTGTATTTGAACCACGCAGGTTAATCTATTCAAAAAGGGACAATTTTATATGCCAGTTTTATATGATTTAGCCTGATATGTATTTGTTATATGAATGTATCATATTGTAAAATATTCCTTAGCTGCCAATACCTCACTAATCTGCAATTGTCTCTAGAACTACACATTAGAAAGAAGAGAGACAAAGTGGGTGCTCAGCACTCTGGGAGACTGTTATGCAGGAGTCGTGCATTCAAGCTATCTGACATGAAGGATTGACACGTTAGCTAATTTGTCTTTTCTTCTACCCAAGCTCTTCTGTCATTCAAATCCTGTACTCTGGAGTAGGATCTGTGGAAAAACACACAAACTACCAGGGCTTTGGGGTGCACTTTTCTTTTTGAGAATGGAAGGCAAGACATGTGTTGCCCTGAGGCTAAAGCAGTGTTGGAGGCAGAAGTGAATATTTAACTGTTGGTCACACTCAGCCAGTGCTGAGCATTGGGTCCCAAAAGATCCATGTGTCACCAAGTGCTGGCTAACAGTCCTTTAAAGTATGGCCTAGCACACAGCCCCCTCTTAGCCTGAGTTGAAGGGTGACACTGGCTGTCAAATTCATACTCCTGAAGTGTGCTTCCACTCATACCACGATCCCACTCATAAGTGTTCACCAGTGCATAGAATACAGTCAAGCATGACGTCACAGGCACTACATGATCAGACCACAAGTCAACCTGCAGGCCTTGACCCCTATATTTGGCCTTTAACAGTCTCCTCAAAGGCAAAATTGCAATTAAAACACTAAATTCTAGCTGCCATCCACTATATGGAATTATTTCTTACCATCCTTAAAAGTTTGAAAAATTGTTTACAGTAGAATTTGAAACTTAGAAATACTAAGAAATTAGATGTTAAGCAAGTTTTTCAAAATTCCCACCCAGATCTGTCTCCAAATATTATCATTTTCCACCAAAGCAGGCTTTCCTCAAAAACCCAGAGGTGGCTTTTCCTTTCTGCACAGTCCCTTCTTGCCTCCATTTAAAATGTGCTCAATTAGTGTTTGTAGCCTGAATACACTTAAATTTTTACAGAATCCCAATGGAGTAGATGTCCAACACCATGATATGTTTCCTTTAGGCAGTATTTTTCCTTTGGAAGAATGGCTTAATTTACCAAAGAGGAGTTGCCTTCACCCGGCACATTCCCCACAAAGCCCACATTGAATTTGTACTTGGGGTTTTCTGCTCTTGTTATCACGGGTTAGACTGGCTATTGGCCCAATGAGGCAATGATTTCTATCTAGAGCTCTTTGAGATTCTGAATAGTCTTTAACATTATTTATTCCAGAGTGTGACAGTGAATTCTTAGCATCAGAGTTATTCCCTTGGCTATCTTGATAAAGCTAAGAATAGAACAATTGAAAAAAAATTTTTAAATTGCATCTATATGAGAGATTTTGTTATTCAATATTTTACCTAATTATAGACTGTGTATATGAGTGGGATACCATTTGGCAACTTTAAACAATAAACAATAATTTCAAGTACTGTAACCAATAACAACAATACAAGTGAATAGGGGCTGGATGACAGGGAATGCAGAAGACATACACCCACAGAACTTATTGTACATTTACATAACTTTACTATTTGGCTGCTTTACCAATATAACTTTATTATTCCACTGCCTCATCAACTTGATTTCACTATTCCAGGGTACTCTTGCCCATGAAGATAAGAGTTGCAAATACATTTATTATTTGTTTTAGAAACTTCCCCTAAGTCCATTTAAATGAACATCAAATGACTAACGCTTGAGTAGATGGCATCAAACCACTGTTTATAGCCCAAGACTCTTTGAACCCTTTACCTCAAATTTTTACCTTATTGTATCCATGGATCATAAATTATCACATCATGATCCTTAATCCTAATCACCTTCCCCTCCTTTTGAGTGATCCACCTTAAACCAGACTCCACAATCTCATAAATATCCCAACTTTGCCATCCTCACCCTAAGAAGATATTAGGACTTTGGTAGTAGTCTCCCCTATCAGGGAGGAATAAACTCAACTTTGTTTTACCGATTGGCTGTTTTGATGATATGTTGGGGAAGACAGCATTTGACAAAAGAATGGCTCAATACTGATAATTGGTAAAGCTTGGTGATAGGCATATGGAGTTTACTAGTCTTTCTACTTTTGTGTATTTTGGAAAAGTAAAAATAAAATAAAATATAAAATAAAATAAAATAAAATAAAATAAAATAAACAAGCTAAAATCCTTGAATTAAATTGTAGCTTGGCTGTAGGCCAAAGAAGGGAGCTGCTGAGTGACTGATGACAGCAGAAGACAAGGTGATAAGCAGACTGGAAAGTGTAGCCCTAGTATTAGAACTCTGCAGCCCTGCAACATGGTCTCCCTCAATTTGAAGAGTGTGAATATAAAATTCCCAACCCAGTCCTTGATAATACACAGCACAACAAGGTAACCCTACCCACTCATGAAAGGCAGATCCCAGCTGTAATACTATTCTTATGAGCACATCGATCAGTGGTGTGTTTGCTCCAGAGCTTGGATAGTGTGAAGTGAACCATCCTTCACTATGTCATTTCTCAAGATGGTAGGAAGAAGGTGGATAACAAGTGGGTAAGGGGATCGTTAGGGTGTGAAATAGCACAGGAGCCAGACAGTTGGGAGAATCTCAGGCCTTGATTGGAAATCAGATACCCCTGTTGCTTCTCAGTAGCTACACATAATTTGATAATTTGCCTGTCATTTCTTTCCTCACTTCCTTTGGTACCTCTTATTTATTTTTCTCCATCTGATCCTTCTCTGTGACTCTGGTAGCCTCCAAACACTTCCCTTCCACAACATCTACTTCCAGACTTCAGTGATTATAATGGTGGCGGTGGTGCAGGAGGGTGGGGGCGGGGGCTGTGAGACATCATCTTAGTCCCTTCAGCTTTCTCCCATAAGCATAACTTCATGGTGGAGTCATAACCAGACTAGCCCACAGAAGCCAATTTACCCATATAGTAGTATTATAATACCATATATTCAAATTCTGAACTCCAGCCAGTCCTTTACCACTTCCATTAAGTCATTTATATGTTGATGTGATCATTGTCTAAGTAGGGTTTTAATTTCAAAGGTTTTGTCCCTCTCTATACACATTTTTTTCTTTTCCTTCTCCTCCCTCTTTTCTCTTTCTTCCCTTCCTTCCTCTGCTGCTCCCTCCCTCTTCCCTCCCTTCCTTTCTCTCTTTCCCTTCCTTCCTTCCTTCTTACCTTCTATGCCTTTCCTTCCTTCTCTTCCCATCCCATCCCTTCCCTTTCATTCCTATAAAAATGCATCATGCAACTTTATTTTTACATTCTCCAAGAATCACCAAATTTTAAAGCCTGCAAAGCCAGTAAAACCCATCAAATTTATCTGCCTTATAATTTAGGACACTGAGGTCCTGAAAAGTTTAGCTATTTACTGTGCAGTAAATGATAGAATTGAAGCAGCTTCTAGGCCCCAGAACTCCCTGTTTGTACTTTTTGCCATGTTATGTTACTATCTGGGCATTTAAGCTTTTAGCATTTTAGTTATTAAATGAAAAGTATCTCTAGTGGGTGATACATTTTTTAAAATTTATCTTTCTTTGTAAGCTGATTCTGGATATTCTATGTTTGTTCACTAGGTTGACCATATCTAATCATTTTTGTGGCATAATCCATGTCTTATTAGTTCTAGGACTCAATATTTACTATTTTAGTTGAAAGTCACAACATTACCCATGAATTTTTAATGAGTTTTTGAGGACCATTAAGAAGTTAGTTGGGTTTTTTTGCGAAGTCAAGCCCAATGACAACAGATCCAGCAGTTGAATCCTGTGTTGAGGGATTGATACCAAATATAGAAACACAGCAGCCCTGACTGCTCTAGGGCCCAGGGGAATGTGGCTCTCTCTAGATATGCATAAACCACCTATATATGACAAGCAGCTCATGGAAGACAGAGCTTAGGTCACTGTCTCAAGGAAATGATAAACGCAAATTTTATTTTATAATAATATGCATTTAGTATTTAGAAATAGTTGTGGAGTGAGACATTATGTTTTTAGAACTATAAATACATCTACTGTTTTCAGTACCAGTAAACAGTATTCCTGCCCAACCGTAGCAAAGTAGGACTTTGAGTTATTTTTCCAGTATGACTGGTAGCTGATACATTTTACTAAATTTCATGAGCCCAAATTTATGAGCCCACTAGGGAGAGAGCTGGGAAGAGGAGAGAGGAAAGGAGAAAGGAACAGGGCAAAGAGAAAAGGGAAGATTTTTCTGATAAGATTTTTCTGTATTACTACTGAGAAAAATAAAGGTAAATTGCTTCATATTTGGATTTTATCCAGCTTTTATCTAGCTCGCCAATACTGGCTTTATTAGCAACATGCTTTGAACTACGAGTCCTTAATCTTTTTTTTTTTTTTCTCCTCCAAGCCATACAAGATGGATGATGGCTGGGTTGTGGAATTTTCCCATGAGTGTGCCAGAGTTATGATCAGTTCCCAGTGGCAAAGCTGCAAGAAGCCTCACTTCATTTCCAATGAAGAATGAAGTTAGAAATGCATGTAAGAGAGTGATGTTGTAGCAAAAAACTTGGATCAGCTCTAATTTATTATTTAGAAATTGAATTATTCACAAATGTCAATATTAGAAAAATGACTTGCAAGTTGCAACATACCTCACAGTTAATCACATCATTCCAGGGTGTTGAAACAACATTGTCAAGGACTGTGGCTTGAATTTTAAGCAACTACACTTTTTGTTCCTTGAAGATGCCAGAAATCTCACCTCTCTTCTTAATAGCTGTATCTTCCTTTTCTCTCTCTTTATATATAACCATAAATTACAGATTATCCATAAAGTACAGATTATCCATAAAGTATAGATTCATTGAGATGAAAATTATAACTATCTGATGTCATGACTCTAAGGATAATTATTCCTAGATTCATAGATGCATTTAGTACGAATGTCTGTGGCAGATTAAAAATGGCTAAAAATTCTTTGACACTCTACCTATTAGGAGGTGTGTATTATTCTGCCCTTGTATCTGCATTAACTGGTATCTGCCTTTGACCAATAGAGTACAGCAAAAGTGATATTATGCCATTTAGGCCAAACCTTTAAGTGGACCAGCAGCTTCTGCCATTGTTTTTTTTTTTTTTTAAGTTTATGTATTTATTCTGAGAGAGAGAGAGAGAGAGACGCAGGGAAAGGGCAGCGAGAATCCCAAGGAGGCTCCATGCTGATAGCCTAACGTGGGGCTCAACCCATGAACTATGAGATCATGACCTGAGCTGCAATGAAGAATCTGATGCTTACATGCCTGAGTCATGTACTGTCATGGTCTTTTGGATGTCACCTGCCATGTAAGAAGATGGATTGCCCTGAGACTGCTGTGCTGTGAGAAGTTCAAGCCACATGAGACCCTGAAGATGCCTTGTGGAGAAAGAGGTCAAGAAGCATTGGGCTATTGGCTATGTGAACGAAGAAGCCATTTTGGAAGGCGGTCCTCCAGCCCCACTTGCTTCAGCCTGACAACATATGGATCACAGATGAACTGCCCATAAGAACTCTTGTGATATTCCTGACTCTCAAAATCAAGAGCAAAATGAAATGGCTGCTTTAAGTCATTAAAGTAAAAGATAACCCAAAAAATGCTCATGGATTGAGAATTTTAAAGAGATCCAGAATATCATTGTGAATAAATGTATTTATGAAAGATGATTACTGGCTGAAATGTGGGCAGGTTTACATGGGCCAAAGCTCATAGACCATGTATAAAGAAAGTATACTGTCAAGACTTAAAAACAAGAAAGTAGTCAAATGGAACCACAGGAGGAGAAAGAAAAACTTGAAACCTTTTTGAAGGTGTAGAGGGAATAAAGGAGAGAAAAATACCCTTTCTGCTTCATAGAGCAAAGAAGATATTCATTGCTGAGTAAGGTCCAGATATCTTGGATATGTTTTGCTTATGTGTACCCAAATAAGAATGAGGTTGTCCTTCCCAACTGGATGACTCCTTAAATTGCTCTCTTTGTCTGACCAGATCTTCAGTTATACCAGTTTTCTGGAAGGAGAGTGCCAAAGAGGATAAAAATGTCATTCCCACTTTGAAGTCATTGGTACCTTCAAGTTATTACCTGGTAATTCTGGGGCCCTCACTGTACTGTCTCTCATCCTAGCAGCAACCCAAAATTTGGCCCAAGCACTTTTTCTCATTTCTTCTTTTCCTACCCTCCTTTCCTAAAGTAAAACAATTTCAAATATTCTAAGTTTTAATATATTAAATAATTATTTAATACACCTTCCCTGATTTATATAATTTTTAAAAATCATGTGTTGAATAAAAGTAAGTCTAGGGAGGAAGGGAAGATGGCGGCGTAGGAGGACGCTGGGCTCACCGCGGGTCCTGCTGATCACTTAGATTCCACCTACACCTGCCTAAATAACCCAGAAAACCACCAGAAGACTAGCAGAACGAGTCTCCGGAGCCAACCATAGATGAGAGGCCCACGGAAGAGGGTAGGAAGGGCGGCGAGGTGGTGTGCACTCCACGACTGGCAGGAGGGAGCTGGGGCGGAGGGGCAGCCTGCCGGCCAAGCAGAGACCCCGAGTGTGGCTTGCAAAAGCGGAGGTGCCGGACTGAGTGTGTTCCGACAGCAAGCGGGACTTAGCATCTGGGAGGTCATAAGTTAACAGCTCTGCTCGGAAAGCGGGAAGGCTGGAGGACAAAGGGAGGGAGAGTTGCTGAGCCCCTGGACGACAGAGCTCAGTTTGTTGGGGAACAAAGGCGCTCATCAGCACCATCTCCCTCACCCATCCCCCAGGCAAAATGCCAAAGGGAACCAGTTCCTGCCAGGGAACTTGCTTGCACCGCGCAAACACCCAACGCTGTGCTTTTGCGGATCCACACCTACAGCGGCGGGTCTGACTCACTCCCGCTGCCACAGGGCCCCTCCTGAAATGGATCACCTAAGGAGAAGCGAGCTAAGCCTGCCCCTACTGCCCCTGTGCACCTTGCCTACCCACCCTGCTAATACGCCAGATCCCCAGCACCACAAGCCTGGCAGTGTGCAAGTAGCCCAGACGGGCCACACCACCCCACAATGAATCCCGCGCCTAGGAGAGGGAAAGAGAAGGCACACACCAGTCTGACTGTGGCCCCATCGGTGGGCTGGGGGCAGACATCAGGTCTGACTGCGGCTCCTCCCACCAACTCCAGTTATACACCACAGCACAGGGGAAGTGCCCTGCAGGTCGGCACCACTCCAGGGACTATCCAAAATGACCAAACGGAAGAATTCCCCTCAAAAGAATCTCCAGGAAATAACAACAGCCAATGAACTGATCAAAAAGGATTTAAATAATATAACAGAAAGTGAATTTATATAATAATAGTCATAAAATTAATTGCTGGGCTTGAAAACAGTATAGAGGACAGCAGAGAATCTCTTGCTACAGAGATCAAGGGACTCAGGCACAGCCAGGAGGAGCTGAAAAACGCTTTAAACGAAATGCAAAATAAAAGGGAAACTATGACGGCTTGGATTGAAGAGGCAGAGGAGAGAATAGGTGAACTAGAAGATAAAGTTATGGAAAAAGAGGAAGCTGAGAGAAAGAGAGATAAAAAAAATCCAGGAGTATGAAGGGAAAATTAGAGAACTAAGTGATACACTAAAAAGATAATAATATATGCATAATTGGTATCCCAGAAGAGGAAGAGAGAGGGAAAGGTGCTGAAGGTGTACTTGAAGAAATTATAGCTCAGAACTTCCCTGAACTGGGGAAGGAAAAAGGCATTGAAATCCAAGAGGCACAGAGAACTCCCTTCAGATGTAACTTGAATCAATCTTCTGCACGACATATCATAGTGAAACTGGCAAAATACAAGGATAAAGAGAAAATTCTGAAAGCAGCAAGGGATAAACGTGCCCTAACATATAAAGGGAGACCTATAAGACTCGTGACTGATCTCTCTTTTGAAACTTGACAGGCCAGAAAGGATTGGCACGAGATCTTCAATGTGCTGAACAGAAAAAAATATGCAGCCGAGAATCCTTTATTCAGCAGGTCTGTCATTTAGACTGGAAGGAGAGATAAAGGTCTTCCCAAATAAACAAAAACTGAAGGAATTTGTCACCACTAAACCAGCCCTACAAGAGATCCTAAGGGGGATCCTGTGAGACAAAGTACCAGAGACATCGCTACAAGCATAAAACATACGGACATCACAATGACTCTAAACCCATATCTTTCTATAATAACACTGAATGTAAATGGATTAAATGCGCCCACCAAAGGACATAGGGTATCAGAATGGATAAAAAAAAAAAAAGACCCATCTATTTGCTGTCTACAAGAGACTCATTTTAGATCTGAGGACACCTTCAGATTGAGAGCGAGGGGATGGAGAACTATTTATCATGCTACTGGAAGCCAAAAGAAAGCTGGAGAAGCCATACTTATATCAGACAAACTAGACTTTAAATTAAAGGCTGTAACAAGAGATGAAGAAGGACATTATATAATAGTTACAGGGTCTATCCATCAGGAAGAGCTAACAATTATAAATGTCTATGCGCCGAATACTGGAGCCCCCAAATATATAAAACAATTACTCATAAACATAAGCAACCTTATTGATAAGAATGTGGTAATTGCAGGGGACTTTAACACTCCACTTACAGAAATGGATAGATCATCTAGACACACGGTCAATAAAGAAACAAGGGCCCTGAATGAGACATTGGATCAGATGGACTTGACAGATATATTTAGAACTCTGCATCCCAAAGCAACAGAATATACTTTCTTCTCGAGTGCACATGGAACATTCTCCAAGATAGATCATATACTGGGTCACAAAACAGCCCTTCATAAGTATAGAAGAATTGAAATTATACCATGCATACTTTCAGACCACAATGCTATGAAGCTTGAAATCAACCACAGGAAAAAGTCTGGAAAACCTCCAAAAGCATGGAGGTTAAAGAACACCCTACTAAAGAATGAGTGGGTCAACCAGGCAATTAGAGAAGAAATTTAAAAATATATGGAAACAAATGAAAATGAAAATACAACAATCCAAACGCTTTGGGACGCAAGGAAGGCAGTCCTGAGAGGAAAATACATTGTAATCCAGGCCTATCTCAAGAAACAAGAAAAATCACCAATACAAAATCTAACAGCACACCTAAAGGAAATAGAAGCAGAACAGCAAAGGCAGCCTAAACCAAGCAGAAGAAGATAATTAATAAAGATCAGAGCAGAAATAAACAATATAGAATCTAAAAAAACTGTAGAGCAGATCAACGAAACCAAGAGTTGGTTTTTTGAAAAAATAAACAAAATTGACAAACCTCTAGCCAGGCTTCTCAAAAAGAAAAGGGAGATGACCCAATGAGATAAAATCATGAATGAAAATGGAATTATTACAACCAATCCCTCAGAGATACAAACAATTCTCAGGGAATAGTATGAAAAATTATATGCCAACAAATTGGACAACCTGGAAGAAATGGACAAATTCCTAAGCACCCACACTCTTCCAAAACTCAATCAGGAGGAAATAGAAAGTTTGAACAGACCCATAACCAGCGAAGAAATTGAATCAGTTATCAAAAATCTCCCAACAAATAAGAGTCCAGGACCAGATGGCTTCCCAGGGGAGTTCTACCAGACGTTTAAAGCAGAGATAATACCTATCCTTCTCAAACTATTCCAAGAAATAGAAAGGGAAGGAAAACTTCCAGACTCATTCTATGAAGCCAGTATTACTTTGATTCCTAAACCAGACAGAGACCCAGTAAAAAAAGAGAACTACAGGCCAATATCCCTGATGAATATGGATGCAAAAATTCTCAATAAGATACTAGTAAATCGAATTCAACAGCATATAAAAAGAATTATTCACCATGATCAAGTGGGATTCATTCCTGGGATGCAGGGCTGGTTCAACATTCACAAATCAATCAACGTGATACATCACATTAATAAAAGAAAAGAGAAGAACCATATGATCCTGTCAATCGATGCAGAAAAGGCCTTTGACAAAATCCAGCACCCTTTCTTAATAAAAACCCTCGAGAAAGTCGGGCTAGAAGGGACATACTTAAACATCATAAAAGCCATTTATGAAAAGCCCACAGCTAACATCATCCTCAACGGGGAAAAACTGAGAGCTTTATCCCTGAGATCAGGAACATGACAGGGATGCCCACTCTCACTGCTGTTGTTTAACATAGTGTTGGAAGTGCTAGCATCAGCAATCAGACAACAAAAGGAAATCAAAGGCATCAAAATTGACAAAGATGAAGTCAAGCTTTCACTTTTTGCAGATGACATCATATTATACATGGAAAATCCAATAGACTCCACCAAAAGTCAGCTAGAACTGATACCTGAATTCAGCAAAGTTGCAGGATACAAAATCAATGTACAGAAATCAGTTGCATTCTTATACACTAACAATGAAGCAACAGAAAGACAAATAAAAAAACTGATCCTATTCACAATTGCACCAAGAAGCCTAAAATACCTAGGAATAAATCTAGCCAAAGATGTAAAAGATCTGTATGCTGAAAACTATAGAAAGCTTATGAAGGTAATTGAAGAAGATATAAAGAAATGGAAAGACATTCCCTGTGCATGGATTGGAAGAATAAATATTGTCAAAATGTCAATACTACCCAAAGCTATCTACACATTCAATGCAATCCCAATCAAAATTGTGCCAGCATTCTTCTCAAAACTAGAACAAGCAATCCTAAAATTCATATGGAACCACACAAGGCCCCAAATAGCCAAAGGAATTTTGAAGAAGAAGACCAAAGCAGGAGGCATCACAATCCCAGACTTTAGCCTCTACTCCAAAGCTGTAATCATCAAGACAGCATGGTATTGGCACAAAAACAGACACATAGACCAATGGAATAGAATAGAAACCCCAGAACTAGACCCACAAGCGTATGGCCAACTAATCTTTGACAAAGCAGGAAAGAACATCCAATGGAAAAAAGACAATCTCTTTAACAAATGGTGCTGGGAGAACTGGACAGCAACATGCAGAAGGTTGAAACTAGACCACTTTCTCACACCATTCACAAAAATAAACTCAAAATGGATAAAGGACCTAAATGTGAGACAGGAAACCATCAAAACACTAGAGGAGAAAGCAGGAAAAGACCTCTCTGACCTCAGCTGTAGCAATCTCTTACTCGACACATCCCCAAAGGCAAGGAATTAAAAGCAAAAATGAACTACTGGGACCTTATGAAGATAAAAAGCTTCTGCACAGCAAAGGAAACAACCAACAAAACTAAAAGGCAACAATGGAATGGAAAAAGATATTTGCAAATGACATATTGGACAAAGGGCTAGTATCCAAAATCTATAAAGAGCTCACCAAACTCCACACCCGAAAAACAAATAACCCAGTGAAGAAATGGGCGGAAAACATGAATAGACACTTCTCTAAAGAAGACATCCAGATGGCCAACAGGCACATGAAAAGATGCTCAACGTCGTTCCTTATCAGGGAAATACAAATCAAAACCACACTCAGATATCACCTCACGCCAGTCAGAGTGGCCAAAACGAACAAATCAGGAGACTATACATGCTGGCAAGGATGTGGAGAAATGGGAACCCTCTTGCACTGTTGGTGGGAATGCAAATTGGTGCAGCCACTCTGGAAAACAGTGTGGAGTTTCCTCAGAAAATTAAAAATAGACCTACCCTATGACCCAGCAATAGCACTGCTAGGAATTTACCCAAGGGATACAGGAGTACTGATGCATAGGGGCACTTGTACCCCAATGTTTATAGCAGCACTCTCAACAATAGCCAAATTATGGAAAGAGCCTAAATGTCCATCAACTGATGAATGGATAAAGAGATTGTGGTTTATATACACAATGGAGTACTACGTGGCAATGAGAAAGAATGAAATATGGTCCTTTGTAGTAACATGGATGGAACTGGAGTGTGTTATGCTAAGTGAAATAAGCCATACAGAGAAAGACAGATACCATATGGTTTCACTCTTATGTGGATCCTGAGAAACTTAACAGAAACCCATGGGGGAGGGGAAGGAAAAAAAAAAGAGGTTAGAGTGGGAGAGAGCCAAAGCATAAGAGACTCTTAAAAATTGAGAACAAACTGAGGGTTGATGGGGGGTGGGAGGGAGGGGAGGGTGGGTGATGGGTATTGAGGAGGGCACCTTTTGGGATGAGCACTGGGTGTTGTATGGAAACCAATTTGACAATAAATTTCATATATTGAAAAAAAAAAAAGTAAGTCTGTTGTTTCCCCTAAGTTTTAGAAGGACTGTATCCACAGAGTACTGATTATATGAAACTGGAAGGGATAACCAACATAATTTTCTCTAAAATGTATATTCTAGAAGACTTGAAAAGTTGTATTTAATAGCATGAAATGTCAGATCAAACAATACAGAATTTCATGGTAATGTATGCAAAGCTGGAACATGGTTCAACAAACTAATTGCTCTTCTGGATAGCACAGATGTGAATCAGGAATAGCAGTTGACTCCAAGAATCTGAGGCTCTGGTGTGATTCCACCACTCAGACCACTCAAAATGATCTTGGGCCACATGCGAAGAGTATAATGGTAGGAAGAAGGAGATGCAGACTCAATTTCACCACTCACTCGGAAAACTATACCTGGATTAAGATGGCCAGTGTAGTCACTGCACTTTCAGAGGACATTATCACAGTTTATGTTGAGCTACACAATGAAGAGTGATGGTGAAGGGATTCTAAATCATGCCAAGTGAGAATCTACTGAAGGAAGAGATTCCCTGGTCCCTGACCAGGGGACCAGAAGATAGAGCAGATTAACTTTGAAGCATTCAGCCACTGATGAAAGTAATAACAAGCAAGGGAGAATGTAAGTGGCATTCCCCCCCCCCCCCCCCAAGAATTAGAGGAGTCCAATAAAGGACTTTGTGAGGTGTGAATTTCTCATCCCGGAGGGTTTCAAACAAGAGTTGGGGATTGTCCTTGCAGAAGTTTGGTAATTAAAAAACAATTAGACCAGATGACTTCTGAGACTCCTAAGAATCACATCAACAGGAAGGATGTATTTGGTTATCCGAAAATTAATTCAAGGTAAGGTATTAATAATGAAATGTGGTTTTTTTCCTCCAAAGTTATGTTATAATGGGGTGTTCTAGGTCAATAATTTGACTACCATGGCCTTTTCCATAGAAAATAGTCAATCCCAGTGCTCTTTCTGGCTGGACTGGGACCACAGCTTAGAAACAATGTTCTGGGCAGCCAGTACCATCAGCCTTGTTGGCATAATGGCACGAAATCTCTTTGTTAACCTGTAAGGCAAAGGAAGGAATGTCCAGTACAGGAAAGCCTCATTACCTGAAGATAACTTGCCTTGGAAAAAGTCTACTTACAATGAATCACTTAAAACAGAAACTAGTACTTCAAAGTAGATAGAAAAAGTAAGGGAGTGAATAGAGATTTGTCTTTAAAAATGATGCTAAATATTCACTAATTCATTTCATTCCACAAATATTTACTGTGTAGCTACCATGGTAGACACCCTTTTTGGCCCTGAGGATAGAGTAGTGAATTAGACCCCCAAATCTTTGTCCTCAAAGAGTCACCATTTTAGTAGGGGAGATAGATAATTATAACACAAATAAACAATTATAACACAAATAAACAATAAAAAAATAAACAAAGTATACCACAAATAAACAATATCAGGTGGTGATAGGTCCTATGAAGAAAATAAAGCAGAATAAAGTGATGGAAGCTACTAATTTAGGGAAGGTGATCAGGGAAGCTTCCCAGAACAAGCACATTTTAGCAGGTCTGGGGTGTTCCTAGCATAGGAAATAGCAACTGCAAACGTTCTAGGGTAGGATCAAGTTCACTTGTTGTAATAACAGCAGGGAGGCCAAAGTGGTTGGAGATAATTTCAGAGCTGTCTCCAGGGCCAGAGTGCATAGGGTAAGTCATGGTAAGCAATAAAGAAATTATGAAAATATTCTTAAATTATATTATGGATATAATTGTAATACTGAGCTAATTCCTAGAAACAATAAAGAATAAATTATGCCTATTGAAGGAGTTATATATACTTTTTTTCTTAAAAATGTTAACAGTTCAAAAGGATAACCTTTACCTCACATTTGATTCTCATTGTACAATTATAAAAGGTAACATTTACAAAGTTAAGAACTTCATAAATTTTTCCAAGGGCCACTCTCAGTCCTTTGATATTAAACTCATTCCCTTTGGAATTGACATGTCACCATCTCTGTCAATTTTATATTTTTTGGTCATTACTGCCAAAATGTCACTTAAATTCAGTTCAAGACATTCTCTGACATCACTTCCACTGACTTCATGAGATCTTGGAATTTCACTTGGAATCAGTTTACAGTGTATCTGTGTTGTGTTGTCAGATGAATCAGAGGGAGATTGTTAGACAACAGTGGACTTGCTATACACTAGCATTAATTAGGGAGACATGTTTGAATGAAGACCAAGATCATAACCAGTTGGCCAGAAGTTTATATTTCTTCTGTCATGGCTTTGCTTGTCTGGGCATCTTTGAATCTTCAGAAGATCAGATGTTGATCACTCAGATAATGAGGGCTGTCTAATCATGGCCTCAGATATTGGAGTTGATAAGAAAAAGGATTAGTGGACAGTGAGTCAAGAGAGTTTTCTTTATGGAAAATTATCTTTTCAGGCAAGAGTTTTCTCTTTCCACAGGGAAGCTTGATCATTCCCAAGGGTCCTGACAGGAAACTACAAGTCACAGAGTCCAGGCCAGTAGAGTAGGCAACTTTGTTGACTTCCTGGCATTGTAAAGATTCTGGCTCCCTGCCACAGTGTCTTGCAGAAAGTGATTTCACAGAATTTCATGTTTCTCCAGGGATGTGCAAGTATTTTAAATCAAAAGCCATTATGGATGGAGCTCGTTTCATTTTAAGAGCAGCCCATCTACATTTAGTAAAATTTTCATTTTTATTGTTCTTAAAAAAAAAAACTATTAAAGGGGCACCTGGGTGGCTCAGTTGGTTGAGTGTCTGACTTCAACTCAGGTCATGATCTCACAGTTCGTGAGCTTGAGCCCTGCATCAGGCTTTGTGCTGACAGCTGGGAGCCTGGAGTCTCCTTCGGATTCTGTGCCTTCCTCTCTCTCTGCCCCAACCCACTCGCATTCTGTCTCTGTCTCTTTCAAAAATAAATAAACATTAAAAAATTTTTTAAAAAACCCTATTAAACACTGTGCCACTATGGAAAATAGAAAGAAAATATCATCTGTGAATCTAACTACCCATGCACAGCAGTTTGTCTATGTTCCAAGATTTAAGTTTATGTATTGTTATTATAACAATAATAATAATAATAATGAAACAGTATTTATTAGCCTTTTTCTGTTTTCAGTCATATCTGACTACTACATCATTGCTTTTATATTTTGCATGTAGTCAAGCCAGTATGCTGGAATTAAGTACTTTTTCAATTATAAGGAAAAGACTATTATTATTAAAATCTGAAATTTAGATATCAGTTTTAAGAGCACTGATAAAAAAATAAAACGTTGAAACTTCTAATATGTAAATAAATTAGCCATATCTAAGTCTAGCGTCTTCTGTTCCCCATGTACTCCTTAAAAAATAAGGTTGTACATGTAATATATACACTGGATGTTACATATATGTATGCATATATACATACACATTTACTGTAAAACGACTTTGATCACAGGTGTTGTGTCTGTCTTGTTGACAGCTGTGGAATAGTGACATGGGTAGTGATATGGGTAGTATCATTTGTTCATTCATTTATTTGTTCACTGAATAATTATACCAGTTAATCTGTTTTGCAGTTTTTCCCTGATATACTCAGGAGTCCTTTTCTCAAAATTCTTAGTTAAACATTATGTTAATAGATAATATATTTAATAAAAAACTGTTGATTCCTCAATGAACTTGAAGAACATTGGTTAATGGGGCACCTGGGTGGCTCAGCTGGTTGAACGTCCAACTTCAGCTCAGGTCATGATCTCATTGTTCATGAGTTCAAGCCTCACATTGGGCTCCGTGCTGACAGTGCAGAGCCTGCTTGGGATTCTCTCGCTCTTTCTCTCTCTCTCTGTCCCTCCCCTACTTGCTCTCTCTCGCTCTGTCTCTCTCTCGCTCTATCAAAATAAATAAAAACTTTAAAAAAAACTTAAAAAAAAGAAAAACATTGGTTAAAAAATGATGAAATACTTTTTTTTTTTTTTTTTTTGCAAACTGGTGGAGTCACTGGAAAACAGTATGGAGGTTCCTCAAAAAGTTAAAAATAGAACTACCCTATGATCCAGCAATTGCACTACTAGGTATTTACCTACAGAACACACAAATACTAATTCAAGGGGATGTATTCACCCCAATGTTTATAGGACCATTAACTACAATAGCCAAATTATGGACACACCACAAGTGCCCATCAACTGACGAATGAATAAAGAAGATGTGGTAATAGATATACAATGCAATATTATTCAGCCATAAAAAAGAATGAAATCTTGACATTTGCAATGATGTGGATAGAGGTAGAGAGTATTATGCTAAGTGAAATAAGTGAATCAGATTTATTATGCCATACAGTTTCACTCATATGTGGAATTTAAGAAACAAAACAAATGAGTAAAGGGAAAAAAAGACAAAGGCAAATCAAGAAACATGCTCTTGGGGCGCCTGGGTGGCGCAGTCGGTTAAGCGTCCGACTTCAGCCAGGTCACGATCTCGCGGTCCGTGAGTTCGAGCCCCGCGTCGGGCTCTGGGCTGATGGCTCGGAGCCTGGAGCCTGTTTCCGATTCTGTGTCTCCCTCTCTCTGCCCCTCTCCTGTTCATGCTCTGTCTCTCTCTGTCCCAAAAATAAATAAAAAAACGTTGAAAAAAAATTAAAAAAAAAAAAAAAGAAACATGCTCTTAACTATAGAGAATGAACTGATGGTTACCACAGGGCAGTTTGGGAGGATGGGTTAAATAGGTGACGTGGATTAAGGACTGCACTTGTGATGAACACTGGGTGATGTATGGAATTGTTGAATCATTATATTGTACACCTGAAATTAATATAACACCATATGTTAACTAACTGGAATTTAAATAAAAACTTAAAAAAAAACCACAGGATAAAAAGTAATGAAAAAAAAAAAAGAAATACTTTTTTTGCTGCCTAATGTGCATTGTGAATATATAATACACAGTTGACCCTTGAACAATGTGTGGGTTAGGAGCACTGACCTCCACACAGCTGATAATCCACATACAACTTTTGACTTTCCAAAACTTTACTAATAGCCTACTGTTGATTGGAGGCCTTACTGATAAGATAGTCAACTAACATGTATTTTGTATGTTATATGTATTACATACTACATTTCTATAACAAAGCAAGCTAGAAAAAGAGTATGTTATTAAGAAAATCATAAGGAAGAGAAAATACATTTACAATACCGTATTGTATTTATTTTGAAAAAAAACCTGTACGGGGCACCTGGGTGGCTCAGTTGGTTGAGTGTCCGATGTCAGCTCAGGTCATGATCTCTCAGTTTGTGGGTTCGAGCCCCACATCGGGCTCTGTGCTGACAGCTCAGAGCCTGGAGCCTGCTTCAGATTCTGTGTCTCCTTCTCTCTCTGCCCCTCCCTCCCTCATGCTTACTCTCTCTCTCTCTCTCTCTCTCTCTCAAAAATGAATAAACTTTAAAAAATTTTTTTAAAATCTATACATAAGTGGACCCACACAGTTCAAACCCTTGTTGCTCAAGGGTCAGCTTGCACACCTTTTCAAAAACTTAATTTTGACGATGTAGCTCTCTTCCTTTTCTTGGATCATCTGGGAAACTGGAATTCCACTGAGGTCGCTTTGGGAAACACAGGTCTAGAAGTTACCTTTTTCCAGAATGCCAGTATTCGTTTTCTGCTTCTCTTTTTGAACTCATCTTAAACTGCTGTCTTGTCACACAGGGTCTCCAGAATAACCAGATGGTATATGATTATTCATCAGTATTGCTCTATTCCAGTTGGATAATACAGAATATTAAAACAAAACAAAGCCCCAGATATTATAAAAATAACTTCTACACCTGACTTAAGGTAAAAACTAGTAAGTTAGAAGAACTGATTCAGAAGTAAAAAATGAGTGATTGATTTTCTTATATAGTCCACATAAGAGGATTTTATTTTTCCTGGGACATTTTTGTTTTTTTAACCATAATCAACTATATCAACAAATTGTTTTCATTGTGTAAGTGTACCACCTAAAATATAATTTTGGTACATTTTATTCATGACCTGATGAGATTTCTGATTTCTTTTCTGTGGACATTAATGAATACTTGAACTTATTTTACACAATTGTTGTTTTATGTTATTTGCAAAAGGCTCACATTATTTCATATTGTCCAAGTCCTGTTTCAAAGTTGAAAAGCATAGAGTTTTCTCATTTCAAATGGATCACTGGGAATGCTAAAATGAGAAAAGTATGATCTTTCTCTGCATTAGAACGTTAACAATCAGCACCATAGACAATGAGTAAAAGGGGTTTCTGAACACTGGCAACCTTTAAATCTTTAGGGCCAAGAATGTGGAATATAGAATTGCCTTTATTGGTCTCAATAGAATGGAAAGAATAGATCTCAGTTTGTGGCAACTAAATAATGAGTATATATATATGTATATGTATATGTGTGTATATATATATATGTATATATATATACATATATATATGTGTATATATATATATACATATATATATGTATATATATATATATATATAATAGTTCATGTCTAACACTCCTGAACATAGCTCATATGAGGCAGTAGGTGATTAAGGAACATATATATATTGTTTGAGATGAATATTTCTAAACTTCTTATAGTCTGTAGAGTTCAGGTCTAAGACCATATTGGGCTTTTATTCAGCTACTTTTTCAAATATTTGAAGTGAGGAAAAGAAAATTGCAAAGGACCTTAATGAAACCTGTTTTTCTTGGAAAACTGAATTTTGATTTTTCAAAGTATAATAAAAGTTAAAAACATGACACTCATACAAGCATAGGCACACATCAGAAATCTATTAATTTATTAATAAAGGAACCTGTAAGAGTGTGGTGCCTTTGAAACCAAGAGTATTTGAATATTTACAGGCATGTAGCAGAATATTCTATATGATTGTTAGGTGAGATACAAAAGTGGTTAAAGTTGCACAATGCAATAATACCATAAACATTTAGGTTATCTTTTCCTCTGGACAGATTGGACAAAATGTACAACTTAACAGGAAACTCCAGCATCTGAGGTCTAACCAATAGTGAACAGCAACGGCACACACAAGTACATTTTCCTAGAGAATTAAGTAGTCCTTGGGTGGACCTGTAAAACAAAGTCTCAGTGTGATACTGAAAGATAATGCTCTTCCCCCTTATTACCAAATTTTGGGTAATTTTTCTAATTAACCAAAAGTAAAAATTTGAGGTTTTTGTTGTGTTATAAATTAACTCATCGCCTGCTATAGTTTGAACATACCATAAATACCATATTTAAAACATACCATCTCAGCTGCTTCTGCGAGTGGAGAGGTTAAAGGGGGGGGTGGCTGGGGAATTTACTTAATTCAAAAATCAAAATAAGAATCTTTCACAGATGACTGTTCATTTCATATCAAGGTCAAGTTGGCAGGAGAAAAGAACAATGGAAAGAGGGCAGGACAAATATTCCCAGGGGAATGAAGCAAATGGAGGCCTGACAGCCTTCCCTTCCCCCAACAGGGCTGCCTTTATTTAAAAATGGATGGCATTTGTGGATTCCATCTCTCGCCCTTTGTAAGGGTGCTTGGGAGTGGCACTCAGACGGGCTACTCTGGGCACAGCACATCCCACCCCTTGCACGGCCCTCCAGTCCCCAGTACCTCCTGGAATAAATTCTCCACTGGCCCTGCGTGGGTTCATTCATAGCCCTGTCCCCAAGAAGCTGGGCGCTTCCTCTCTGAGACTGAAATGACAGTGCAGACCAAGCGGGTGTGATGCAGTGAGCCCTCCTTCAAATGCAGGGCAATAAAAAGCAACACACACACACACACACAGCAAAAACAACAGCTATGTCCTCTTCTCCATCGTCGTTCCCTCCTGACGGATGAATTTCTGCGAGCCTCCATCCCTAGAGGGGGTAGCTCTGTAAAATTGGCAGGAGACGTCTGGAAGAAAGCAAGTCCCCCAGCGATTTCAGCACCTAGGCAGAAACGGCTGGGCTTTCCCACTGCCAGCCCCGGGGTGGCTGGCACCCAGAGGCCTGGACTAAACGAGGTGCGGGGTCGGCGAGGTTGAGGTCCGATAACTCTCCAGGCACTCTTTGCGCGGATCCTGGGGGGCCCGGGGCCCAGGGCCAGCTCCGCCACCGCGCCCCGCCCAGCTCTGTCCCCACAGCCTCGCGGGCTGCTGGGCTTTGTGGTTCGCCCGTGCGGCTGGGCCCCAGCTGGGGGTGTCGTTACGAGCATGTGCAGACAGCAGCCCAAGGTAGAGCGAGCGTGCCGGGCGAGCCCTGAGACTTGCCTTGCAATGCCATGTTTGTGTGTGTGCTCTAACTCCCGGAGAGCAATCAGGGAGACGGCTCCCCGGCCGGACTTGGCTGATGTTTTCTTGTTTCTGTTTCAGCCTTCAGGATAATTCCTTCAGCAGCACCGCTGTAACAGAGTAAGTGATTCTTGCTGTTAAAATAACACTTGCATGCCTTTCTCTGGAAGCAACTATCGTGAAGGTATCTTCCACCGTCCCCCGCCGCTTTTCGTATTAGATGCATTGTCTCTTGTAATCTGGGCTCTGAAGACCGGGAGAGGTGCTGACTGATGATGGGGCCCAGAAATCTTTACAGGTTGAAATCAGCCTTTTAGCAGCTATGGGGGGGGAGGTATCATAACAAGCTAATTGCTTGCAGGAGCTCAGTGCTCTAAGATATGTATTCTTGGAGCTCAAATTAAAAAAAAATGTATTTGACATGTCAAAAGGAAGCTTTGTTTTATTTTGCCAACATTGGTGTCAGTTTTCACGGAGCATGCTGTATACATTTACAACAAATAGAAGATAGATGTGAAATGACTTGAGTTGAATTCTAGCATGTGGTAAACAGGTTAAACTTATTTTTACCCTCTCTTGTCTACAGATTTTTAAGACACAGTGAACTTTTCTGTGTGCCCTTTGTCATTTTTTGTCTTCTGACCTCAAAGATGTGGCTATAGGAGGAATAAACCATCTTGTCCTATGGCTAAAGCTGCTGATCGGGGCAACTAACATAATTTAAACATGGAATGAAGGAGTATAGTATTTTACTCAAGGCCAGCAGTCATAGTATTTTTTATTAGATATAGTTCATGGTTTTAATTCTTGTCATCCCTTCCTAATAGGATGTTTTCCTAATATTATACATATATACATATACATATACATACATATATCCTATACATATATGTTACAAATTAGTAGGTAGTATGTTATACTAATATTATATGTAATTTGCATAACATTTACATATATACATGTATATGAAGTATCTACACTGCATTTAGCAGTCTTTCTAGGCTAACTCATGATGTTTACTTCTGGGACCTTTTGGTAAAGTCACTCAGCAGCTGTTCAGGAAAAAGGGATGTATAAGGCTGTATACTCACCTATGTTTAAAAAATGCTGCAGGTTTGATATAGAAAAGCCCAGTAACTCTGGAACTGTTTGCTAAAATTTCCTAAAAGGCAAATAAATGTGGGAATAGATACATGAGTGTCAAGTTTTACCACAGTCATAATGACTTGGTGATGGAAGGGTAAGATTCTACAGGACTTCCCAGGTCCCATGGTTTCCCACATCTTTTGTTTCTGCGTTTGGATATGCTGCTCTCTTATTGTCAAGCTTTGGGCTCACTTAACTGGAGTTACTTAAAAAAACAACAATCCAGGATTGACTTTACAAGATGCCATATAAAATACTCACTGGGGCCAGCATCTGTTAATGAGATTGCTGCAACTTTGGTTTTCTAAAAGCCGGAGAGAGGAGGAGGGAACGTGTGCTGAGGTATGCACGCCAAAGATAGGCCGTGACTTCCTGGTTCAGGTTCACAGGTGGTGCTCTCCTCCCTTTGCTGTGCTTATAGGCACCAAGTGCTTTCTGTGCCTGATTCTTGGGAGCCCTGTGTGGCTGAATCCCTAGAGTCAGCCTCAGACATAGGGGCTTCAAAATGAGATACTCAGTTCCAGATTTCACATGGACATTTTTTTAAAAAAGGTTTTACACTTAACTGTGGGAAAAGTCTGGTACTTTTTCTTTGGATACTCCTCAAGGAGTTCTGATTGCATAAGATCCTGTTGTTGTTTTCAGAGAGGTGACAGTGATTTATTTTATAAGGCCCTGAGTGACAATTGGAATGCCATCTGGCTAATCTAAAAATGAAAGGAGTATATTTAAAAATACCAAAAGCTTCATAGGTGTCACACAGCACAAAGTAGGGTCACTGAAAACTAGTTATTGTCTAGTGTAACATTTTCTCCTCTCATCAGGAATACAAAACATTTTCCTTGGTTTTTTGGCATTACCCCAAAGCCAACAGGACCAGGATCGCTATCCTGAGAATTAGATGTAACAGGTGCTCAGTAAATATTTGGGAGTGGTCTTAACATACAGAGAGGAGGCACTTGTCTCCTTGTATGTTCTGGATACATACAAACTTGCTTCCCTCCTGCCCCTATCCCTCCTACTTCCTTCTACCCACACTCACTTTTTTTTTTGTATCTGAAATTGCACCCAGAGATGATTTTTTTTGCATGAAGGCCTCTGGTGGTGACCCTTATTAAAATGGAAATTAAAAAGTCTGTGCCCCTGGCAGGCAGATTCAAGTTGTCAGTAACACTTTAATATAATTTATGTTATCAGGTAGTCTAGCCTAGTAGGGGTGAGCTTGGCCTCCCGGGGGTCTCTTAAGAGTCAAAGGGAAGGGAAATTGGGAGGGACTTAGGGACAGATTTTATTCTCGTCTCGGTTTTTTACCAGGCCTGGCACTGTTTGTGCAGTTCTGAACCAATTCAGTTTCTTTTTATACCCAAATTCTTCCAAGATCAGAATGGCCTTGGACTTCCCTTCTGTATCTGCAGGGTCCTTTTATCTATTTTTCCATGGTCATTTCCTATGTTGCTCTGGCTACGTTGCTATATGAAATGAAGCCTGGCCAGCAAATGCATTCTGCAATGAATTAGTTATCATCTGAAATAGTGGTTCTCAAAACTGATCATCAGTATGAACTGGGGAAGGACATTGAAACATGTACAAGAGGGGAGCCTGGGTGGCTCAGTCGGTTAAGCAGCCGACTTCAGCTCAGGTCATGATCTCGCAGTCTGTGAGTTCGAACCCTGCGTCGGGCTCTGTGCTGACAGCTCAGAGCCTGGAGCCTGTTTCAATTCTGTGTCTCCCTCTCTCTGACCCTCCCCCATTCATGCTCTGTCTCTCTCTGTCTCAAAAATAAATAAACGTTAAAAAAATTTTAAAAAAAGAAACATGTACAAGATTCAGTTTCCCAGACTTTATCCCAAAATGGGAACCTACGATTGGTGTCAGCCCAGTGATGGGCTTTGTAAACTTTTAAGTCAGTGTTAGTTATGTTTGTGTGTGTTTGAGAAGGCAGTCTGGTTTGAAAATTCACATTCCTGGGCCTCACCTTCAGGGAGCTAGCCTATCTAGTGACACTGAGGTGCTAGTAGGGCCCAAGCCTGCCCTTTTAATCAGGATCCCAAAGAATGCTAATGCAAATGGTTCTGGAGACACACTGAGAAATCCCATAGGATTTCAGGCTGCACCTCTGCACCTTTGCTCTCAGGGAACACAGGACTACTGCATGAATGGGAGTCTCCTTCTTGGCACAACCACATTTTATCTAATAACCAATCTGAGGCCTCTCTTCTCATTTACCCCAAGTCAATAAAAAGAACCTCTCATGGGCACTTCTTTCCCCACCATTATTCTAAGAAACAAGTCATTCTCCTTCTTTTGCGAGACTCTGGAATATAAACTAAAGAGACTATTTGGTAGGCTCAGTATGGTGGAGCAGAAATACCACAGGGACCATTGCCTTCCACATTGGACTTGGGCAATTCCTTCACCTCTTGTGTGAAGGTGGCCCTTACCTGATTGCATTGGCAGGCTTAGCTGAGATGCTATGAAAAAGAAGGTAAGCGGTGAAGGTAAAGTCCCACATAAGATTTTCTTGTTTGTGATTGATAGAGGGAATAAAACTCCGAGAGGAAAAAAGGTAACAACCCTGAGCATTTCACAAATAAGTGATTGCAAGGACAAATTATCCATATATTGTCTGGGTAACAACAAATCAAGAACTCGGGGACTTAGACCCTAGTTGATGAGACTTCAAAGGAAGTCATTTAATAGAGGTGCTACTCACATTTTTTTTAACTACAAAGAGTAGTAAGAAAAACATTTTATTTTATTTTATTTTATTTTATTTTATTTTATTATTTTATTTTATTTTATTTTATTAAGAGAAAGACAGAGACAGAGAGAGAGAATGAGCAGGGGAGGGGCAGAGAGAGAGAGAGAGAGAGAGAGAGAATCTTATGATTCTCATAAGAGAGATCTCACGACCTTGAGAACATGACCTTAGCCAAAATCAAGAATCTGGATGCTCAACTGACTGAGCCATCCAAGTGCCCCAAGAAAAACATTTTATAACGCAATCCAGCACACACATATATACATGACTTATTTAAATAAGTTCTGTGAAATAACACTTAAACCTTATGATACTGCTATGTTGTATTCTATTTCTCTAACAACAATAACAGCATGCTGGTAGCTGCTATCTAATTTCAAGACCTACTAATAGGTCACAGTTTACATTTTGAAAAGCATTGCACGTAGAAGATGCCAAGTTTTGAATATTTAAGGAGATCATTAAAGTGACTGGTCTTTAAATTTCTGTAGTGGAGCTATAATATAGTAAGAAAATGCCATGCCCAAGACCAGTAGGGTACTTAGTCTGAGCTGGTTTTCTTACAGGAATGGGGATATCTGGATATGGGTTCCACTGTGGAATCCAGTTTTACAGTTGGTTCAACATTGTACAGGGGGCTCCTGCTCAAGGAATCATCAGAAGAGTCACAAAGGAGATGTTAATTCAATAAAACTTAATGGTCTTCATCGAAGCAAATGTAAAATCCAACTGGACTAAAAAGCTTGTATATGTGTTCGTGTAAGCCAGTACACAGATCTATTTCATTGCTGCATCTGTGACCTAGGAATTGTGTTTCCTTGAGGGGCTACTGAAATCATTCAATAGGCCTTAAAATTGGATCAGCTAATCAGGATCTGGCCTCATACTTAAAAAAGCTTGTGCAACTTTGTATGTTCTGGTGCTGAGTTTCCATTTTTACCTAATTATACTTTGAAAAGAAAAGTTAGTAAATCAAGTGAGGGGGAGAAAAATATGTTCTTGCCAAATTCCCAAACAATAGGTATTGTTGAGCTCTAGGGTTAAAACTCCAATTGAACCTTAGTTCTTTGGAAGCAAAAATTCTAGGTTTCTGTTTGTCACTGGTTTTTCTACTTTGCAATATTACTTTCATTGGGAAACATTTTTCATTCAAATTACAAAGCTTAGATGATCTATTAAAGTGAATGTCTCTGATGGAGGAGAATAAGGCAATGCTTATGAATTCAATTGTTGTTTACATGAGATGGATAGAGTGGCTTACTGACAGTCAAAAACATGAGAAAGCAAGAAAATTTAATTATTTTGTTAAGAAGAGCATTGTATTAAGTCGACCGATTTTTCTTTTTAACTGAACTGCCAATAGGAATAAAATATTTCAACAGGCAGAGAGAGTTAGAATCTATGTAGCCTTTGTTTTAACTCATTTAAAAAAAAAACCCATAATTTAAAAGGGATTGTGAGGGATTCATCAATTTGTTCTGTGGACAAGTTATATACCATTGCAAGCAAGGAATATTTAAAAATTATAAGTGATTTCATAAAGTATGAATATTATTATTATATTATGGTGATATTACATATGTATGTATTTATTTATTTTTGTCTACTCATTACATTGTGAATCTCTCAGAGCAGGGTGGAGGACTTTTCAACTTTGTGTCCTTTAGAAGTAGTGCTACTAAAAGTATGGGCCCCAAAATTGTTTGTAACTTGTCTGAGACAAGGAAAGTACAGAAATAGGGAGTAAGAATTTAATATTTTATGGGAATTTGGCATCCCTGTGGCATTTTTACCAAACTACCATAGTGGATTGGAAATAGAAAACAAACTGGTTAGTCCTAAATCCCAAAGAGTTTGAGAAGCACACCTCCAAAGCCTAATAAGTACCTGAAAGATAGCAAATGTTCCATAAATGCTTGTTAAATTATTTCCAGTCTTGCTGAGGGGCCAGAGCTAATGATTGTATTCAAACATGTATTGCATGCCTACTTTGGGGTAACACTGTGGGCACTGTGGCGGTTTATCTAGAAAAAAATATCATTTCTTCTCAAGGAATTAATAACTAATTAAAAGAGCTCAGAGGTATGAAGGAATTACAGAGCAGTGTGAGGCAAGATACAGTTGGTTACCCAAACCTCAGAATGAAGAGTAAACATTTATGTATCAAGGTTAAAGTAGGAATGTGGCCTGTGGGTGAACTTGGTTCATGGAGCTCATAAGACTTCATTTGGGCAAGTGAAGGATAAGTAGGAGTTGGAGATGGAAAAGCATTCCAGGCTGGAGTGGGATAAGAAGGGCTGAGAACAGGAACAAAGGCTCCCTCCTACACTAGAGTGAGAGAGTGGTCTTGCTTTAGATTCCCTCAGGAAGTGTTGAACACAGAAGACTTTTCATTTAGAGGAGCCACGAATTTTTCACCAGGTTATTCCAGAAGTTTTGTGATAAGGAAGGGGACTGAGAAAGTCTGGAGGCCAATGAAGGAAGCCAAATGGAAGCTGATGTGGTTTATGATTGCCTGAGGCAGAGGAAATTTCAAGAGGCAGACAGTGCATTTGAGCCAAGAATAATCCACCAATCTTGGTGTTAGATGTCCCTCGAGTGCTTTGAACACTTCAGTCCTTGCCAAAATCTTGTTAGTTTAGGTGATTCAGAGCAGTGGATCATAAAGGAGTGTTACCTCTAGTTCTGAGGTATGATCACATATGACAACATTGGTGTCATTACCTGGTACACATGCTGGGAATTGGAGCTAGTTTGAGAGAGAGAGAGTGGTGAGGGTTGTTCTATTTTTTAGTTTACCGAACTAATCGAAGATAATTTAGACTCTTGCTGCTTCTGCTGCTACAGACTGCTGGATCTGATGTGGTTTTGTTCCTTCTCTCCAGGTGTGACGAAGACACAGTCTCCCTACATGAAGATCAGACTGATTGCTCCAGTCTCAGGTATGACCCACAATTGCCTGGTTCTTAATTATGAAGGACAGAAATCATTTGGGTCTAGGCTCCTTTGTTTCCTCTTTGAATTACAGTCACTTGTTCTTGTGTGTAAGTTCTTCCAATAAACTATCAGTTCTTAAAGGAAGTTTTGTCTTGTCCAGTTTTGGGATGCTCCCCTTAGTACCCAGGCAGTGCCTTCATATGGGGAATGCTAATTAAATGCTTACTGAATTAAATATTGATTATACCATCTCAATGTTCCCATCATAGAGCCTGTGGAAGAGATTATAGATTTATTCACCAAACATGTCATCAAATGTTTGGAGTATGGTCCTGGTCATCAAGGGGTTCATGGTATGGCAAAACCTTCACAGTTAACTTTCTTCCATATTTGCTTGTTCAGAGCACTTTCATGTACATTTTATTATTTAATCCAAACAACCGAAAGGAGGCTGATGTTTCTCTCTTTATCTTGTAGTAGGGAAACTGAAGCTCAGAGGGATTATAGCTCATCCAAGCTAACATAGTTACCATGAAGCAGAATTTGGACTCAGGTCTCTCTGACTCTCAAGTCCATTTGTTAGATAACAAACAATTGTTGAAGGCCTATTTTTTTGTGCCAGAAACCAGTCAATATAGATGATGATGCTACAGTGCATTAAGTACATTTTACTAGCGTGGACAGAGGATTCATTTAGAAGGACCAAATAGCCCAGAGAGGTTTCTGGGATGGATTCCTAAAGAAAATTACAACAGCACATGACGTGTGTGTGTGTGTGTGTGTGTGTGTGTGTGTGTGATATAAGGCCAAGAAAAAGAGGATGCCACCAAGCAGAGGGAGCAACTTACTGGAAAACCAACAGAGGGTCGTAGGAATAGCAGGCAGTTCAGGATGGCAGGAGTCTTGAGAGCCTGTGGGAGTGAGGAGGCCAGGAGTGGTAAGAACTGAAGCTCCAGAGATAAACAAAGATGGATTTCAAAGGGTTTATGTACCTTGCTAAGGAGTTTGGAATTTATCCTGGAGGTATTGGAGAGACTAAAAAGGGCACTCAGTTTTTTCTTTACAAATAACCATTTGGCTAAAGCCCTGTGAGCATAACAATAGCTCCCATTTATTGGGCTGTGGCCTTGAGCCAACTTCCTATGGCAGGTATTTCATAGGGACTGTCTTGTCTTTGCAAGGTGGAGAGACATCCATCTTAGGATGAGGACCAGAGAGGTGACACGCTGTGGACCAGGTGACACAACTAATATGTGGGAGGATCTTTCAGACTCTTATTCTTTTCAGAACACCACTTAGTTGTTCATTCTCAGTTATGAATGATTCCAATAAGTAGTGGCATAAATTACATAACTTGTACTTTCCTGTTTTGGAGGTTCTGAGGAACCATTAACAGGTTAGAAAGACATTTCTAAAGATGACTTTTGTATTTAGGTTCTAAGTTTGTGTAATGAAAGAAAGATACTTTTAGCTCCCCCTGACCATGTTCCTTGTTTTTCAAGTCAAGGAGGTAAACAAGATGATTTTATAAATTGGGGGCACCTTGAAAATATGTAAAAATGAAGTCCAGGTATTATTTTAGGAATAAGTGTATCAAAAGAGTAATTTTAGATTTGAAAACTGACATTTTCCCACTTATTCTTGAATATTCTAGAATTTTCCTTGAATGAGGACCCATTTAGGTTTACTGTAAAGACAGCCATTCCTTTTGTTTCTCACGGGGGAACACAGAGTGCATGAATGAACATTCTTTGTTTCCAGTGATAGAAATTTCAAATGAACCAGTACAATTCCAACTCATGGTTTCACATCACTTTCTAAATCCATTAGTGAGTTAGAATTTTTTAAATTGTAGCCGATCTTAAGGGAAAATATTAACCAGTGTCATTGGCACTGACTTGTAATTTTTTTTTTCAGTTACTAATACTGAAAAATTGTTTCACTTGTTGGGTTCTCCTTTATCAGGCATTATGAAGTTTGTTCTGAGGCTTAAGATGAACTGTTTGACATAGTTTTATTTCCACGCCTTGCCTGACTACACCCTGATCATGCGCCAGACTTCCTATCCTGATGTTTGCTTTGATCTTTTCCCAGAGGCTAACTGGAGTTCATCCTTTCAATATCAGTTCTGTGAATTTAATCTCTCTTTTACTTGTGAAAAGGCATCTTGAACAGGGACACAGAAATCCTTTGTTTGCTGGTCTTGTTTTTTGGCTTTAGGTATCCTTGAACCATGAGGAATTGCTTCCTAACTGACCTTGTCAAAATCTCTTTTATGGGTTCTCCAATCAGGGAGCAGGAGAGAAAAACAGCACCTGCGGGAAGTGGTCACTCCTAGAGAATTGCATGATCTAGTACCAAATGATCGCCAGTGGATTGAGGTTGAGGATATTGATTGTATAAAGTGAATGCCCCATTTGGTTATATCCCTGGATTCTTAGCAAAATAAGAATATGAAATGCATCTAGATTTAAGAAGGATTAATGACTTCAAATAAAAGTGTTATGTCACTCCTTTGGAGGAAATTGAAACAGTGGGGTGATACTGTATGAATTTGCTTGCTTAGTGAAAATTAAAATGCCACCCTGGCACTAAATGTATGGAGGTAACGCCAGCTCATTCAGTCACCTCCAGCAATTCCTCACTGATGAAAGCCTGACAACAGGATCTTCGAGTGTGCACTGAGGGTGTTGTCAGATGGTTTGCTTGGGTAAAATTTGGCCCTTGTTTTATATTTTTTTCAAGTAGCATGTTTCCTATCAAAGTAGACCCTGTTAAACTTCTAGAGGCCTTTGAAAACTGTAGGGAGATGATTACAAACATGCCAGGGAAGAGGAAATAGCATGCCTTAAATCAAAGACATATATGCAGGAGAGTCTGAAGACCTAGCTACCACTCTGGGTCTGGGTGAATTAACCCTTCTGTTAAGCACTTCATTTAATCTCTGAGGTTTACAGTCTTACTCTATAAAACTGGGATGATGATCTCTAACCTGAATCTCACATTATTGTGAGAGAAAAAAATATATACATGAAAGCATCTTGAAGTGGAAAATTAAAAACAGATGTGATCGTATGCACAAAGTCACAACTACAAACAAAAAAAAATGTATTCACTAGCAAAGATTAGAAGAGACGATGGAGTGATCTAAAGAGTGAAATTCACATTTCTTCGGTTCTTGTTCCTGTGAAACTAAGTCTACTCTAAACATTTTGCTAGATACCATATAAATAGAGCAGCTATGAGTATGCCAGCCTCGCTTTCCCGCAGCAGTTTAATACTTTTTTTGGGTGCTTTCTAAATTGGGCCTTTCCTGTTTTAGAGATGAAGACAATAAAGAAAATTACCCCGAAGCCGGGGCTCTCCTAGAGGAGCCCACACCACCCTCTCGGGAGCCACAGCAGCATGTAGAGCAGACCTTGCTGGTGGACGGCGTGCTGCGACCCAGCATGGGCAACTTCAAGTCCCGGAAGCCCAAGATCCTGCTCAAGGCAGAGAGCGGGAGGAGCCACGGAGAAAGTCAGGTAGTGGGCTGTACCTCCAGGCCTTTGCCACACTCTGGCAGGCTGTGTGAGCACCTTATTTTTCAGGAGGTGATGAGGCATCTTGAGGTGTCAGTGCGCAAACCACCCAGCACAGTTCTCTGAGCAGGCTGATAATTTAGCGCCCTTTCAAACTGATACTCTTGAATACTGGGCTTTGGCATAGGTTCAGAGGAGATGCTGCAATCTTTGCAGGGGAGAGTAGAGGAGGATCTCCTACCATCTTCACTTATCCAGGTCATGTAGCTCTTGCCCCGCATTTGGAGATTCTTCTCAGCAAAAGTCCCAAGTTTACTCTGAGCCATTCACTTTAGGCTGCAATTTAGTAGCCTTGGATAAATATTCAAGTGTGCATGCATGTGCCAGTTTGTATGTGTGTATAGCATCTGGTTCTTTGAGGTCAATGTGTTTAAATGAATGAACGAAGCATTTTTTGCACTTGATTTGGGTAATAAATTTACAGTTTCTATTTTTTTCAAACTTTCTCTAAGTGTAGAGGTATGTAGCAAAGAATGTGATGTTTTTAAATCTTAAAAACTCCACAAATAATTTATGATGCTTTTAAAAAAAGATGAAATGAATATAATCTACTTTAATCTTACTAGGAAATTAATGAAATTATACTTGTAATGCACCTAATGTAGTTTTGGGGGCACAGGTGCTTCATTAATATTAACTTTGCTTTTTTGTTAACATTTAAGTCTTAAAGATAATGTGGGAGGTTCTATGCATAATAGATTAATTATATAATAATTTTAAGTCCAGTCCTATATACCAAATGGGCACTAGGTGATCTTCCTATTAGAACAACTTTAGCTGAACACTTTATTTGACCTTGTTATTTTCTTATTTGTCTTGTGATTTTTATCTAATTTCTTCCTTAGCATTAAGACCTCTTAATGCGTCAGTTAAGTTTGCAATAAAATGAAAACACCCTCTGCATTCATAAAGCTGTGTTGTAATTATTTTAAACTGAGTTGACTTTCAGAGAGAAGTGAGTGTGAAATACTATTTGAGTTATCATAAACTTGAGACCCTGTCTATTACTGAACGCACCTAATCTGATTAGAAGTGTGGTGTTGGGGAGGATACAGGTACCCAAAGGGCTGCCTGCAGAGTCTGGTGGGTTTCAGGGAGGCTCTGATCTTGAATCTCCTACCAAGGGTCACCTGTGACACTTTGGGCTTTGGGTAACCAGCCATTTCTGCTAGAGTGCTCTCTTTCTTGTCATCCTATAATCTGGCTCGCAGAAATTGCATAGCTGTCACTTGTAATAAGGTGCTAATGGAGCATGCAATTCCAATCCATTGCTCATACACAGGAAGATATCTGGAGATATACTTGTATTGTCTTTGCTGCTAGTACAGCAGTGGAATCCTGGAGTGCAGGTAGAATTTCCAGTTCATTCCTAACATCTCTACCCACACAAGGAGATTCCCCCCTCCAGTTACTAAGAGAACTTTTATAATATTAGATCATTCATCTTTGGGAGAAATTTGAAACACATTTCATTCTTCCTATTTTCTTTGGGTACAGAGAATTAACACTGGTTGAGTATTGAGCAAAAACTGAATCTATAAGTAATACTATTAATAAAATCAGCTAACATGTATTTCAGTATTTACTGTGTTCCAGGCATGTACCATGTTTTACCACAATCCCACGGAATGGGTATTATTATCTTTTTCTGTAAAGGAAAAAGTAAGGAGTAGAGGGATTACATAATGTCTCTAAACAGAATTGGAAGAACTTGAGTGGAAGGTCTTTTCCATAAAAGCACAGTGTTGCTAACAAGCGGTACACAGATATTCCCAGATCTAGTGATTTACCTAATCCCTTATCCTACTCACACCTTAATTTTTATATAAAACCTGCGATTTCACTCTGGAATTGTTTTCTTATGCTGATATGTTGTGCTGCGAATCAGTAACTACTTACTTAGAAAAGACTACTTTGGGGAGAATTTTTTAAATGTAATTTTTCTTTTCTGCCTTAAAGCTTTGTAATATTGGTCACTGAAGCTAGATAAATGTTGAGTGAATGTTAGCTTGTAGGATGCAAGTTTCTTAAGGTCAGTGATTCAGTCCTTGTCTATCTTTGGATCTATAGCATTCAGTAGTCAGTATTTGTTGAATGATTCAAAACTGGTAAGAGAGGTGTATACATGATTGTATCATCTTTTTTTTGTGAAATGTGTGTTCTCAATCAGTTGTGAAAGTTACATTTTAAAATAATATAATCATGACTCTCTTACAACTATAAAATAAAGATGTATCAAAGATTTTATTTAAATTATTAATTAATAAGGGAATCAGTAAGATATTACAACCAGTTCAAAAGAGAATGCAAAGTATCACACATTTGTAGTCTGATGAGAATTACAGAAATAAATTTACAAATGGACACAAAATTAGCAAAACTTATAATATCCATTGGGTGGTAATCAATTACTTTCTCTTGGACATGAGAAATTATTTGCATTATGGTCAATATCTATAAGTTCACTTCTGTGGCTATAGCCTTGTAAAATACCCTATTCATAGACAAAAGCAAAAATTATCCAGATGGATGAGCTAGCCAGGGT
Organism: Prionailurus viverrinus; assembly: GCF_022837055.1. NCBI lineage: Eukaryota > Metazoa > Chordata > Mammalia > Carnivora > Felidae > Prionailurus > Prionailurus viverrinus. The sequence goes on along the minus strand of NC_062571.1, from coordinate 21,675,560 downwards.
ATCTACTAAATTTCAAAGTCATTTATAATTTATATAATCTCAAAGAAAGATTATTCTTAATCACAAAATAAGGCTAGTCTCATTAGGTTTGGCCTGAGTAATTACATAGGCATAGCAAGAGTGTTAATTTACCATATAGGTCTTCTTAAGTATGCTTTGCAAAATCTAAAGCCATTCACTATTGAATAACTACAAAATTAACTTTTCTCTGGGAATTTCATTAATGCCTCTATTATTTGCAATCCCAAGGCAAGGAAGACAAGTTCAAGAAACTCCATCCATTATATTTCAACCTATGCACTTGGATAAATTTCTCTCTTCTTGAGGTCCCCAAAATAACATTAGGTTGCTACCTTGCCAGGAAGTGACCATCATTACCACATGTAAGATTGGACCCTGTAAGCCAGATAACAGGCCATTTATCCAAGGAAGACTCTGTAGGCACAAGCTTCATAAGTAAAATCACATTTTTTCCTTAAAGTGGCCTTTTTTTTTCCTGATTCAATGAAAATTATTCTCAAGACAGCATTCCAGGCAAGATGTTAGTTGAATAACAGATTTTTTTCAATTATATTCAGGTAAAAAGGAAGACAGATTATTACTGAATATATGAAATAACCCTATTGCAATTGAAAGTGAGGATACAGAGTGAGTTTCTGAACTCTTAGGTCAGTGAAGCTCAGATACCATTTTTAAATATTTTATTTTGGTTTACATAATAGAATGATTTTAAAACATAGTTTGTATTTATTATTATTCAGGTATGGTGAGGCCAATAGATGAGGAGATGACTGCCATTTGAAAAGATTCCTACTCCTAGTTCTTGAGAGGGGGCATGCTATGCCATGCAGGGCCACAGAGGGAAGGCACCAGTGTTAGTTGGGAAGTAGAAGGGGCAGGTGGAAAGCACGGCAGAGGCCTTTATGTGGTTTCCATGGGAAAAACAAGGCGAGGTAGGGAAGAGCAGTCTTAGAATTGACTAGTTTGAATCATTTCAGTAGAGTGTGAGGTATAGGGGCTCTCTAGTACCTGGTTCATATGATTAGGGCAGAGGAATATTGCCTTCTGGAGTGTGCGAGCCAGATAGAAGAGTTGTTTCCAAGTATGGACTCAGGATTGGCTAGTTTGCATGTGAAAGGCTTGTTCCTGGGCAAGTCATTTCATATGTTCTAAGAAATGGCTAGCCCTAGAAGAGGCATTTACTTCCCATGAGTGAGGCTCTAGATGCCAGTACATCAAAAAAACAGAAAATAATAAAATATGGTTAATAAAACAATCTACTAAATTGTAAGGTGAAGTAGAGAAAGGACTTTTTTTTTAGATCCAGTAAATAGAACATTAAGATAAAAATATTGTGGGACCCCTGGGTAGCTCAGTCAGTTGAGTGTCTGACTTCAGGTCAGGTTATGATCTCATGGTTCATGACCCCCATCTGTCTCACTGCTGTCAGCCCAGAGCCTGCTGGGCTTCACATGCTCTGTTGCCCTCTCTCTCTGCCCCTCCTCCTGCTCATGCTCTCTCTCAAAAATGAATAAACATTAAAAAAGATAACAATATTCCAAAAATAACTACAATAAAATTTACCTTTTCAATCCATTCAGTTTTATGTAATTAATTTTTGTTCTTATTGATCTTCCGTTAGCAGTAGCATAAAGCTGTCAGCTTCTTGACAAGTTCTGTATATCTTGACTCAGCCCATTGGTGTCATCGGATTCCTGTACCCAAGACCCTGTTCTTGAAAATGTCAACTGTTTGAAGCATCTGGTCCTTTACCATGGTAGTATTGAGAGTATTCTTTGTTGAAGACACAAACTGTGGCTTGGTGCTGATAGTAGACGCTATAGGCAAGCATCTGAACAAAACAAGCATGTATGGATGACAGAAACTGAAAATAGTTGTGATTATTTTTCTTCAAATCATTTTCAAATGTGAAAAGTCTGATGAGAGCTCATAATAAGAATAATGAATATATGTGACATGCAAAACAAGATAATAAAATCATTGCCCCCAAATTAGGATGTTTCAAAGGATAATGAGTAAGTCTATTTTTAAAGAAGTCACGGAGTGTTTACTTATGATTTTACAGAATAGATGAACATAATTTTTACAGAGGGAAAAACCTGGAGATATAATAATCCTGAAAGAACATGCCAAGAATGTGAAGTAAAATATTCATTAATCTGGTGTAAATTGTGTATATCTGCACTTTTATTAAACTCTATAGGAGAGTCTAATGTGCACCTCTGAAAACCACTAGCCTGGGGGCACCTGGGTAGTTCAGTTGGTTGAGCTTCTGACTCTTGATTTTGGCTCAGGTCATGATCTCAGAGTCGTGGGATTGAGCCCCACATTGGGCTCCATGCTAAGCGTGGAGCCTGCTTAAGATTCTCATTCTCTCTCCCCCTTGGCTCCTCCCTCACTTGTTTTCTCTCTCTGTCTCTCTCTGTCTCTCTCTGATTCTCTCTCTCTCCCTCCCTCTACAATAAAACAAAACAAAAACCATTAACCTGGATGACACTAGATTCAAATGAAAGAAGTAAAGCTGTGAACAAGTCAGCATTTTAAATAATAACTACAGTTATCCCTGAGAATACTATAGTGTTCTTGGCTAATATCATCAGGCAAAATGCCACGTGGACTTGAACAAAGATATAAGAAGTTGATAGAACTATTTCATAAGAGTTTCAATCACAGGATAAATGTAACATTAAGAGAGATGCACTGAGATAAAGACAGCTGTTCTGTTTGTAAAGCTGGACTTGTTTGGGGGGAACTGAAGCTTATGCTTCAAATTCTTCCCAATGCTTGTTGCCACCATCAATACACAGTTCTAACTGGTTTGTTATGATCACCATTTCCCAAAAACACCTGTGTAGATTCTGTGAGCTCACCCTTCTTGAACTTAAAAACAACGCTCTTTGAAGCTGAAGGGCACCATTTTAAGAGTTTACCTATTGCCATTTTGGGCTCTCTTGTCACAAAGTTTGTATTCAGCACCCCAGAGTGGATCTTCAATCTGATCCTAACCAGGTTGGGAATGGGGGTATGTGGAAGGGAGAAGGGGCCAGAGGGTTGCCATTGGAAATTTTAATCTTTTGTACCTTTCTTATCAATCCCAAAGTCAGATTCAGAAATTTTACTTCTGGAGGATTAGATTCAAATCTCACTATGAGCAACCTTTCTTTAATCCTGGCTTGCCATTTCTCTGAGGAACCCTGGGTAAAATAACAGAATCTGAGGTTTTTTGTGCAGGTATGAATGATTGATTATAGTTTTACACCCACTATATATGAATGATTTAAAAGAAGAATGCTTTAAGTATATTTGCTAGTCCAAAAAAAGTCCAGGAATCAGGAAGACAATGCAAGAATGTTCTCAAAGAAGTTAAGATATTTGAAATAAGGAGACTATTTATTTGAACCAGGATCAATTGCAATTTTCCTTCCTGCTTGTTTATCCCTGTCTTCATTAAACAGGGAGCTGTGAAAAAGAATAGGTTGGAAAGGAACCATTTAATGACTTGTCTCCTGGAAGGTCAGCTTTTATTGATGCTAATACCAGAGTTCATTGATATGATTCACTTGAGGCTAAAATAGGACTTGTGAGTTTGTGTTAAAGCAGAAACTCCTTATCAAAGTACTTTAGTACTCTTTCTAGGGAGGAGAACTGATTGAAGGCAATAGATTACATATACTGTAATATTTTGTGATATATTACATAAAATATGAGGGGGGGTAGATGAAATGGGTGAAGGTGGTCAAAAAGTATAGACTTACAGATAGAAAATACATAAGTCCTAGGGGTGTAGTGTATAGCATGGTGACTATGAAAGTTGTGAAGAGAGTAGATCTCAAAAGTCTTCATCACAAGAAAAAAAATTGGTCACCATGTGTGTTGATGGATGTTAACTTGACATTGTGGTGATCATTTCACAATGTATACATATATTGAATTATTATGTTGTACACTTAAAGCTAAGATAATGTTATAGGTAATTTTTATCTCAATAAAAAATGTAGTTGTTCCTTATATCTCATTATGAATAACAGTGATCTCTGAAAGTTTCATCTCTCCCTTTTAGTATATCTGGGTAATTCATCATCTTGGAAAACTTTGGGGTTGATTTATTATCAGGCTCCCTCCACACATACTTTCTGTTTATTGGGTGTGACCACCAGTCTTGATCAGTCTTCCCTGTTCTTGGTATAATATCTACCTTTTTCTGGAACCGTTTGTCTTACATTAATTCCTAGTATTCACATTTCCCTTATTATTCAATAAAAATGTGTAAACCCACTATTTAATAAAAATCCATATTTATTGACATTCTCCTACTGATTAAAATAAACATAGTAATAGATTATTATAATATTTTGTGAAAACTTAAAAAGAATTCCATATTACTATAATATTAATCCCTAACAACCTGATTTGGGGATGATTGGACTTGACTAACAGAACCAACTTCCTGTATTGGACCTCATAACTGTCCAGAGGGCATGTAGATTTAGCATTGGTAGAATAAGTCTTATCATCTTCACTCCCTACCAGCTGGCATCAGGCGATGCACCAACTTTCTGCCCTCCCCTCTGGTGGCTATTTTAGCAGAAGACAAAAACTAGCAGGCTATACAGCAAGCTTTTCTGCAGTGAGCTGTGTACTGCAATCATACTGCTAATCCACTTCCTGGGGAGACCAGCTGTTCCGTCTGGTGTACATCAGCATTAGGTTTCCTCCACTTGGCTCCAGTAGATGTGTTAAGAGACTGGAAAGGGATCCAGGTCTGATTGTGAAATTTGCATTTTAATGTTTCTGCAGAAATGAAAAACCCCTAAACACTTTTCAGGCAAAATAACTTAACTACGAAGTATTTACTATATTTCTGCTTTTGGAGAGTATAGTTCTAATTCTTTCTGTGTTAGACTCTAAATTAAGAGACAATAGTTAATTCTGAGTCATTTCCCCCCCAAAGGAACTAAGATTCTGTTCAAATTATAGCTCTCCTTTATGTACATTTTTCTTAATATATTACTGAAACACTAAGTAAGTGCAAACTGTAAAGCAAGAAAACCAGTACAGCTGATTGACTTTGAAATTGAGAGCACCAGAAAGCTAAAATGAACTTCAACTAGAATTTCACTTGCTTTTTAGTGAAAGGAAGACTTAAGTTCTGAATATGCCTCTGAGGGCTTACTTTTTAGAGTGTGTCAAAAGGATGAATTCATTGTGATCCTAACAATGGGCCTCAGATAATTGTTTTGACTCATGAGTTTGTGTTGCATTATCTTTCTTGCATGGTGTTGCAGCTGCAGCATGGAGGTTTTACTTCAATTCCTGTTATGGATTTTTTGGAATGTCCTTTACTGGTCATAAAGAAAGATAGTCCTCTGGGTTTGTTTTCCAAGTTCTCCTTTACTCCTCTAAGTAAAATTGCTGAGATTCAGGGGAACAGAAATCTGAAATATTCAGTCCTTCAAAGTGAGACCATCTGAGCTGATGCTTGGATTTTTGGTTTCTCATAGTGTATTAGAGTCTGATACTCCTCTTTGAATTAACAACAAATCTGTTGTTAAATGATTGAGTTGATGAAGAAAGATATTTTTAGGAAGGAACCTGGAATGTCTGTAAAATAACTTTTACTTTTTTTTTGAAATATACAAATATGCTGCTTAAATACTGACATGAAGGAATCTTAGAACTAAGTGATGTGACTTGTTTGCCTGGGCATTAAATCTCAAAAGTTAAAAAAAAATGTCACTCAGGTGGAGTTTGTGTTCAAAACAATGTAACTAACTGGTTTGAGACAAGTTTACAAGCAATGGAAAATTTGAAACTTTGACATTGTAGAACTCAGGTCTCCTTTAGCTAAATGATATTTTACCTATAATGGACGTTACAAAATTCTCCTTAAAAAATGAAGAAGGTATTGGTGATATTGGTTCTTTTGAGTGTAGCAGCAGAGAATGGCAAGAACTGATCTCTACTTTTATGCTGCCTGGAATATTTATGGGTATGCAGATGGCTCCCACATAGAATGGCTCTTAAAATTGTCTTGTTATGTCTCTTCCTCTGTATCTTTTGCATACATAAATAAATTCTGAATTAAAGAACTTCCGATTTTCATGACATTGTTCCAAAGATGGCTTTTAGCATTATATAGCTTTATAAATTCAGCCCATAGTCAAGACCTACCAATGCATGGAAAGAAGAGTAACATCCATAGGACATCTTTGTCTTTATTGGCATCTGCTGGCCCTCTGTGGAGTTCCAAGTCTTGCTCCCTCTACTATGTAGAAATTTTATTTAATAAATCCCAGAGCAAAAGAGTTGAGTGGTGGTATAGGGAGGTAGTGAAAAGTACGGTCTATAGGTCCAGATGGATATGGGTTCAAATTCTTTCTCAGCCACTTACTTTCTCTACGACTTTAAGCGTTTACTGATCAGCTCTTTAAGTGTCTGTTTTCCATCTGTAAAGAAGAGATGATATTTTGAACCTACCTTAAGAGTTTGTTGAGTATAAGGAGTGATAATGATTTAAACTTAAACACTCAACAAGTTTTAGGGGGATAAAAAATTGTGTATAAAATGTTTTATATGCACTAAAGCCTCAAAAATTGCATTTCCCCTGAGTTAGACCAGCCTGTGCTATGCTGCAATAACAGCTCAAAACCTTAGCAGTTTAAGCAAAACTAGGTAGTAGTTAAAAAAAAAAAACAACATTTTTTGCACATTACATATCCTCATTGGTCACCAGGAAGTGTCTGATCATGGCAGTCAATTAAAGACCCAGACTAATGGAGCAATCATAGTCTTGACCATTGCTGGTTTCAAAGTCAGAGAGAAAAGAGAGTCCTGGAGGGTTCTGCACCAATAATTAGAAGCTTCAGGCCTAAGTCAGCATATAGTATTTACATTCTTTACTAATTGGCCAGAACTGGTCATGTGCTTCTCCCATAACTACAAATGTATGAGAGAAGGGATTAGGAAGTACAATCCTATAATGTATTCTAATGGGGGGGTGAGGAATGAATTATTGGCCAGCAGCACTAATGACTTCCACATCTTCTACTCAAACTAGCATATAACCTCAAGCAAGAAGTTAATTGGTATTTTTCTCTTCTAGTCCTTCACAGTACTGAGGTATTGTTATTAATGTCAAGTACTAGAAGAAGAAGAACATTAATTAGGTTAATGAAGTATTACCAAAGGACTTACATACTGTTATTGCTTTGAGCAGAAATTGGAATTTTAGACAAGCACCCCTTCAATTAAGCACCTGCTTCATTATTATCAGGAAAAAGATAGGTTTAGTAATTGATTTTTTTTCTGTATAGCCAAATGAAACTTCAGAGTTTACAATTTTATTATTTTATTTAGGAATAATTATGGTTTTACTCTTGCCATAAGAATGTAGTGACTTTGGCTTATGCCAGCTAAACTTGTGGTTCTGTGATTAAGAGGCATTTTAAAATCTCATCCAAAAATAATACTTCCTATAGAAAGTAGATTTGACGATTTGGATATTGTCAGATGTGGAAGCTGAGTTTCTGCATACACACAGATATGCAAATTCACATCCTTATGTACTTGGTGATATTTATCCAAGAGCAGAGTGTTCTTTAGGCAAAGAACACAGTTTAGCAGGGACTTCGACAGCCTGTTTTGGAGCTTGGAAGCAAAGCTGGGAAGTCTGGATAGCAGAAACATAATGAAGTGACATTTTGGGTAACTAAGAATTGCCAATCCAAACTTTATCAAACATGGTTAAATATCACTTTGGGACTGAGACATAACATATCAACCTCAAGCCTACAATTTTAGGCTCCATATTTTGTAAGACATGGAGCTGCCAGAAAAAATATTGGATGCCCAGCTAAATTTGAATTTCAGATAAACAAGGAATAATTTTGTAGTTTAAGTATGTCCCATGTAGATATTGTTTGGAATAGGAATGGGAGTTTTGTGTAAACAAATATCTACATGGGACATACTTATGCTGAAAAATTATTTATTGTTTGTATGACATTCAAATTTAACTGGACATGCTGTGTTTTTATTTACTAAATTTGGCGACTGTATCAAGAATGAATTACATGCACATCTGACCTCATTTACCTTCACCTGGTAGAATATCTGACCTCACTTACCTTCAACTTGGTAGAAGTAACCAGTTGTGCCTATGTAGCCTGATGCATTAGGATCTTTCTTTTACTTCAGTCCTTCTAGAGTAGTAAAAGAAGGAATAGGAAGTCAGTGTAGGTGACAAATTGTAGTAATTATTTTATATCTTTTTAGCATCTGAACAGCATGAAACACCCTGGAAAAAGCAGCCTACTCTTTAGGCTTAAAGCCTTAAAGCCTTAAAAATTGGATACAATGGCAAAAATGTTTGAAAATCTGCCCTTTGAAGTCTGCAGTTTATCCCACTGACCCCTACTTGCCATGAACAGTTGCTGTTATTAAGTCCACAGAAAGCCTGACATTGATTAGTCAGTTTTGGTGTTAAAATGATCAAAAACAGTGTAACTGATGGAAGACACAGACAACAATAGTGTTGTATTTTGGGCATTAATTCTACTGGAAATAAGTGGCCTGACAAGGGATTGCTGCCTTGGAAACTGCTGCTCTAGACTGAGGCTAGTGTCACACACAAGGATGGCTTGACTATTTTGAGTATTATTTTATTATGTGATTGCATCCAGACACAGGTAACTGGTGGTCTTTGAGTCATGATGGAACTTTGCTTTCCCACCCAACATCGCCCAGCTTGGTTTTGTTATGAATCTTTTTTTTGTTTTTGTTTTTGTTTTTATAACTGAGCCCTCTGCGACTTTTACTGCTTAATCAGTTGTAGCCACAATTAGGGGATTTTTTGCAGGAACAAAAATGCTCAGCTCTGCTTCTTTTGTTCATTAACACCCCAAACTATAATATTATGATTGCTTGGCTTAGTAATGTTGCATGCGTCAGGGAAATTTCCAATAGGAAAGGCCATTCCAATGTTATATTTTTAGGCTTTTCAGCTGTAACTAAAATTAAATAACCAAAAGAATACCATCAAACTTTAAAGCTCTTTCAATCAGTACCTCAGTGTGGTGGGGGTGTGGTTGTATTTTAGTGCGTTTTACTCTAGAAAACACTAACTATACTGGAAGTATAAAAACTTCCAGACTTAAAAACACCAGGGAAAATCATTAAGTGTTGTGCTTGTGGATCCACAAAAGGATGTGGTTCCCGCCAACCTCTTGCCTCTGTCTGTTTGTCCCTGGGCATTGCCACAGACTGAAACTCACTCTTGATTAAGAACCAGACAGCCTGGTCCCCTGAAGATCTGAATATTGCTCTCTCTGAAGGACAAAAGCACTGAACAAAAGACTGAGTTAGTTTAGCTCTAAATAAAACACAGGCATATACTAATGATTTAGGGCTCCTTTAAAAATATTGTTTATTATTTTACTGATTAATAATAAAGACTTTGACAGCTGGAACCTTTTCTGCCTGATGTGAAATGTTAAGGTGGAACTGGACAAGAAAACAAGATACCCTATTAAATCTCTATCCCACTTCTACCTCATGCTAAACAGCAAGATGGGAGCTCAGTGATCGGTTCTTAATGTGATGAAGTGTCAGGAGGAATCAGCATCTGAACGTTAAAGCCTCTCCTGGGCCATGTACAGGGTAGGAATCTGGTGAGCTCTGTTGTAGCCTATGTAACCTGGGGTCTACTGGATTAGAGACAAGTAAGAAGCCCAGATAGAGTCCCCCACGAGTAATCAACTCTATGAAAAGACTGGGGCAGGCTCGAGGTAGGCATCAGATGAGGGGGCAGCAGGGAGCTCATGATGAAAAAGAGACAGGGATCTAATCTCTGAGCATAGAAGATAAAACTCTAGTTCATAAAATAATGAAAGTTTTTGCAGATGCTATTTTTAAAGATTTTTTTTTTTAAGTCAGAAAATGCAGTAGATGCAAACATACTTGAGCATTATTTTATTTTCCTGTCATAGAAAGTTTTATTATTTGGTTAAAATTTCCAAAATGACACATCTAGAATTTGTTAGAATCTGATTGCAGTGCTGTAACTCTGAGCACATTTTGGCGCTAACTAGGGTACTTTTGAAGTTCGTTTGTTTTGGCTTCCTCTTATTTACTCGTGAGCTAATTGCTAAATGTGATTTATCTCAGAGCCTTTTCATGTTGTATTCTTTAAAGGAGGTTTTTCCATTGCAAATAAAACCAAAGATTATGTCTTTAACACACATACAAATTATCTTTTGTCTTCCTTATTTCAAAATTGATGATTTGAATGTCAACTTTTCAGCTTTAGCGATTTGGAGACCTATGTTCTATTTCAGAGATGGCCTGTCTTATGCACACTGACCTGGTCTTTTCATTTGCTTCCTAAACTGCTAATATCCATTCCTAGACAAAACCATTCATCAATTTTGCTTGATTTGCCAAACCAGGCTCAGTCATGTGGTGTCTCATCAGTGCTGCTGGACTGTGTGTCCCCAAGGGGGCCTGTATTTCCCCTCTTGCTAATTTGAAGAGCATACTATGTTGAATAGTGTCTTCTCAAAATTCATGTTCACTTGGAACCTCAGAAAGTGACCTTATTTGGAAATATGGTCTTTGAAGATGTAAGTGAGGTAAAAATTTGGATGAGATCATTGTGGATTTTGGGTGGGCCGTGAATCCAATGATTGGTGTCCTTATGAGAAAAAGAATGGACACAGAGGGATGCAGGGAGGAAACCAATGTGGAGATGGAGGCATAGATTGGAGTCATGCTGCCACAATCCAGTGACTGCCAGGAGCCACTTGGACCTGGAAAAGGCAAGGAAAGATTCCTCCCTAGAGCCTTAGAGAGAGTGTGGCCCTGCTTACACCTTGGTTCTGAACCTCTGGCCTCTACAACTATGAGATAATATGTTTCTTTTGTTTTCAGCCACCAAATTATAGTAATTTGTTTTAATAGTTCTAGAAGCTAATATAAGAGGCTTCCAATAGTTAGACTGTGTATTGGCTGACTGCCCAATGCTCCAAGCATCCCAGTGAGAGTCTGGGAGAACATGGGGCACTAAGCAGACTCACAGGGCAGAGAGCCATGTGGATACAGAGTGACTGAGATCCCATTACTACAGAGGGGTACAGAGTAGGGGTTGGGGACAGGAACAAGGCAGACATAATAAAAACAGAACATCTGTTTTTGTGTTACCTGGGCTGCATTTCTTTTCCTTTGACAGAGGACAGAACCAGCCCAGACCCTGGGAGACCTGAAGCTTAACACAGGCCAAGCATCAGACGGACTCTTCTAGAGGTGGAGCAAGGCAGGGGGTCAAGCAGTTCATTACACAAAATGGTTGGATAATTGGAAGTTTCTGGATATACATTAAAATGTTCTCTAGTCCTGTGCTTGGTTGGCACCATGCCAATCTTATTTGTATTTTTGGACATGGCTAGTGAAGGCTAGACGTTGAAGGCTTTATCCTCAAGCTCCGGATATCTTTCTCATGAGTCCTCTCCTTGTCAGCATTACTGCTGTAGCCCTGGCTCAGACCTTCTGAGTCACACCTGGAGAGCTGTAATGATTACTTCTATAGTAATGACTATGCACATAAGTAGCCTTGCCTTTTTTTTAACTTTAGTGAGGAATAACTGGCAAATTAATTCTATAAATTTAAAGTGTACAATGTGATGATTTGATATACATACATGGTATAGAATGATTACCAAGATCAAGATAATTAACATATCCGCACCTCACATAGTTAACTCTGTGTGTGTGTGTGTGTGTGTGTGTGTGTGTGTGGTGAGAAGGCATACGATCTACTCTCAGCAGCGTCCAAGTATACAACACCATATTGAGAGTATTCATCATGTGCAAAGCCTTGTCTTGAGTGCTGCCTATAATAATTCATTTGATTGTCAGTACCACCCTATGAGGTTCTGGTACTCTTATTCTTTTACACAGATGAGGAAACTGAGGCACAGAGAAGTTCAGTAACTTACTCAAGGCCACATAAATTGAATGACTGAACAATATTCCTAGGTATAACTTCTTACAGTTGTATTAAAATTGATTTATGCTTTCTATTGATTTGGGTATGGATTAAACATTTGTGTGTACTTCAAAACACACATTGAATAGGTTACCACAGATTGTGAATGTGTTTGGGGCCTTGGAGGATAAGATCTAACTGGGCTCAGGAGAAAAAGTGATCAAACATTCTTCTCATTGGTTGGGATAAGATAAATACATATTTTTTTTTATTTTTTTGTTTTTTTAAATTAATTTACTTATTTTGAGAGAGACAAAGAGAGCGTGAGCAAAGGAGGGGCAGAGAGAGGGAGACAGAGAGAGATGGAGAGAAAGACAGAGAGAGAGAGAGAATCCCCAGCAGGCCCCACACTGTCAGTGCAGAGCCCGATACAGGGCTTAAACTCAAAACTGTGAGATCATGACCTGAATGGAAATCAAGAGAAGTATGCTTAACTGGCTGAGACACCCAGGCACTATAAGAAGAATACATAATTTTAAACAAAGGAATAAATTGCAAAGGGATTTCTTACTGTACTTGTTGAGGAGTGGTGGAAGGAGACAGATATTGTAACAATATATCTTTGTCATTAATGACAGGGCTTTTGTCAGCTGAGTGCTGTGGTTTGGATGTGGTTTGGTATGTTTCATATGACTTCTTGTTTTTCAGGTGGTATGGAAGCGCTGTTATTAGGAGTGGTGATTGGGGCAGTCCTGCACATGAGCAGCAAGTGGCAAAATAATCAGCTACTAGTTTTCTGCAGCTGGTGTTTAGGCTTCTGGAACGTTGTCACCTGAGCGAGCTGGGCAAGTTGATAACCAACTTTTAGACTTAGCCGTTGCATCAAGGATAGAGAATTGTCTACGAAGTAGGAGAAACCAGGTAGAATGTATTCTCTTAAGCCTTGCTTTCTTACCATCATGGATGCCAAGTGTCTTTGACAGTTTGTACAGGGTGATGGTTTTGTTCTTGACTTTGGTCATGGCTAGATGGCAAGATACAGAGCTTATTGACCTTCAGATCAGATTTTGAATTAATAGATGATACAGGACCCTCTCTCTCTTTCTGTGACAACAGATGTTGAGGATGCCTCTGTATGAGAGGCCCTGAACCAGTCAGTGTAGCTGTGGGCACAAGGAGGGGAGAGCTGGTGCTTGTTCTTGAGGTGAGTGTACTGTCATTGGGGTGACAGCAGCAACAGTCAGTGGAGTCCTTACTGAGCGCTGGATAAGAGCACAGCCTGGACTGCCTTCCTCTTTGTACCTGGATCCCAGTGAGGCTCGTAAGGTTCCCCATCTGTGAAATGAGGGATAATATCACCCACCTATCAGGTTCCAATAATTAAATAAGATAATCCTTGTAAAATACTTGCTGGAATGCCTGGTCTATAGTAAGAGCTCAGTAAATGTTAAAATGCTAGCTATTAGTGTCCTAATGTATTGTCCCAGTTGTAAGAGTGAGAAGTTCCTATCCTTTTAGGGAGAGACCAGTTGTTCTATGGTTACCAGTAAATATCAGAACCTGTTTCATAGCTGTGGCAGCAGTCTTTCATGCTTCTGTCAACTCACCCATCAGTGACAGCAGCCCCCACACCCACCAACACACACAGTAGTACAGCCAGACAGTCATGAACAGCTTAACTCCAGTGATGTGCTTTTGCAGGTCAGCCAGTCAGCAACATCCTCACTCCACCTCTGCTTCTGCAGCTGAAGGTCCCCTGCTGTCTAAACATGCCACCTCCTGGATGTCTCCCAGCCCCTGAGCTGGAAGCATCTCCCACCCCTGTAGAAGATCAACGTTCTCTGCTTTGCTCAAGGGCCCTGTATGCTGACGTGCAGCTCTCCCTTGCTTTAGCAAGCAATAAATTCAGTTTTTTGGTCACTTGTTGAGTGGAGCCCCTTCTTTTAACAGTGGAGACATGTAAAATATGCTAAGAGATAACAAAGATGGGGCTGTCTGAAAGAGCTCACATAAAGTGCTGAGTTTGAGTCCAGGGTGTGAAATAGGAGTTATTCAAGTCCAGAAAAATTGCAAGGGGGAGGTTTTCTAATTTGAGGGAACACACCACGAGTGGAGACCTGAGTGATAATGGCAATGGTTGTGGAGCTGCCTCCTAATCCGTCATCCCTGGACACCGAGTAGGTGTAGGGTGGGGTGCTGGATACTAGACTGGAACAGAACTAGGCTGGATTGTAAAGGCCTCGGATCCCATCCAAAAGAGTTTTCCTGTTCTGGTGCTTCTCAAACATTTTTCTCGGCTTCTGAGTTCTAACCACAGAGGAAACTGAACTTTTACCATAAGAGGGAGTTTCTTTGAAATCTCCCTATTGGGGATATTTGTCATTCTTTTTTTGGCTGCCCAGCATCTGAACTCTGTTTTTGTGCTTGAAAATTTTCCCATAGGAGGGAAAAAAAGCAAGATCTGTTCCCTCCTGCCCCACTCTACAAGCTGAAATGCCAGTACTTGCCTTTCTAGCCTCCTTTTCAGCTAGGACATGGGCAGAACCTGAGGTGGGAGTGCACACAGCAAAAGACGAGATCTGGGCTGTGTGCAGTGGTCATGGTCACAGCCTGTCGCTAGTGTGTGATGTGAGTGATGTGAGTATTGCATGCTGCAGGAGTGACCACTTTTAATCAATCCTATGATTCACATATTACCCAAATTTTAATATTGCTGAAATCAGGACACTCCTTAAAATCACCATTGTGAGTTTGATAAGCATTATTATTTATTTTTTTCCTTAAAAGATAAAATAATAACCCAATGGTCTTAGAGTCAGCAACATCAGAAATACAGATTCCTGGGGCGCCTGAGTGGCTCAGTCAGTTAAACGTCCGACTTCGGCTCAGGTCATGATCTCATGGTTTGTGAGTTCAAGCCCTGCATCAGGCTCTGGGCTGACAGCTCAGAGTCTGGAGCCCGCTTCAGATTCTGTGTCTCCCTCTGCCCCTCCGGCTCCTTGCATTATGTCTCTTGCACTGTCTCAAAAATAAATAAACACTTAAAAAAATTAATTAAAAAAGAAATACAGATTTCTCAGTGGTAGCAGAAATGTCCATGTCAGACAAGTTCTGAGCACTGGTTTAGCCTCAGAGCCTCATGTCTGGTTGTCTATCCCTTTACGTTACTCTGTAAGCCTTCTAATAAATTTATTATTTGCTTAAATTAGTTAGACTTTGTTTCTATTGTTTGAAACTACACATCTTGAAACTACACATCTAGGGGCGCCTGGGTGGCGCAGTCGGTTAAGCGTCCGACTTCAGCCAGGTCACGATCTCGCGGTCCGTGAGTTCGAGCCCCGCGTCAGGCTCTGGGCTGATGGCTCAGAGCCTGGAGCCTGTTTCCGATTCTGTGTCTCCCTCTCTCTCTGCCCCTCCCCCGTTCATGCTCTGTCTCTCTCTGTCCCAAAAATAAACGTTGAAAAAAAAAAAATTTAAAAAAAAAAAGAAACTACACATCTTGGTATATACAAGTTATCTTAAAAAGTTTTACAAATCCTGCAGTTTGTTAATATATCTGTTTTAATGGAAAAAGGACTTTTTCTCTAAATCTTCACTTAAATTTGATGTCTCAAGACACTATGTCAGGTTGATAACTCACAATTCAACAAGTATTTATTGAAAACTTCTAGGTGATATTATGGAGTGGGGCCTTCTGGAACTTTCACTCCGATGTGTCCCTTGTGGGCTTGCATCCCCCCTCCCCCGGGCCCCCTTCCCTCCCTCCCCCGAACATCACCTGCCATTCCTATCCCAGGGACTTGACTCTACATAAGAAGCACAGTGTAGGTAATGGAGAGCTGGGAGATGCTTTAACTTAAGAGTGATGTGACCACATTCACACAATCACTTCTATAGGCTTTCTTCACTTATTCCCATCCTCATTCACCTGGGGCAATCCTGTCTCCCTTCACAATCTCCTTTATCTTGAACCTCTATGGAAACTGTTTGGAGCCCAGAGCTGTGGGCATTTGGCTTTGAAATGCCAGATATCTTTTATATTCCAAATGTTTTTGAATTCAAATGTTCTGAGTGTTAGTTCTTTCTTCATTCCAGATAATTTCTGGGTTTCCAAATTAAAAAACAAAAAAAACCAATGTCTTTCAAAATAAAAACTTCCTCAGCATGAACAATGTTACAATTGATATTTGGATCTAATAGACCCTTCTTAGACTTTTCTCAGGTCCGCATGCAAACTTTTCTTGAGTTACCTTTACTTACAATATTCACTTCAGCCTACATGGGTCATTTGCTCTTAGTAGAGGGAAGCATGCTTTCAAAATAGAGAACTTTTCTGGAGCAAAAACTTTACATATTCTACTTGTGGTTGAAGAACCTGATGAAAGATTTAGAGATAAACAGTCCTAATCACTGTTGATTGGGAAATTAGGCACAGAGACTGTTTGGGGAGCATTTGGTAAGACAAGACTCCATCTCTGGAGAGCTGGTCCTGCTTTGTGATAACACTGTAGATGATCTTTGAAGAGGGAGCTAATAGTTTGCACCTTTGTGGAATCCCCCCAAAGTCTTGTCTCTGGGGCATTACAGTGGGGAGCTAACCTCAAAGACTTGTCATCCTTAACTATTGTTTTAATGGATGAAAAGCCATAATGCAGTGAATGTTAGGCCACTATTTGCAATATGTCTATTCTCTTTAGATACAGTAGAATAATTTCTTGTCAGGATTTAACTTTCTTACTGTTGTTAATTTATTTTTATTTTGAGATAGTGTAGTACATAGTATTACATTTTCACTTCAGTTTATTTTAAGTCCAGTTATAAAATGCCTTTTTAAAATAGGTTTCTGTGAAATTAAAATCCATCTAGCCATTTCTGGTTTCTGAGATACTATTACTTCCCGTCTTCTTTCCGCTTGCCTTCTACAATCTCCCACCAAAGACAAACCCAAAACAAAACCACAACTAAAAACAGAACTATATGTTTTAAAGACAGAGGGAGATCTGATACTTCCATGAAGTCTTTATTATTTTTTTTAAAAGATTTCATTTATGTAATCTGTATACCCAACATGGGGCTCTAACTCCCAACCCTGAGGTTAAGAGTCACATGCTCTTCCAACTGACCCAGCCAGGTGCCCCTTCCTCCAAATCTTTAAAAGGAAAATGTTGGAATGACATGATTCTTCTTTGTGTTAGATGTTCCACATTTTGTGAGAAGAGTTAGGCTTTCCTAATAGTCCTCAATGACTGGCTCAACAGAGTGAAAGATACATGTCCGTTGTTAATACAGGAACATGTTTGGAGGCCAGTGTGGAAAGCTATGGAACACACTTGTCTGACGCTGTGTTTTGTTCAGCACTTGGATGGAATTCAGTGTTCTATAGGAAGATTTAAGCTTTCGCTTGTTCAGAATTTGTAAGAAAAAGTCTGGGTTAAATTTTACATGACCATCTTCTATAAAAGATGGTTAGACATAATCATGTAGACAGAGAAACACTTAAAACTCTGATTCTTTCCAAGTACTTAGATGCCCTCACTTAAGAAACATACTCGATAAGTTATGCTAATGGATGGGAAAGCAGTCTGAAAAGTTTACATACTGCAAATGCAAGCTGCTGTTAGTATTTGGCAGTCTCTTATTTATTCAGTAAAACAGCTGTTCAAGGCCCTTCCCTGGGCCAAACTATCTTAGCCTCATTCCACTTATAGAAATGAGCATGCAAGCAATGAGAAATGGGCATTTCAGTAAAAATATTTTCTTGTTCCTATTTTCCAGAAATTCAACTGGCATTCCCCTTAAGTTAATCCCAATCTTTAGGTTTCCCAAATCCATCAACGACTATTCCTTAGCATCAGGCACTGGTGCTCAATGGACGTGTTATGACTGACTGAATGAATCAACAGATATTTTGTACAGTGCTGAAGCACCTCAAGAAAGGGAAACAAATGCAAAATACAGACACTCTCACTTGGGCTACTTACACTTTAACTTGGGAACATAAACCAAGCACACGGATTCTGCATATGCTGCAAAGCAAGGCTATACAGGATTAAACACCAAGGGGATCAAGAGGAGAGTCCAGAAGGAGAGAGACAGGGCTGTTGATGTGGCCTCAAGTCATCAGAAGAGATGGGATTTGAAAGGGACCACCGGGCCCCATGGGATATGGTTTGTACTACATGTTTGTATATCCCCAAAATCCATATGTTGAAATCCCGATTTCCCAATGTGATGGCATTTGGAGATGGGGCCTTTGGGAGATGGATTTATGCCCTTATAAGAAGAGACAATGAGAGAGTTTGCTTCTTCTCTTTCTGGCATGTGAAGACACAGTAAGAAGACATCCATCTGTAAACCAAGAAGACAGCTATCACTAGGAACCTAACTGGCTGGCTCCTTGAACTTGGACTCCTAGCCTCCAGAACTGTGAGGAATAAATTTCTGTTGTTTAAGCCACCCAGTCTATGATATTTGTATTATTGCAGCCTGAACTAAGACAGGATAGAAATAAGGCATTCCTGGAATGAAGAGAGCAAAGGGTCTGAATTGAGGAACGCTCCAGGTGCAGAGGAGCTCCTCACAAGCTATTTTACATCTCAGGGTGCTCTTAGGCTTATTGATTTCATCATCCATTATTATAGAAGGTAGGATATAGGATCAAATCTGCACTGACTTAGCAAAAAACCTAGAATTTACAGTCTCTTTTCCTTCCTCCCGTCCTTATTCTCTCCTTCTTTCCTTTCCCTTCCCCTTCCCCTTCCCCTTTCCTTCTCCCTTTCCCTTTCTCTTTCCCTTTCCCTTTCCTTCTCCCTTTCTTTCTCTTTCTCTTTCTCTTTCCTTTCCTTTCCTTTCCTTTCCTTTCCTTTCTCTCTTCTCTTAAAATTTTTTTTAAGTTTATTTATTTCTTTTGAGAGAGAGGGAGAGAGAAAATCCCAAGCAGGCTCCACACTGTCAGCACAGAGCCTCAAACTCATGAACCATGAGATCATGATCTGAGCTCAATGGACTGGTCACCCAGGCACCTCTATTCTCTTTTCTTTTTTCTTTTTCATGTTGTTTTCATGAGTGTTTGTCTTTTCTTTTCTTTTCTTTTTTTTTGCCACTGCAGTCCCACAGCTAGAACTATCCCTGTCACTGTAGAAAGTATTTGAATAAGTAGCCACCAAGGAACCACAGAGTTTATTAATAACTAGAATCAGAAGCCTTTCCCACCTACTCACTGAGTTTAGAGCTTTCTCTGAGTTTAAGGATCCACAATTTTCTTTGTGCTTGACATTAGTGGAGAAGATTGAGGCTCCTGGGTAATTTTTATGACAGTAATTTTGGATTTTGTCTCATGACTGCTTTGGGAGTAGAAGAATAATTTTATTCTTGCTAAACTAAATAAAATAAACAAGAAGCTTATGAAATGAAGCATTGAAGAACATTAATTAATTAAAAAATTTTTAATGTTTATTTTTGAGGGAGAGAGAAAGTGGAGGAGGGGCAGAGAGAGAGGGACACAGAATCCGAAGGAGGCTCCAAGCTCTGAGCTTTCAACACAGAGCCTGATGTGGGGCTCGAACTCATGAACTGCGAGATCATGACCTGAGCAGAAGTTGGACACTTAACTGACTGAGCCACCAAGGCACCCAACATTGAGGAACATTTAAAAGCAAACAGTAGACATAGCTTAATAATTTCAGAAAATAACATGGTAGATATTCTATATCAGCAGACTGTTCACTTTCTCAGTGAAAAGGAGAATAAAAGGTGTTTTTTCCTAGGAAGGTAATGTTCTATAGTAAGCAGAGGTATTTAAAGGAGTTCAAATCTTAACTCAAAGGGAAATGACTTAAAATATATGTAAACATTTAATTTACATTAAAATCACTGAAATCAGCACTTCTGACTCTTCAAATTACTGTAATCTTTTTAAAAATAAATAATTTTTCTTTTGGAAATAAGTGACTAGTTTCTGTAATAGGTTAGAGATGCCATGTGGCCCAGAAGGGAATATAGACTTGATGAAAGTGCCATTTGCCTTTCTTTCTTGCCTGTGCACTGTGAATATGACCAAGTCCCAGTAGGAAGGCTTCAGCTATGTTTCCGTATCTATAGGAGCTGACTTACTCACTGCTCAAATTGACCCATTTGTTCATAATTTTTTATTCCTTGTTGATGAAAATTATATGTCTTTATTAAAATTTAACATAAATAGACTATAAGAAATAGTGGCACCTATTTTAAAGATCATTATGTATAACATTTTCAGACAGAAGTCATATGGTTGAGTGCATGTTTACCAATATTTAATATTTCTTTTACTGCTTTACCTTGATTTTCTACATGGAGTTAAAATCCTTTAGCATACCATTAAAGTAAGACATAGGTAGGGTCAGACAATAATCTTCCTTTTCTCTGCATTTTCTTCCCATCTCTCTTTCTTGGACTTTGCAGTGTTCTATTGTCTGTCTCTTAAATGTTTTTAAAATTAAGTATTCTTATTTTAAATTGTAAAAGCATTACTTACTCATTAAACAATTCAAGCAATGGAATAGTTTATAAATTAACATGTCCCACAGAAAAAACACAAGTACACAATTACACACGCACACACACACACACACACACACAATCTTCCCCTCTACCTCTCCTTATGAGACCTTACTACATACACTATTTTGTAGGTTGATTTTTCAGTTAACAATATATCATCAATCCCATAAATATTGGTGTCTTCTTGTCCATGTTTTCTTTTCTCTCACTGCAAGTACTGTAGTTTTAGCCACCTTCATGCTCATTCCCAAATATATCCTCCCAGCCCTGATGTGGGTCTGTCACTCCAGCCCATCTATTGTCATTGCCTCATAGACACTAATGTGCATCTCTCCCTGAACACTGTTTCCCTTTCTGTCTCCATCTCAAGGAGCATGGTATTTTTCATCTCATTTTCCAAGTCCAGATGTGGCATCATCTTCAGTCCTTCCTATTTCTTCTTTAGCCATATTGTGCCAATCCCCAGGCTTATTGTTTCCACCTCTTCAATATCTCTTAGATCAGTTTTTCCCCTTTCTGACTATCACTTCTGTGATGCCAGGTGAGCATCATGTTTTGCTTGGGTGCTCTACTTGTCTAACTGTCCTCCCTTCTTCCACTCTCCCTTCTCATCTTCTAATCCATCTGTCTCACAGGATTCAGATGACCTTTCTTCAGTGTAAATCTTAACATGTCTTATAATAATGACTTGCCATTGCCTTCATAATAAAGCCAAAACTCTTTAAGACTTCTAAGAGTTCATCTGATCTGGCCTCTGCCTTTGCCTTGCCTGCCTCACTGATCACCATCCCCAACTATGTTTGACTCTAACCCCATAGTCAACCATTCTGAGATCCTTGAACATGCCATGCTTTCACTTACGTGTTTGCCTTGGTACATTGTGTCTCTCCATCTCTTTGTTTCCTCTTTTAAGCTACTTCATGGACACCTTCTTTTACAAACTGGGTTTGGTGTCATTCCTATGTGTTTCCAGAGCATATCACACTTACCTTTACCCTATTTTACTGTAGATCATACTGCAGTTACCTGTGTATGGTTTGTGTGACCCTTCACCCTTAGCACCACCACCACTGGTGACTACACTATGCACTCCCTGACTGCAAAAACTAGGGAGAGCACAAAATGTAGCACCTGTCAGAAACTGCATATTTGAATGATGAATGAACATAGAAGCCCAAGAAGCCCAAAAACTGAAGGGGTGGCTTGTTCCTCAATCTTAGGAGTTATAATGGTCAAGTTAGAAACTTCACATGCCTGAGGCTGACTCTGGTTGGGATAAGCACTTTTCAGGGCCTGGATATGGCAGTTTGAAATATCAATGCTATTAAGGAGTAAAGCAAAGTTATCATGACCAGAGTCTGTTTGCCTTCTGTTTTTCTTTGAACTTCATCCTATTTGGGGACTTCTATAGACTCAGAGTGAGCAGGAGAGGTGATCTAACTCCTCAGTGGGGCAGGAGCAGAAATATGAGGGTTTTCAGAGTGAGGTACTTAGATTTGGGGTAGGCACAACACTTTTGTTGGCTAATCTCGCCTCCCACACAGCTGGTTAATCTGGCTACTTCTCTCCTGCCTCCAACCTTCAATGTGGGCAAGTTCATTAAAGGAAGACCTTCATTTCTTTATGAATCTTTCTTACTTCAGAGTCCCTGTGTCCTTTATCCACATGCTGCAAAGAAAATAAATACATACCACTGATAACCCTAATGCCTTATGACTCTCTTTTATACTTTCTTGCATGCTTTATTGATTTTACATTTGAATACCACACACTCCAGCTGTTACAGTTTTTTTTTTTTTTATGTGACTGTGTTTAGCTGATTTGCATGGAATACTTCTCAGCTTTACAGTGATAAAGTTAATTTGTATATTGGGACTCACAAAATGGAGGCCTCCCTGGTAGCCCTGCCCTATCACAAACCTACACCTAAGTGAGCCTGCACTTATAAGAAACACCTGTCAAGGAAACCCAACGTACATCAATCACACTCCTCCAACTCAGCTTTACCTAGTTCATTCTAGAAAATAGAAACTCTGCTAGCCTTATAAGGAAATCCCCAATCTCCTAGTCAAGCATGCCCTGCTTCCACATTGCTTCTCGTAATGCTCTATAAAACTTACTGTTGCCCAAATTCCCTCAGGAAGGGTGTTTCACTGTTTAGTAGGCATTATATTCCCCCAATCCATGTATTGTTTTTCCTTGAGTAAAGTACATCAAACTCATTACTAAATTGTTTTAGTTTTGTCAGTTGACAGTTTTGGTGACAAGATGGGACCCAAAGACAACTTGCTGAAGATTCTGAGAATGGCCCCTAGATGTATAGGTGAAGGTATCTAGAGAGCCCTTTTGGTTCTCTGCTTATTCAGCCACTCTCCAGCATCTCTGGAAAGCTGCTCTCAGATGGAGCTCTGTATATTTTGCATTCTGAACTCTTTGAATTTGTCCTAATCCTTCCAACTGGAAAACTGGGGTGTGCGAAACTCTAGATTTTCACCCGGTGGAAATTGGGATGTAATAGACTCCAGATTTTCACAGTGAGACTCACAGGTTTCAGGAACTGTGCACAGGCCACAAGAAATAGTAAGACTGGTTGAATTAGGGAGGATTACTTCAAGGGAGAATAATGAGTATCCCTCAATCTAAAGAAAGCAAGATGGCAGCTTTTAGGGGACTCACAAAGCCTCAAGGAAAGCCCACAGTGTGAACTACTGGGTGATTTGGGGAAATAAAGAGAAAAAATTCAGAATTTTTTGATCAATAGTATATTGAAATGTAAGTAGGCACAGGTCAGACTGTTAAAAGCCATCAGGGTTTTCTCCATTATAAAGGGATATTATTAAAGGAATGTTAGATCTATTGCTAATGGGAATCTCAGAAGGTAAAACTGCAAAGTTGGTGCGTGCAGGTTGAACACTTGAGTACTTGCCACCCAACTCTAAGAACTCTGTGCCAGGATAGGTTGGTCATGGAATGGGTTAGAAAGATACCAGGTCACCCACCAACCTCAAAATTTTTTTCATGCAGCAAGGTACCCTGTAAAATATTAAAATCCTCAACCCAGGTGCACATCCCTCCTAAGTATTTGGCTCCACGAGACCCAAGGCTTAGCTAAAGAAATGGGATTGTCAAGTTTCAAAGAATTAAGCACATCACCTTTTGGCACATATGCTTAGTTTATCTCTGAGAAATGTGGTCCCAGAAACTACAGATACATACAAAAGGTGAAAATCTTACTAAGACAACTTAGAATTACAATGGTCATTGTAGGGAACATTTCAATTAGACAAGATTGTTAAGAAGTGCACTTAACAGTAAAGTGTTAAAAGTTCAGAAATAGCTGAAATAAAATTGATGAATTACCAAACTAGTAATTAGTAAGAGATTATTGTGCACACAACAAAAAGATAGTTCTCAAACTGGGAGCACTCAAACCAAAACATGGAATGAGGCTCAGGGGTATATTGTTATAAAGCCATATATATAGTAGGAAGTCACTCACTGCTTATTTTTCACAGTGATAATAATCACTTAGAATTTTCTTAAATTACAGAGAACTGGTTAGTGGTTACTCCATAACAATTTTGGAAAACAATTTAAATTTTACTTGTGATTTCCAGAGGCATAAGCAAGAAATGACCCGGGTCAAGTAAGTCTTGCAAAATATGCTAAATTAAGCTTTGCTTGTATGGCTAAACTGGTTTTGTCTGCCTAGGGAATTTTTGAGGCTGGTCTACATTTGGGTTTTATTTTAACAATTCCTTCCTTTTGGTCATTCTTTCAGCAGGCTAAGTGTATGACCAACCAGTACGGCATTCTTCTCAGTTACCATCATTGACGTAGTTCGGCCAAAGAACCACATATTTTGTTTCCACTCATTGAATCATCAAATAGGAAGGTCATGTAGTCACCATCTTCATCATTTATGTAATTATTGTTGCTTTTATCCAGTTGTGTAATTCTAATGGATACCAATTCTAATGGATCCATCAAAAGTATACTAACCTGGAGAGGTTATTATGACTATAAGGAGAACAATAGCCAAAGATAGAAAAATTCCCCAGAACAGAGATTCCCAGGAGCCAAGATTTAACCAATTAAATAACTCAAGTGCGTTATAATCAGATTCAGTTTTAGCTAAATTAATCTATATGTATTTTTTTGGATAATTGGGTGTATAATGTATACACCCAGTGTATAATTGGGTTTCAATTTTTTTCTGAGTCATTTATATAGGCACAAATATGTCTATATAAAGGCCTGCTATGTATTAGCAGGCTCATATCCTCATGATTACTTGAGAAAGGATGAATATCAGGATGTTTCTTTTCAGGAGGTGGTACTGCAGTTGAGCTTCCCCCTAAATTAGACCTCTATATATTGTGAGCAATCAGAAAATTTAATGAGAGGTATTTCTATGGAAACAAAATAAAAACAAAGTTAATCATTGGAGCAAATTATAAATTCAGTTTCTGAATTTAGACAGCAGCTGGCTGAGAAGATTTCTATATGTCAGTTTGAATTGTTTCCTAGTCAGATTACATTAAAGGTAAAGGAAAACCTTTGTTTATAATTTATTAACAGGACACAAAGATAACCTAATTCTGGCGTATATTTTTAAATGTTTATTTATTCATTATGAGAGAGAGGGAGAGAGAGAGAGAGGGAGAGCAGGTGCACGTGGGGGAGGGGCAGAGAGAGAGTGAGAGAGAGAGAATCCCAAACAGGCTCTGCACTGTTAGCCCTGAGCTGGATGTGGGGCTTGATCTCAGGAACCATGAGATCATGACCTGAGCAGACATCAAGAGTGGGTCGTTTAACCGACTGAGCCACCCAGATGCCCATACTAGTATACTTTTGATACTAAAACACTTTCTTTTTTTTAACTTAAATAAAATCATTCCAATTTTAGCCAGCCTGATCACACATAAATTTCCTTTCTCAATTTATTTTCCACAAGCCTTCCACAACTTTTCTATGTCCACTTAGGTTTTTCCCTTTATCCTTATTCTGAAACAATTATTTTACTTTAGGACAAAATGTGGGCTTTTTTTCTTACCAAAAAGCAAAACAAAACAAAACAACATGTCCTTCATAACTTTCTTTATCCCCCAAAACACATTCTATTCACCTTACCTACTTTTTATATAAAGTTGTTTTCTTTAGCCCTTATTATTTCTAGTAGTTTTGTTTATATATACTTAATTTGTAATTGAAGTATAGTTGATAATATACACCTGTATATTAGCTTCAGGTGTAAATTGTACTGATTTGACTATTATATATGTTATGAAATACCATGATAAATGTAGTTGCCTAATGTCCCCATACAAAATTATTACAATATTATTGACTATATTCCCTATGCTGTAATTTTCATCCCCGTGACTGACTTACTTTATAATTGGAGGTTTGTACCACTTAATCCTTTTCACCTATTTTGCCTATCTTTCACCCCCTCCTTTCTGGCAACCACCAATTTGTTCTTTGTATTTATGAATTTGTTCTTTATTTATTTTTCACTTTTTGTTAGTTACTTTGATTTTAGATTCCACATATAAACAAAATCATGTAGTATTTGTCTTTCTCTCTTTGACTTATTTCACTTAGCATAATATCCTTTATGTTAATCCATGTTGTTGCCAATGGCAATATTTTATTCTTTTTTATGGCAGAATTATATTTCATCATTCATTTACTGATGGACACTTGGGTTACTTCCATATCTTTGCTATTGTAAATAATGCTGCAATAAATATAGGAG
Source organism: Prionailurus viverrinus (assembly GCF_022837055.1). Taxonomy (NCBI): domain Eukaryota; kingdom Metazoa; phylum Chordata; class Mammalia; order Carnivora; family Felidae; genus Prionailurus; species Prionailurus viverrinus. Next base: position 21,649,260 of record NC_062571.1, on the reverse strand, counting down.
TGCATGTATCTTTTTGAATTAGTGTTTCCATTTTTCTTTGGATAAATACCCACAAGTAGAATTACTGGGTAGCATGATATTTCTATTTTTATTATTGAGGAATCTCCATACTGTTTTTCATAGTAGCTGTACAAATTAAAATGCCACCAAAGTGCACAAAAGTTCTTTTTTCTCCATAGCCTCGCCAAACACTTGTTATTTCTTATCTTTTTGATACTAGCCATTCTGACTGGTGTGAGGTGATATCTCATTATGGTTTTGATTTGTATTTCCCTGATGATTAATGGCATTGAGCATGTTTTCATGTGTCTGGGACTATCTGAATGTCTTCTTTGGCAAAAGAAGGTTGCCAAAGGTTCTCTGCCCATTTTTTAATTGTATTTTTTGTTTTTTGGATGTTGAGTTGTGTTAAGTTCTTTATATAGTTTGGATATTAACCCCTTATGAGATGTATTATTTGCAAATATCTTCTTTCATTCAGTAGGTTGCCTTTTTGTTTTGTTGATGGTTTCTTTCACTGTGCAAAATCTTTTTTATTTTGATTTTGATTAGTCCTAATAGGTTTTTTTTTGCTTTTGTTTCTCTTTGCCTGATGATACGTATCTAGAAAAATGTTGCTAAGGCTGATCTCAAAACGATTATTGCCTAAGAGTTTCATGGCTTTAGAGCTCACATTTAGGTCTTCAATCCTTTTTTACTTTTGTGTTTGGTGTAAGAAAGTGGTATAGTTTCATTTTTCTGCATGAAGCAGTCCAGTTTTCCTAGCACCATTTATTGAAAGGACTGTCTTTTTCTCATTGTATATACTTGCCTCCTTTATCATAGATTAATTGACCATACAGGTGTGGGTTTACTTTTGGCTTTCTATTCTATTCCATTGACCAATGGGTCTATATATGTTCCAGCACCATATATATGGCGCATATATATATATATATATATATATATATATATATGCTAGCACCATATGCCATATATCATATATTATGGTATATATAATATATATATATATATATATATATATATATATATATATTCCAGCACCATATACCATATATTACAGCTTTGAAGTGTATCTTAAAATCTGGGATTGCCATACCTCGAGCTTTGTTTTTCTTTCTTAAGATCACTTATGCTGCTTAAGGCCTTTTGTGGTCCCATACAAATTTTAGGATTATTAGTTCTAGTTCTTTTAAAAATATTATTGGTGCTTTGATAGGGATTGCACTGAATCTGTAGACTGCTTTGGGTAGTATGGATATTTTAACAATATTAATCTTCCAATCCATGAACACTGTATATCTTTCCATTTGTTTCTGTCATCCTCAATTTCTGTATCAATGTTTTGTGGTTACAGAGTATAGGTCTTCAATTACTTGGTTAAATTTATTCCTAAGTATTTTGATTTTTTTTTTTGCAACTGTAAATAGAATTTTTTCTGAATAGTTTTCCTGCTACTTTGTTCTTAGTGTATAGAAATACAACAGATTTCTGTATATTAATTTCGTATCTTGCAACTTTATTGAATTTATATATTACTTCTAGTAGTGTTTTGGTGGAGTGCTGGAGTCTTCAGAGTTTTCTATGTATAGTATCATGTCATCTGCAAATAATGACAGTTTTACTTCTTCTTCACCAATTTGGATACTTTTTATTTCTTTTTCTTGTCTGATTGCTGTGGCTAGAACTTCCAGTACTCTGTTGAATAAAAGTGGTCAGAATAGACATCCTTGTCTTGTTTCTGATCTTAAAGAAAAAGCTCGGTTTTTCACCATTGAGTATGACTTTCACTATGAGTTTGTTTTATATTGTCTTCGCTATGTTAAGGTGTATTCCCTCTAAACTTGCCATGTTGGGACTTCCTATTATGAATCGATGTTGAATTTTCAAATACTTTCTCTGCATCTACTAAGATGATCATATAACTTTTATCCTTCATTTTTAATGTTGTGTATCATCTTGACTTGTGGGTATTGAATCATTCTTGCATCCCTGGAATAAATCTCATTTGATTGTGGTGAACGATCCTTTTAATGTATTGCTGAATTTGGTTTGCTAATATTTTGTTGATGATTTTTGCCTCTTATTTTGATCAGGGATATTGACTTGTAGTTTTGTTTGTTTGTTTTTTGTGGTGTTTTGTTTGTTTTTGGTATCAGGGTAATGCTGCAGTAGGATGTATTTAAAAGCTTTCATTCCTTTTCTACTTTTTGGAATAATTTGAGGAGAGTAGGTGTTAACCCTTCTTAAATGTTTGGTAGAATTCACCCATGAATCCGTCTGGCCCTGGATTTTTTTTAATTGGAATTTTTTGATTACTGATCCAATTTTGGTACTAGTAATTGGTCTGTTTAAAGCAGGAAAGTTTTTGAGGGAAATGGAGAAAAAAATTTAGACCCAGTAGATTTCATCTTTCCCTTTAGACTCCCTAAGATTTCTTAAAATGAGGGGCCTTCTGATTTCAGTAGCTGGACTTACATGCCCCTCCCACCTCCTTTTGAGCAGAATAGTGTGACTTACCAAGGAGTTTCAATAAACAAAATTCAGGTATGCACAATAAAGTTAGAGAGAGCTCAAAATGCAAAGAGAACAAAGCTCACATTGAAGAGATACTTACTCTCAAATTTCAGAGTCAGCAAGAAAGCATAGAGCTCAGTGGATTTTGGGAATCAGCATTTGTTAGCTCACTGCCCTTGGAGTCACTGCGTCTTTGGATTTCCCTTCCGAAGCTATGAAATGTCAGAAGTTCATAAATAACAGAAGTATAAACAATTTATCACTGAGGTAGTAGTCAGTAAAAGTTTATTGTGCACACATCAAAAAGACAGTTCACAAACCAGGAGCACTCAAACCAAAACATGGAATGAGGCTCAAGGGTATATTATTATAAAGCAGTTTGTATAGTGGGAAGGCAGTGGCTGTTTATTCTTCACAGTGATTGGTTATAATATCAACATTTTCTTCAATTATAGGGAATTGGTTTTGTCTGCTCAGGGAATGTTCAAGGCTGGTCTCAGTCTATTTTTTATTTTAACAGAAGGTTGCCAAATCAGACAAACAGAATGAGATAACTATTTTAATTGCCATGCAGAAGTCACCAGAAGTCTTCAACATTCCAAAATAGCTTCATTGAAAGATTCATTGCAAAAGGCTGATGAAAAATTAAAGACCTAAGAGGTACCTAAAAACAAAAGGCTTTTGAGACTGGCATATCTCTTTCTACTCACCACTATCTTCCTTTTTTTCAATAGTGTATTTTTGTTTTTACTAATCCCCTATTGAAATTGACTTTCCATTTGAAATTGACCATAAGACCATAAACATAAGTCCAAGTTAGTAGCCTTACAACTGAAACAGCTCCAATTCAAGAAACCTAAAAATTCTGATGTCACTCTCCTAGAGGCCCATCACCAACACGCTGGCCCAGAAATCAGTGTCTCATTTGTAATCAATGGGGGACACTGGAAAAAAGACTTTCCTCAAATATTTTTTTGTCAAATTCTTCCACACCAACTCAAACGCCCCCATATCTACGCTTGAAAGAGGGCCCCCATATGGACACCTCTCAGAATTACCAGGACTTCAAGGAATTCTCCAGTCAATGGCTACCAGTTGCTCCCTTAAACAACCAAGGGGAAACTAAATTAAAATTAATGGAAAATCTTGTTAAATGTTGTCGATACCAGAACTACTTTCTAAACCCCACTCTTTGGAGCCTATGAATGGGATCTTGGGAAAACTGGCAGAAGCAGATGAAAGGTGAGAATTCTTATTGGAGTCAGCTCTCCAAGATCTCTATAGTGCCTTGTTGGTAGAGAAAAGTAAGATTTCATGTTATCCCTTCCCTTCTAAATTCAGACTTTTATGAATTTGGTTTTGAGGTCCCCATTGGTTGTCAATCGTTTGTCTCCCAGGGACAGTTATTGTCTTCTTGTTTGTCTTGTTTTGTGTCCTAAGAACTTCCTGAGAACTTGGCTTAGTTTTCTGCTTGGCAGGGGCAGGCAGGTTGTTGGGTTCTTGCATATGTGGGCAACTTAAGAGTAGGGAACCCAAAACATGGCCAGGAAGAAATGTAGGTTGCAATCCATTTGTGATTGGGGTCCTACTTACTGTTGCCCACTCTCAGAGGAATTGTAAGTCTTTCCTACTCTTGGCAATTTTTGGAAATGGCTCTGGATATTGGGAAGCTAGTGTCTTTGAGTTGTTTAATACTAACAGAAATGTTTACTGTTTGCCCCAGTTGAAACTTGACAAGATATTTGCAAAGATTTCTGAGTAGCTTTATGGTCAGAAGTTAGCCACATTGTTAGCTGGCATTCAGAACCTGATAGGAACTTTTTTTCTTTTTTACAAGGCTTTCTCCCCTAAGCTAAATGTATCCAGAAAGAAAGAAAAACAAAGACAAACTTTATCCAAGGGTGAAGCTCTAAATCTAGAACATAGGAATCTTTTGATTTGCATCTTAGTTGAAGAACTCCTCCCTTATCTAAAGAAGCAAATAAAGTAGTTGGATTGGAAGGGTCAGCATCCTTGATGGCATTCAGATTGCAACCTAATTTTTGAGGAAGTAAAAACAATTGTACTTGTCTTATAAATTGAGTCATTATAAGAATATAAGTACAGCTCTGGACTTTTTTAAAATCACCACTTTTTCTTTTTTAAAACCACCCTCCAAACATCCCCTTTTCCTCTCATAAGATTGTAGGTATTATAAAATTCTGGATTTAGTAAACAAAGTCTTTGTAGAAACTTGCATTCTTTTTCTGTGTTTTTGAGATGTAAAAGTTGAACTTGGTCATCTCTAGGAACTCTTATCTGTAGAAGCCATCTCTTTGAAATACAAATTTTGGGGAGGTTATTTCTATCACAAGGGGGGGAAAAAAGGAAAAGCAATTTGGAGCCTAAGCATATGAAGAAATCTTAAAAGTCTTCTCCAAAAATATTATGAAAATGTGTAAGCCATCTGAGCAGGTAGCCTAACATATTCTATCTGTCAGAAACCAATTTGTATCCAACTCTTCTTTTAGAGGCTACAGAATTTTGCATTATTGTACCTGTCTTGTGGCTAAAATTTGAAATTAAAAAACTAGAAGATCTCTCTTTACATCTGTCTGTATGTCTATGTATGTGTATAAGTATTTTATAAAAGTGTGGTAATTTCTATATCTAGATGGTATTGCCAAAATTAATTTGTGCAGAGTTCTATTTATATATAAACATATATATAAATCAAATATACTCACAGAACTATAGAAAGTAACCCAAATGTTTCTCAAATTTGTTTTAATCTAAGATAATATTTGGTAAATAAACATTAATTTAAGTTCATTGGTTTAATTAAAATTAGCATGTCTTTAGAGCTATCAGTATTAAATATAATGCAGCTCTACAACTTTTATTATACCTAGGTTTACTAAAAGTTAAAGGAGCTCATATTATCTCTGTTACAGAATTTGTGAGCCTAACAGATAACTTAATTTCATGAATCATTAAACAGCAAATCATCTTTTCATGAGTAATCTAAACATAATTGTTAGAAATAAGTAAATTAAATAGAAGCAAGTAAGATAAAAATTTATAAATGAACTTTTCAACAATAATTATCCTTTTTTGTACATCTACTTAAAAGTAGCTTACAAAATCTTTTTGGCAACTTGAAACCTTAATATTATACTGAGATAGGTTAAATGATGGATATACATTGAATATCTAGATCATTTATGAGGAATATAAAATATTGAAACATTAACTACTGAGCATAGATTATCTACTTATTTCCTTTTACAGAAGAACTAAAGATATTTGGTCTATTAGTAAACATGTTCTGTCCACATTGAAAAATTCACTGAGGAAGAAGATATTTCTAGAAATTATGAAATATATATGTAAATTTGCCAGTCCACACTTGCTTACTTCTTAGTTTTCACTAGGAATTTAGGATTCTAATGGTAATAATTATAATCATATATGTAAATAAAACTATCAAAAAATAATAAGGGTAAAAGTAAACAACTGTGAATGAAAAGTAAATGAGGAAAGGGGTGCCTGGGTGGCTCAGTTGCTTAAGTGTCTGACTCTTGGTTTCAGCTCAGGTCATGATCTCAGAGCTTTGTGGGTTCGAGGCCTGCATCAGGCTCTGTGCTATCAGCACAGAGGGATTGGGATTCTCTCTCTTTCTCTCTCTCTGTCTGTCTCTCTCTCTTTGCCCCTCCCCCACTTGTTCTTTCTCTGTTTCTCTCAAAATAAATAAACTTTAAAAAATTCAAAAAAGTAAAATAAAAATAAGGAAAGGAAAGCGACTGTTTCAGAGTGAAAAAGAAGGAAAAAATACAGTAAAAAATCTGAATGGTTATAAAAAGTTGTAAAACTTTTGTGGAAAAGGAATCTTAGGAAAATAATTTTAGCTATGGCAAGCTGGCTAAGATTAGAATGGATTTAAGGGTTTTTTTTTCCCTTAAAAAAATGAGTTTTGTTATTAAGAGTGCCCTGAAGCAAAATTAAAATTTGGTTTTCTCTCTGTGAAAAAGATATTCCTGTACTATTTGGTCCGCTCTGGATAAATGATTGTGAAAGGTTTGTTGTTTGTTCCCTTTACTTTTAAGGCAATCTACCTGCAAAGCAAAGATTTCTTTTTACTCTTAGCAAAATAATTTCCTTTGTTTCATGTTGTTTTTATATCAGGTCTTAGATTACTTAAGAGAACCCAGTCTTCTTAATATTAGGAACTAAGTCTCATTCATAACAATGTAACCTGTGTTTGCCTTTCACAATCTTCTATTGTCAATTCAGTTAATTAATATTTGATAATGATCTGTGGTCTCACGTAGTCAAATGTTCAAACCTTTTGCCATTTTGACAACTTCACCAAATCAAACTCTAAAGGAGTCTTTTTGACCTTAAAGTAACTTTGATATATCCCAGAGAGTCCCTGGAAATCTCAAAAGATTTGAATCTCACCTTGGAAAAGAGAGATGTTAAAGAAATTAGGTTTATTTGATATGTTAAATTATGTGGGAAACATTGTCAAATAAGTAATGATAAACCTTGTTAGGTTATGTGTGTATGGATATATGTTACTAACATAGGTATTCCAGAAATTGTTTATAGAGTTTCTAGAAATTTATCAATACTTCAATGTCCAATTATTATTCTAAATTACTGCATGCCACAGAAATAACTACATTTAACCATCAAAGAAACTCTCATCAGTTCTTTAACCATGTGCATTTTTAAATATTTTGTTATTTTAAGACAATCACTTTTTATTCTAATGATTTTGCAAAACTAAGATTAATGGAAAGGACTCTATCTACCAAGTACTCTCATACACAGACACCATTGCCAAATAACAAGATGTTTAAACTTGGGTGCTTATTTCACAACTAGAGAAGTCTCCACTTGACATCTGGTCTTGTGCACATGCTAGAGACATGAAAATCAAACTGACTAGGAAAAAAACTAGCTGATGTTGAAGCAGACTGCTTCCTCGCAAAACATTGAGAATGATTCTTTCCATTTCTCCTTCCCTTTCCAACAATCCTTTTCCTAATTTTACACCATGAAGATTTTTGTCATTCTTTTGTCAACCTATTGTCTTGCCCTGGCCTGGAAAGTCAACACCATTGTTCATATATCTCAGACCATTACAAAAGTGGGCTATCCAGCCTCCAGTGGACTGTTGGATTTAGTATGATGCTGGTGATTCTGTCATTATTCCCATCATAAACCTCTTCCCCCATTTTCAATGCCTCAGTTTCTCTGAAACACACTGGTGGATAAATAGTTCTGTAGAAGTGTAGACTGTTTTACAAAATATATAAACAAACCATTTGGTTTGAGAAAGTAACTCCTTCAATGAAGTCTTTCTTTGATCTATTTACTCTAAGTCGGTTTGGTCCCTGGGGATTGCGGCATTGGCGTGTCCTCCAAATATTGGGTATTATTCACTTTATAGCCATTCTAATAGTCACCTTGATGCACTGTGTTCTCTCAAAAGCTTTAAAGGCATGCATGCAGCCACTGGTAATGAGACAAATGGTCTTCCTGTGCCTAGAATGACAAAAAATGGGATGAACAACTGCCAACTAAGGGACTTTGATATCCTAATCTATGAATTGTGGTCAGAGAGTCATCCTGACACCAACATTGACAAGGAGTAGTAGCTCACAGTGGCACCAATACTTTAAATTTTGATCAATACTTGCAGTACAACTGAGAGTATATCAAAAGGAGGAAGTTGATAAAGTTAATTTGTATATTGGGATCCACAAAATGGAGGCCATCCCAGTGGCCTAGCCCATGTCACAAATCTAAACTAGGGCAGCCTGCACTTACTGAAAACATCTGTCAAGAAAACATAACATTAGTCACAATTGTGCAAGTTAGCCTTATCTAGCTTATCTAACCTAGAAAATAGGACCCACTAGCCTTATAAGGAAACCCCTGTCTTCTTAGCCAATCATTCCCTGTTTCCATGTTGTCTCTTCTCACTCTATAAAACTCTTTCTTGCCCAAAGTCTCTCAGGAAGAGTGCTCCACTATTTGATAGGCTCTATACTCCACGAATAATAGTTTTAGTTTTGTCACTTGAGAATAATAAATTTGGGATGTTGAAAAAATGGAAAGAATTCTGAATTTGAGTTTAGGAGATTAGAGCTAGGATCTGACTTCTATAGCTCAAAAGATTCGGTGTGGTCCTACTTTATGCAATTTTGAATTAAATATTGAATATAACATATTAAGTCTCTGAATGGAAACAATTTGAAATAATGCAACTACCCCCAAATTTATCAAGATTTGCATAATTTCAAAGCACTTCAGGACTATTGAATAAAAGTTGTGTTTATTTTATTAAAATATTTCAACTTTAGCTGGTTAAACAAGATATTCACTGTCTTCTGTCATGATAATAGAGATATCCCTTGGGTTTTGAAAGTTCATGTTATGCCAATTGAGTTTTATGAAAGACCTATATTGGTACATATTTCCACTAACCAGAAGAAATCTGAAGAGGATTTTTACTTTTATGAAAAAAGGCAAAAAGTGAAAATAGCATTGGGTGTTTGTTTTACGGTGAGCCATTATAGAGGTAGCATGCACCCTGAACAGCTAGTGTGGTGCTACCAAGCTGCTTTCCTGGGAATTCTACTCAGAATCTCAGCATTAAGCTGCCATACCTTTGAACTGGGTCTGTGAACATCGGTGATTTATCTAGATTTATTTTGTGTGTCCTAAGGTATCAGAAAGGTGTAAGAGAGGTTACTTTTTGGGGTCTGGGAATAAAAAAAAATTTGCCATATAGACTAATGGTAATTGCTGCTTTCCTTTATACCACCATGACTTCTGGAAGATTTCATAGGAACACTGTACTTTTGATAGTGGGGAAATGTGTAGCCTTAAAATGCATAAATATCAGTTAAACTGAAATTTTCAGGGTTTTCTGGAAGGCATCACTTGCATAAAAGACAATATTTCTGGCCTTAATACGTCACCTGTCTTGTTTTCACTTGATTATTCTCAATGGGTGAAAGTGGCACAGTGAGATCCACCTCCTGGTTTTAAAAGAGGAAATACAAGTTAAAAGTGTGTAGTTTAGTGCTGGGTATAGATCAGGCACTCAAAGAATGTTATTTGATTTGGAAAGTGGACAAGATAGCATAATTTGAATATCTGTTTTCTACTAGAAATTCTTACAAATGTAAGCAGTAAACTTAGTGATATCTCTGTATTCAGATAAGAAAATAGGATCAGAGGAGATCCTACTTTGTGGATATGTGTGGATTTTGAACCTATGCTTATCTTCCTCCATAATTTATTTTATTTCTGTGTTGAAATAGTGAACAAGGTAGGCAGAAATTTTATTTATTTATTTATTTATTTATTTTTGAGAGAGAGAGAGAGAGAGAGAGAGAGGACAACCTGGGAAGGGGCAGAGACACTGGGGGAGACAGAATATGAAGCAGGCTCCAGGCTCCAAGCTGTCAGCACTGATGTGGGGCTCGAACTCAGGAACTGAGAGATCATGACTTGAGCTAAAGTTGGACACTTAACTGACTGAGCCACCCAGGTGCCCCCAGAAATTATTTTTAAAATAGGTCTGAAACAACAGTTCTCTAAGTACTATTTCTTAAATATCCAGAATACTTAAAATAATAATAACACACATTTTTAGAAGATATTCTAATCAGCTCTTCCAGAGCCTCTTTTCCCCCAATTATAAAATGAATGTGATAATTCTTTTAATCAGGGGAAAGGTCTTTAAAACCCCCAATTATTCAAAAAGACTTTAAGTCATTTTCATAGATGTGTGCAGATTTAAGGTAAAAGGTACTCTGGGGTGACATAGGATAGGGTACACTTATAACACATTACCTGTTTGTTGTAAGAGATGAATATTTTTGTTTTTCAAAACTATGGAGATATCAGAAGTATTAATCATGTAGTATTTAGAGCTCTTGGGAAGAACATGCTCTGAAAAATGCAAGGCATTAGCAATGGAGTGATTAGTTACAAATCTGTTTAATTTACAATTTAAGCCAGTAGTTGAGGAAAGTAACTTGTTTTATCAGTTTTGGAATAGAATGGACATAATAAAACCTCAACTGTGAGAAGCTGAAAAGAGTTAATGTTTTGACTGACCACATCTTGAAAGGAAGATTTAAAGGATGCATGTGTCTTTGAGGTCTAAAGGTAGTGTTCTGATTTGGCAAGCTAGTGTAGATGAGCAAAAACTAAGACTAGGATGGAAATTGTTTTCTTTCTTCTGAGTTATGGATTTGTACAAATTGGGGGCCTTGGAAGGTCCTGAAGTTGTGGCCATGCCATTGGATCAAAACTAGATTCTCTCAAGTTTGGTAAGAGTCAGCTGAATTCACTAAAATCCCAACAAGGGCAAAATATTATATTCCACTATTCCCACTTTAGGGGCAGCTAATTTTTCCTTGACTCAGCTGAGGTTCCAAGCCTCTCAATCCAACAGACAGTCTCTCTGTTGTCATTGTGCATACTGTCCTGGCTTGTGCTCCTGGGTCAGAAAATGAGTGAAATAATGCTTGTGTGACACTTACTCATGTCAGAGCTAAGTCGATGTGATTGGCCCTGCATATAGCAGAGAACCAAGAAATCACTCCACTGAGGCTAGAATTAGGATGTACAGGAGGTGAGATCAAAAGATAGAGAATGGCTGGGAGGAAGAGAAGAGGTAGGATGACTCATCATATACCCACCCAGACTCTGCCTGGCCAGGTACCAGGGAGACAAGCCTGGAGGGGAGGGTCTTGGCTTCTTCCTTCACTTCCATTGGTCAGCTTGGACTTGCCAATCTGGCAAGTACATTAACACAGAAGTAAGCAAGTTAGTGTCTGCTCTCTCACACTTTAGTGTTTGTCAAACAGTAGATTTTAAAGTTCTTTGGGGGCAAGATTGTCTTAATCACTTTTATATAACTTCCTCAACTGTCAACATCCTTGGTTTATAGTAGGTGATTCCCTTTGGAGTAAAAATATATCTCAGTCATTTTAAGATAAACACCCTGCTTTAATGTTCTAGAATTTTTGAGGTGGCGGGGGGAGTGGGGGGAGTGTCATAGCAGATTCCAAACAAAGATATAATGAAGCTTAAGTGAGCAAAACTAATTAAATATATTATTCTTGTTCAGATATTGTCACCTTTGGGGGGTTGGCAGGGAGAATATGTTCACTCTCAGTCATACACAAGTATACTATCTATTCTAAGAACTTTCTTTGGCAGTCCTAGTTAACCTTGTCACTTGTCAGGTGGTGGAGCCCAACCGGAATAGGGATGTGAACTCACCAAGGGGGATAAGTCGTGGTCTCTCATGTGTCTAGCTAAATCTCTGTTATAAAGGCCAATAACTATGACTATTACTGTTCTTGTTATATATTCTTTCCCTTATGTCCTTATGAATAAATGATACCTGGCAGCACAATACTTTTGGAAGCTATTGTTTTATTAATTTATTTAGAATGATATCCATTTTCTTTCTGCCTTATCCCTTTAAGGAAAATCATGAAATTATTTTTAAAAGTGGAGCAAGTAAGAATTGGGGTTTACTCCCCTATTTCCTATGAGGTTCTTGAGTAACTTCTAGATTAGACTCTTGAAGTTGCTTTTTCTGGTGTGTCCTACTGACAAGACTGCTTTTGTGTCACACATAGTACTGTGATTTGCTGGGCATGATCTGAATTTCCTTGATGCCAAAACATATATTTTTCACACTTTGACCTTTCTTATAGCTGATTATACTTTAAAACTGATGGATGCACTTAATATGGCATTATTTTTTTTCTTAACATGTTATTTAATTAAACTGATGTTGGCTTTTATAGTTGGTAGTATCTTAGATCAAGAAAAAAAAGGTAGTGGTATTTTAGTTATCTATAGTTGTATAACACTTAAAACAAATATTTATTATGTCTCGTGGTTTCTGTGGGTTAGGAATTCACTTAGGGCATAATAGGGAGGTGTTGTTTCACTTCATGATGCCTGGGGCCTCAGCCAGAAGACATGTAGCCTACAAGAATCACCTGAAGGTTTTGATTCCCATGTGGGGTTTGCTGGGGTTATTGGTCCACCTGGAGCCATTCCATGAAGAGATAATAGAATGGAAGGGACTAAACTAAAAATACTTATTCCTTTTCTTACAAATGAGATTTTCCAAACTCATAGGAACTTTGGAAGGAAGAACCCATTCAGCATTTTCAGAGAGAGGCTGGACTTGTTTCTGATCTGAGGAGGTTTTGGAGATCAACACTTTGGAGCATGATCTAACATTTTGTCATTGGAAAGTGCAGCATCCATCATTACAATTATGCTTATATTTCGCATCAGAGTCTGCTCTGTTGGCTGGTATTCAGGATGCTTTATACCAAAGTCCTTACTCTTTCCAAGTTCTCCATACCATCTTGAAGTTTCAAATTCTTAGTGGGCAGAAGCATGGCTGACAATGCCATTTTTTTCTCCTCTTGAATCAGGGACTTGATTGTCAGATGTCCCCAAATACTCTATCCACCCATGCCAGAGAAAAATTCTCCTCTTGCAACGCTTTGAGATCTGTGACTTGAGAGGATTATGGCACTTTCTCCAGAGCCCCATTTATTCATCTTTTTAAAAAGATTTTTAATTTTTTAAGTAATCTCCACACCCAACATGGGGCTCCAACTCACAACTCTGAGATCAAGAGTTACATCTTCTTCTAACTGAGCCAGCCAGATACCCCCTCTTATTCATCTTTAAGATACATCATAAAATCCATGGCAGTCCAGAATGTGTGGCCTATAACCCTTCTCAAACTTTTGTGGATTCAAAGGATTAGATAAGACATCGTCTTTAAAAAGAAAAAAAAACCTACTTTTTCCTAAAAGGAAAATTTTTAATAAGATGGAAATTTCAGATTTAAACTTTTTAGAGATTAGAAGAGTCTTTCCTTTAGGCCTACAGGTATTGGGCTTCTAAATATGATGTTTAAAATGATATTAATAGTATAGAAATATGAAACAAGCATTCTGCTACAAAAATACGTGTGTTTTTGATAAACTTATTTGGGTTAAATCTCTGAATATTTCCTTAACATTACTTTCAGAATATTGAGCTTTAAAGGAATTTTTATAAAAGCAATATTAGCATTCATAGCTCCCATCTGCTGTGTGCCTCCAGTTGACAGGAAGTAAGAGATGTTCTAGTGACATCTTGTTCAACAACTTTGTGACCTTAGAATATTATTCCCATTTTACAGACGAGGAAACTGAGCTCCAGATAGTTGATATAACTTGTCCAAGGTCACATACCTTGCAAGTGAGCTATCTCACTTGAAAGCCACTGTTTGGGGAAACTTGCCAGTATTGGTGTAGTTGTAGAATTTTTCATAAGCAGTTACTACTTCCAGAGTGTCTTCTGCCTGAAGCTGGAGGCTTAGAAAAATGGAATTAAAAGATTCTGGTGGCATAATTAATCCCTTTCCTTGTCTCTGTCCCCACTCCCCACTTTAACTCTCTTATAGAAAAGTATCCATGTAATTTTGTTTTAGAAGCTTGTGATGACTACTTGGCAAAAAGCCCCACCACATTAGTCTAGTGTTTTGGAAAAGTGACTTGACATATTGTCACTTGTACTGACTTTAGCCCACACTCAGAATAGAAAATCTTGGTCTCTATTGCCACCACATTATACTGCTAAGACCCAAATGTATTGCAGCACATGATTTTTTTTCACTGCATGATGGCAGCCATCTGGATTTACTGATTATAGTTTTAGTATTTTTTTTATCAGGTAAAGAGGGGCTATTTTGCTGTTAGGAAAACTTGTTATTAGGGGTTTGGCACAGCTCAAAGACTATAGCGGTTCAGCGGTTGAATGTATATAAATCTTTCGTTTTTAGCGTGTGTGTGTCTTTATAGTGAATCCAGATTCATTTTTGCTTCGATTTGTTTATGATATTCTCTGGAGAGTTTGGCATTCTGGAGTTCTTCTAAACTAATGAGTAGACTGCAACATGGGATGACCAATGTAGTGATTTCTTTGGATGCAGTGTAGCTAATGGCAAGTGTGTGTGTGTGTGTGTGTGTGTGTGTGGGTATGTGTGTATTCTGTGTGTGTGCATGTCAGAGAGAGGGAGTGGGAGAAGGAATATCAAGCATGTTTGGTATTTATAAAAATGATATGTTCCTTAAATTTCAGACTAACTTAAATTTATTTCTTATTATAGGAATAATGTATGTTTATTGTAAAAAATATAGATGAGTCCCCAAAAGAAAAATAAAAAAGAAATGACATCTCAGAGTTAGTCACTGTTAAGATTATGGTATCTCAATCTGTGTGTATGTACATTCATACATATGTTTGTTTTTACAAAAACGAGCCAATGCTATAAATATTCCAGAAATTATATTTTCAGATATATCTATTTATTCAATATCCTTTTATAATATTTTAATGTGAAAATTTTAATGTATGGTTATATCATCACTTGAACATTAGATTTTTAATTATTTTTCTCTTCATCCTGTAATCTTGTAGCAACTGACAGAAAGAGGTTTCTTGAATTTCAAATCACTTATTGGCCTCCTTCCCCAACTATAGTCTGCAGAATGTGTTTTGTATTGTGCTCCCTGCCCTGAGACCCACTCCCAGCTGAAGAGCACTGTGGAACACTAGAGAACGGATGGCCTCTGACAGCTCCTCTACTTTTGCTGTTTCTTCTTGCAGGAGACAGAGCATGTGGTACCCAGCCAGCCAGAGTGTCGGGGGAGAACAGGAACGCAAGTCCACGAGAGTCCACAAAATCACCCTTTCAGGTGCCAAGAAACAGTGCGAGTTCAACAAAGGTGGGTCTTTTGCTGTCAGAAGTTGTGCTGTGCCTGGTGTTGCTTTCCCAGAAATGCTGATGCTGGTGCTTGTCACCCCCATACAAGAGGCAAGGCTTTCTGACTTTGGCTGGCATTCCTTACAAGTCACAGAAGCAGCTTTAAGGGGCTGTAAGAGAGTATCATTGAGTCTGAATTGAACAGAAATGTAAATAACCTACTGTCACTGTCTTCATTTTGGAGATAATCAGCCTTACAGCTCAGAGACGACAGGAGATAGTCTGGGAGAAAGAAATGTTGATTTCATTTTGTACTCTTTCATTCCATGCTAGAAATGTTTTCCTCCATGATAATGATAATTAGTGATGACAGTGTAGACATCAAGTCAGTTTCTTTTTATATATTATCTCATTTAGCCTTCATCACTTCCTCATAAAGTAAGTATTTATAGCCCCATTTTATGGAGGAGGAGCCTGAGGCCCAAGATTCATTGTGTCCCTGACCTGATATTGCACAAGTGAAAAAGCTGAGCCAGAATTTGAACCCACAAATGTCTGATTACAGCATACCAGGTGTGCTTCAATGCTGATCCAAGTAGTATCCTTGGGACACTTGAAGCAGTCCAGGGGCTGGCCTCTCTGGTCTGCTAGACCTGCTGGAGACAGCCCTGGGTCCAGGGCAAGGATGTGGGTGGAAAGCTGTCTGCAGCAAGTTGGCATGACATTCTGATGGGAGCCTGGCATTGCAGCTGTCTGTGGAAAATCTCTTCTGGAAATAAACAGAAGAAAGAATTCAGCTGCTAGTTGTGTCAGCTGTCTTTGTAGGATCTTGTATACAGCGTAATCTTAGCCCTCACTCAGTGGGAAGAGAGTGCTCTGCTTCTGAGCACGACCTTTAGATTTTTTTTTATGGCAGCACAGCCTAAATGAATCAACACGTACAGAGAAGTTGGCTGTAGTATATAATTTTGCTTTAAAATATTCAAGTACTAAATTTAGAATCATAGATTCCTAAAAGTTTGGAGGGACCCCAAAAGCAACGTGACTCTTTTTTCAACTGTATTCATAGGTGTCTTGTATCACCCTTCTCACAAGTTGCCACCTCTTTTCTGTTTATTCTTACGTGACCTCAGGTCAGGTAAGACTCAACCTTGTCATTGGAGCATTCTCCTTCCTATTTGAAGCCTTATTATAAATTAAGCTGTTTTATGGGGTGCCTGGGTTGCTCAGTCAGTTAAGCGTCCAACTTCAGCTCAGGTCATGATCTCACGGTTTATGAGTTCGAGCCCCGCATCGGGCTCTGTGCTGACAGCTTGGAGCCTGAAGCCTGCTTCGGATTCTGTGTCTCCCTCTCTCTGTTCCTCCCTCACTTGCACTCTGTCTCTCTCTGTCTCTCTCTGTCTCTCTCTCTGTCTCTCTCTCTCTCAAAAATGAGTAAAGATTAAAAAAAGTAAAAAAAAATAAAGCTGTTTTAGACTGACTAGAACCAATTTTGTGTAGTGACACTGTCTCCCCTCTACCAGACTTGTAACTGCCTTTCGCAGCAAGAATATAGCCAACTATATACCCATGCATATTTCAAAATAATAGAACAAAACAAAACAAACAAAAAAAACCCTAAATTATTTTTTTTGTGTGTGTATGGAATATATACTTGATGTTTGGTAACTTTAAACCATTTTATCTCTTATCTACAGCGGGGAAGGTAAGTGGTAATATTCCTGTTATCAGAGGGCAGGTCAGAAATTTAATAGGATTCTGTGTTGGGAATCATTCAAATATGATCTGTAAGAGCTGAGAGTATGGAATGAGAATAGTCTTGATGAGGAAATGTACCAGGCAGCATTTCTTACATTTGAGGATAGATGGGTAGTTACAGCTGAATTCGGATTTTCAGGTCTATGACACCTTTTCTCAGAAAAACAGAGATGTACATATACACAAGTTTGTAACATCTTAGGTTCTTAGACCTCCTCTGCATGTCAGAAAAAGGAACTGAATACAGTCAGGGTCACTGGGCAGCCTTCCTCATTAAATCAGCCTTGTCTCTCTCCAACACATTGGCCACTTCTGCAGCTTAGCAAACCTCCATAGGACCCCAAATATCCTGTTTTCCTTTTCTTCTCTTCCCTTCTAGCCCCCAGGTTCCACTTTGATAGGATCTAGCTTTCTGAGCTAGCACCATTCCAGAATATTCTGCACCCCAGTTTTAGGAATCACAGGATCTGGTATTAAGTCTCAGATCAGAAGTGGTGATAGGCCACTTATATCTGGTACTGTTAAGTTTAGTATTTAGGTTGCGTTGGTAACCTTTAAACTACAGAGTTATTTGTCACAAACATGGTGACGTCACCTAGGGACATTCTAATGAAACTTAAAAAAAATCTCAAAATATTACAGGGATTGTGAAATTTGATGAACTGCTGAAATGAGATCTGAGGCTAAAAACAACTTTGAGTCAGGTATCTCACATTCCTGATAACATTCCTCTTCCCTTTTAAGTCAGCATATGACCAGGTTGAGGCATATGGTGCCCAATAAGATCTTGATAGATACATGATACTGTAACAGGACACTCCAGACCTAGGTCTGACTCGAAGTGAGGGAAGAAACCAGTCTGTATCTCAGCAGGTGTAAAATGCCACCTTCTTGGGGATGGGGGGAATATTTTATTTGCATAATGAACACTTTGAAAAAGGGAAGAAAGATCTTTATGCTGTCAAGGGGTCACATGTCACTTCAGCAAGACTCAAAGAACAGTTAGTCTTCAGAGAATTAATCCATGCTTGTAGAAGTGAGATTTTTGAGCTAATTGTGTTGAGATGGGATTTGATCTTTGCATGCATGTCTAGGAGAAATAGTTTCATACCTTTAGCTCTCAGAGCATTGTGTTATCTGTCAGCTCTTTCTAACACAGGGAGCCTATATTTGTGTCTGTGGATGAGCTTCAGAGAGGTTTATGAATTTTTTTTCTAAAGTTTGAGTGTATATATATCATATTGGTTTTCTGTTGATACTGTAACAAGTGACCACAAATTTGTGGCTTAAAACAACACACATTGACAAAATCTTACAGTTCAGTAGATGTCCAACATGAATCTCCTTGGGCTAAAATAAAGGTGTCGGTAGGCCTGCATTCCTCTCTGGAGTCTCTAGGGGAGAATCCATCCATTTCCTTGCCTTTTCCCATTTCCAGAGGATGCCTACATTGCTTGACTTGTGCGGCTTCTTCCACTGCAAAGCTAGCAACATTGCATCTCTGAGCATTCTTCCATACATCTCTCTTTGACCATGCCCAGGGAAGATTTTCTGATTTAAAGGATTCATGGGATTAGATTGGACTGATTTAGACAACCCACAATAATCTCCCTATCTCAAGGTCCTTAACTTAATCATATCTACTGAATCCCTTTTATCACGTAAGAGTGACATGTGGACTGGGACAAAAAATGAGGACGTGGGCACCTTGGTGTGTGTGTGCACTCCATTATTCTGCCTACTACATAAAAGTTGTTTTCCAGGGAAGATCTCTAAAGCAATTATCAGAGTCTTATGTCACTCATGACCCCCAAAAGTTTAGAAACACTATCCTAACCACTTCCAACCTTCCATTTTGCATATTCTTCCACAGAGACAACCTCAGATACTGATTTAGCCCCCTCTGTCCTCTTTCACTGCATCCATCCTCCTTTTTGCCATGTCTTTGCTGTCCCTATATTATATTCCTTGTACAGTGCCCCACAGCAGAGATCTGTGATGTATCTAAAGTGTGGAGATACATTTGGCTTACAGAATGTTTTAAAATATTTTGATTCAATATTTAAAAATCCGAAAGTTTTGGGGTGCCTCACTGGGTCAAGTGTCTGATTCTTGATTTCAGCTCAAGTCATGATCTCATGGTTAGAGAAATTGACCCCTGTGTCAAGCGCAGAGCCTGCTTGGGATTTTCTCTCTCTCTCTGACCCTCTCCCGCTTCAGTCTCCTCTCTCTCTCTCTCTCTCTCTCTCTGTCTCTCAAAATAAATAAACTTAAAATCACCATGTTTACAGATTTTGGAGATTCTTTTTGAAAATCTGAAGATGGGATACCCAGGGCCCTATAAGGCAACAGTTAGCAGGAGCTGAGGAGCAGCCATCCATTTTTCCACAACTCCTGCCCAGATCTGCCCACTTATTTGTACTCTTTGCCTGACTCATACAGGCATTTGATTTATAATGCTTACTTCAATCATTTTCTTCCCAGCAACTACTCATCCTGGGTACTCTAGGTGCTCAGAGCTAACCCTTGATAAGGTGATGTCTGATAATGTCTTTTGCCTCCTTTCCAAGATGATGTATTTATATTTTAACTTGGATTTCCATTGCATCTGAGTTGAGGGGTTGCATATTACCCTACTCTGACATACTCTTCAGTACCTGGAGCTTTTCAAAACATATAAAGTTATAGAACTGCATTTAGTTAGAGCAAGAATGAAGCCTTAATAATCATTTAATACAACCCTCTCATTTTCTAGTGTGACACCCAGTGAGGCTGTTATTTGCTTAAGCCCTTGTTCCCCTTATAACAGAATGAAGACAAATGCCATCAATCTGTTCAGAGCAGTAACTTGATGAATATGCATCAGTTTGATTGATTTTTTTATATAGCTACAGCCAGTGCCAATCCTGTGAACCCTCGGATATGACAAAGGAGGATTTATCAATGTAACAGAATACTAATGAAGCTGGGGATTTCTTACCCAGCTAAGTAAATTTACTTTTGAGAATGATTAATTCACTTGTGTTTAAAATATTTTATTAAAATTTATGACAGCATTAAACCTTTAATGTTGTTAAGACCTTGTCTGTATAAATAGGAACTATTCTGTAGCATTGTGTTACTACTAATTAAGTTGGTGGTTGCATTTGTGAATTGGAGTTCATTAGCCTCTTCGTCTGGAAGTCCCCAGTTAGAGGGGGTTGAAGATTGGAGTATTAGCAAAAATAATGGCCTTTGATGGCTTTGACTATTTTTGTGACATTCCAGAAGAAAGAAAAAGGGTTGTTGCTTTATGGAAAGAGGAAGTTTTGTTGGCAGCAACTTTTCCATGAGGGATAAATCCTTTCAGTTTTTGTTTTTGAGATAGACAACTTGTGTGTGTATTAATAGCTAATTGTTTCTTATTTAAGTGTTTTTCATAGAAGTAAGCAGAGCCTTAAGGAGCTCTGCTAAAAAAAAGAAAGAATAAGAGAATGAGCACCCAGAGATTCTCAATAACATAGTACATGAGAACTGCCTTCTTGGACTGTACCAGAGCAGGAGCATTACATGTTGCCAGCATGTTCTTATTAGTGTGCTCTTAAGATTTTTCTTTTCTTTTCTTTTCTTTTCTTTTCTTTCTTTATTTATTTCTTTCTTCTTTCTTTCTTTCTTTCATTCTTTCTTTCTTTCTTAACAGGGCAGGGGGAGAACAAATGAGGTATAGAACAAAAAAAATTAGTTGGTCTTGATAGTGTTTTGAGACTACTATGTTGAGTGACAAGTATTCCAGAACAAGGGTTCTGGAATAGCTTATTTTGCCTATATTTCATAGGAAGGGGGCCATATAGTTAGGGCTGTTTTTCATCCCCTGATCCTGCCTCCATCTTGATGGGCTCAGAAACAATTTGGTAGAATGGAAAGAACATTCAAATTAAGAAATGCAGTCTTGTATTATGTCTCTCAGGTGACCTTGGTCACTTCATGCAAATCCCTCAGTCCCCTTGTCTAACACGAGTCTGGGTCAGATGACTTCTTAGTTCCCTTCTGGCACTAACACTAAAAATGCTCAACATTCTAGATATTTAAAGGATTAGAGTGGAAAGATTGTAGCTTAATAAAACAATCTCTTTCAGTCACAGATAAAAATAATTCCTCCTCCCTGCTGTAGAGCACAAAAAGTATCCTACACCAAATCACCAAATCTTTGAACTGATTGACAACATAGAGCTCACACTTGATTATTCTGGGAATGAAACACTCCTTTTTAAAAATTATTATTTGTATTTTTTGCAACTGCCCTTGGTTACTTTATAAATTGTTAGCACTTTCACTGGACAATGATTAGGAATAAAGATAAAAGGGAAACTCAGAGACATTCTCTCATTAAAAATAATAATAAATGAAATATGGTTATATTGGAAAATATAAAAAATTCCAAAGAAATAAAAATTTCTCATAATCTTACTACCCCAATATAACCATGGTTACCAGTGTAGTGTATGTTTTTATATTGTTGCTATTTTTTTTTTAGTTTTTATTTTAATTCCAGTTAGTAAACATACAGTGTTATATTAGTTTCAGGTGTACAATATAGTAATTCAATACTTCCATGCATCACCAGTGCTCACCACAAGTGCACTCCTCATATTGTCATTGTTTTAATATGGTATTAAAAAATTGTGTATAAAAGGAACTTCCTAATACATTCGAGTTGACTTAATTTTAAACAGACTCCAGAGTATAAAGCTAGGCCAGAATGCATTCTGACTATATAATCTTAAAGATTATAAATATAAAGATATAGATATATGAATATAAATATAGATATATAAGTATAAATAAAAATATAAATATAAGATTATAAATATGAAATGGGGTAATTATCACCAAGCTCAGCTTCATTTATGGCTAAGGTGATCAAATTTGATTTTTCATCAAAATACTCTAATACAAGTTTCTATAAGAAACATGTTTTACAAACTTTGGTATCATAATAGCGTATAGTGTTAGAAATAATATTTCTAGGAGATGGAACAAAAAATTTGTCCTTAATATCTCAACATCTTGTAAATCTTCTTGGCCTAACCTGGACTATACTTAAGAGACAAATTTCAATAGTGATTATAGAAGACAGAGTGTGCATATAAACTTAAATTTAATTTAAAACTGACCAGCTGGTTAGGCGTTCAGTGTGCCTGAGGCCATGGGAATGAGGTTATTCCTTTGTTGTTGTTGTTTTAACTCAAGTTAACATTCAGTGTAGTCTTGGCTTCAGGAGTAGAACCCAGTGATTTATCTCTTACATATGACACCCAGTGCTCATCCCAACAAGTGCTCTCCTTAATGCCCATCACGACCACCCCCCCCACTCCCCTCCAGCCACCCTGTTGTCTGTATTTAAGGGTGTCCTATTCTTTAACTTACTCTTTATCTTCCCAATGAGGCAATGGTTGCTCTGGTGCTTAAGGGTTATTCCTTTTCAAGACTAATGTTAAAAAAAAAGACTAATGTTCAATGCTAAACACACACACAAACACATCCACATCCGCATCCACATCCACTCACATCATATATAGTGACATATACAGTTTCCACCCACTCTTCCTATTTTTCTTTTATTCTTAACCAATTTAATTTGTATATATAAATTTTTTTCATATATATGAAATCTTAGGCATTTCTGTGTAGCTTGTTTGTCCTACTTAATATTGTTTTTTTCCATATGATAGTGACTATGAAATATACCATCATTTTTGTAACTCCAAATCGGTATGTATTTTGGTTACTTCTGGAATTCATATTTGTAGATATTGCTGTAGTAAGAATTTCTTAAAATATTTTTATGTACTTCCATTTCAGTTTCCTTGGTTTGTGCTTAAGGGTAAAGCTATCCAGACATGGGATTTAAAATGATAAACCAAAAAGATGTGGCATATAAATTTTTCAGTTATCTGATCATGAAAGAAGATAGGAATAAAATGGATAATTGATAATTTTGAGAGAATTAGAAAGTCATGTAGCTGGATTTCTGTATATGGCAGCATCTTAGGATACTGGGTCTAAGTGGAACATTTCAGACAGTTCAGTCCAATCCTCTTCTCCATACTTGTATATTCTAGATATTTCTATTTAACCCACTAGCCCTTACAGTTTTTTTAGCTCAGATTGTTCTTAGGGCAAAATGCCTCTGACTTTAACATTCCCAAAAGACATTTGGAAGGCATGCCAGGTGTGGAACAATTCTTTGATGTGTGAAACTACCCTGCTCATCTCAAGGCTCTAGTATCTTTGGTTGTAGCCTACAGAATGTCAGCAGGGACTCCCAGCCTTTGCACCAATCACAAATAGCCTCTAAATTTCCTAAATGCTTTCTAGAGTGCATACCACCACCTCCAAGAGAAATGCCAAAATTCATGATGGATATTTAAAACTATGTTTTATGAGAGTCTTCATTAACATGGATACATATTCATGATTTATTTATACATGGAGAAAAAAGCAACTACATAACAGAATTATAAGTTTGTCTTATTTTTGCTTAACATATAATTATATACAGAAATATACACTGGAAAGACATAAATCATTTTATTGGTGGTTATTTTCAGATGGAATGGCTGTGGGTGATTTTTAAAATATTCATTTTGCTTTCCAAATTTTCCCCCATTGGGTTCCTCTTAAGTTTGTAACAGGGAAAATTATTTATACATGAAAAAAAGTAGTATCAACTGTTCAAGATATAGAACCAAAAATAAATTTACTATAATTGCTGCAATCATCAATTTGCACAAATGCAAATCATCATTTATGTTCTGTTTCTTTGAACTGTTGTTTATCAGTTCGAGGTAGAAAAGAATATTAGGAAAGTATAGAAGAGAATGGATTTTTAAAAATTATTTTTGACTAGAAGAAACCTAAAAGGCATTTTCAGTGGTATCTGTGGCTTTTATGGTTTGAGTCAGTTGGGATCAGAAAGCAAATATTAAAGGTGATTTTTATAGGGTCAGATGACACTTAAAATCAGAATTTGTATCCTAGACACCTCTTCATTTGAGTGTTTTATTCTGTATATAAAAGTTGAAGAAAGTCTGTTTTTATATCCCTTAAGCAGAGCAAGCCTTTCAGGGGTCCACTAGCATAGAGTTCTAATCAAGAGAACTCCTATGACTGTATATGCCATGGGCAAAGGAAATACTAGGGCCCATTTAAATGGCAATGGGGTCCAAGAGGTGAAACTTGAGAAGGTGGAAGCAGGAGTAAGGCCAGATTTCAGAAGACTTTTTAACAATGCCTTGAATTTAATACCCATACAAGAAAACAACTTTGGCCACACTGAGCCTATTGAATACATCTAGACACACAAAATAGAGTCCTTGGGATTTGCATGTGAAGGGCTAGTTCCCTGGGAAGGTTGTTTGTCAGAAGTGGATTTGAGGTAAAAAGTGCTGAGAAGACAAAATCACCACACTGTTGGAATGACTTGTGGGGAGGGGCATGAGAAGAACTTGGAACTGAAAGAAGACAGTTAAGAACCAAGGTAACTGCCAAAAAATTTTATGTGCCTTGTCAAACTTGAATGAGATTAAAGCATGCAAGAACCAGGCTCCTCTGACTTGTCTTTCTGATCATTAACTCACCCTTGCCTCTCAGAGTAGCACTAATCCAGGTCCTGGATTCCAGATTATTTGCCAATCCAAACCTGCCAAATCCAGGTTCTTTGCCAAGACCACATTAGTAAGGAGAGGTTAGTGTTGCATGTGTGTATGGCATTTGTTGTTTGCTTTAAAATGGAATGATATTGAGAATCCTAACTAGTGTAAGTACTCAGAATAGCGGTGTGGAGGTGCTGGCTTATTCAAGTCATAGACAAAAGGCCAAAAGGCTGGAGAAGTTGAATTGCAGAGGGAATATATCAGATGGCATCAGAAACGCTGGCAGTGCCCAGACTGCACAGGGCCTTGAAGCCAGGGTATGAATCTCAGATTTTGTTGAAGTGCAAAAGGAAGCCATTTGAGGTTATAACCAGGAGAATGACATGCTCAGATTTCCATCTTTAAAAGACCACTCTAGGTAGTGTGTGATATGGGGAAGTAAGGAGACATATTGGAGGCAATGCATCATCCACGTGGGAGATGATGGTGGCAGTGAAGATGGAAGAGGGAAGAGTAGAAGCGAATATTAGAGACTCATAACTTCTTGTTTTTGGAAGAGAAGGAAAATCTTTAATAGGGAACAGTTAGGATTTAGGCTTGTTTAATATTAATGCTTATGTAAGTCCTCTGTGTCATTTCTTAAGTTCTTTTGTTCCTAGCACTATCTTGATTCATAATTTAAAAGATAGAATGTTGGAAGGCCAAGTATCAGATGTAATATCACAGTGCCCAGTGCAATGAAAATTTAATATTCATCAAATGTTTACCTGTCATTCAAATTAGCCACCCTCCCCCACCATTATTTGTGATCTCCTGTCCCCTTCACTGTATCTGTCCCTAGACTAAATCTTCATTTGGATGATTTTTTTTTCTGTCTCTGACTTAGAAAGACAGGTAACGTGTTTACTTTGTAATGTTGCTTGCTTACATTAGATTCCTTCAGAAAGCAGAGTCTTATAGGAAGCCTTAGGTAGAGGGAGGTGATAGAAAGTGGGGGAGGAGGGAGAGCTGACAGCATGTGTGTAACTAAGGTTACTACTCTTGGCAACTGGAGATTAGCTCCCTGAGGACTCTCTGAGGAACCTTGTAAATACATCTGAGGATGTATCCCTTTGAAATTTGGGGGCTGAAGTGTATATTCACATGCTCCCCTCTTTGCTGGCAGAGGGTTGTCCCCAGAGGAGTAACTCCCCCACACTTCTAGGCTGCGGGAGTGAGCTCTGCCTCACAAAATCTTGAGGCAGAAAAGTAAAGAGACTTGGCAGGTGCTTAAAGGGAGATAATTTGAGTGAGCAGAACTGTCCATGGAGCTAACGCATCTGCTATGACCACTGTGCCTCTTGGGCAGACCACTGCCTGGCACAGGAAGCAGATGTCTCATAAATACTTACTAAGTGAATGGAATAAATGAGATGATGGAAGGAAGTGCTTTGTATACAGCTCAGCAGACCAGGTGCTGCTGTCAATAATAATGTATTAAGATTTGTGCTCCCAATGGATCCCTTGTCCTCAATCCCTTCCCAAACTCTTCTTTTTGATTCAGAAGGGTTTTTGACCACACCCATGGCTACTCTACCTCCTTTCTTCTCTCAGTACTGATGCTGGCCTCATGGGCTTGACTCACACCTCACACATTCTTTGGACATTGGTATGGTTCTGACTGTTTCTGGGCTCTGTTCCAGCCCACCAAGGTGAGGAGCGGTATCTATTCCAGTGCAGCTGGGCTGCCTTGTGTTCAGTGTTTTTCTTAGAGTCTCTTCAGGGACATGATTCTTCCTTTTTTGGAATGTGTCCCCTGGGAGCTCAGGCCAGAAATACCCAGAGCACTCCTGTACTCACAGAAGTCCTTCACCTGTGCTCTTCAGCCACTGGTATCCTCCCATTATCTGGACCTTTAGGATAATGTTTCCCAACTAGGAATGCCCTGGAGTGCTTGTTAAATACATATTACCAGTGCATTCCTTTGGGAATTCAGCTTCAGTAAATGTGGGGCCCAGGAATATGTTTTTAATAATACTGATTGATAGTAATCTTCAGAGAAGTATGAAAAGCAGTGGAGACTGGGTTCTAATAATTAGTGCCAAGGCATATTATTAGAAATCAGCATTCTGCCTTTAACCATGACCTCCTTCTCCCCTCTACGGGAATTTATTTACATGGAAAAGTACATACATGGTTTGAAAAGTCAGTTCATAAAGATCTACTGACTACCAGTTCTGCTTTCTGTCAGTGGTCTCTTGAGGGTCATTTAAGATTCAGTGCCTTGGTTTCTTTATCTTTGAAGATAGCTGCCCAGTACGTAACCTCAGTCCTTTGGCACAGAAATTTGGTTTAAAGAAAACACCAATAAGAGGATGTCTTTAATATAGCTTAGACTCCCTAGAGAAAGGAATTTTATATTTACTAGTATTGAAGATTGTTATTGTTGCTAATAATACTACTGGAATTTATTGGCATCTTGTCTGTGTCTGCATATAGAGCTATTGTTTATACATAAAGAATGTTTTGCTCAGATGGTTGTCCTCTTGGGATATACCTTTTGTTTTTAAAAGAGTTTCAGGAAACAACAGTCATACAGCTAGCCAGTAGTCATCCGGGTATACATTAGTGTATCCCATGTTGCTTTCTGAACAGAGGCTCAATTTAATGCAGTGGAATATCTTGAACTCTTAAGAGTGATCCAAAGTTCAGCTTGGTTCAGACTTAAGGTTCTGATTCTATATGAAGCATTCTGAAAAGTGTACTGGCTGCTCTCCTTTTACTCTTTCTGCCCGGGTTTTCTAAATGTGGATTAGAACACCACTTGCTAATCTTCAGCAGGTCTCCCCAGGGAAGAAATGTAACTGTTTGTAGGAATGAGAGTCATCCTATCCTGCCAGTCCTGCTAGAAAATTACAGGTGGGGAAAAAGCATGCGTTTTATCATAATTATTGTACATACTTGGGAATATACCAGAATTGGCAGCTGTCCATAACCCTAGGATGAATACTTTATTAACAAACATCGAGTGCCTACTATGTGCCAAATGTCAGGATTAGCCCTAGAGATAAAAATAACAAGCAAGACTCACAAGGTCCCTGCTCTATAGAGTGCTCCATCATGAAAGAGACAATCAGATAATTATAGAAATACACAATTAGGGACTATGCTATGGAGCAGATGTAGATCAGAATAGAGGAAGAACATATAAAAGGGAGACCTGATTATGAGCTACCTTGTGTCTATAGGATGAATGTGTTAATTAGGAAAGAGAATGGAGAGGGAACAGCATTATGGGCACAGGAACAGCACATACGAAGGCCTGCGGTGAAGAGGAACATGGTGCATCCAAAGAACTGAAAAAGTGTCAGTGTAGTAGTAGCAGAGAGTGAGAATGGTGTGAATTGAAGTTGAAGAGGCTAACAGGTGATAAATCCTTCACAATGTCCTAGGATACTTTAAGAATTTTGGTCTTTATTTTAAGTGTCATGTGGAGAAGGGAAATGATAAGGTGGTTGTGTAGAAAATGGTTTGTGGGAGTAGAGGGGAAATAGGGAGACCGTGGTGGTAGTCCAAAAGACAGATTATAGTCGTTTGACCTGAGGTAGTAGTGATGGAGGTGGAGGGGAAGAGGACAGATGCAGAAGTTATTTGCAATAAGAAATTGAAGGACTTCATAATACACTGGCTATGGGGCTTGAAGGAGAGGAAAGTATCAGAATAACTCTCAGATGTCTTCCATGAGGAAGACATTGGATAGAGGGAGAAGATTTTCACTGAGATAGGGAACACCTTCATCTGCTAATTTAATTATAGATAATTGAAAGGTTGATATAAAAATTCTATGCTAAGATATTGCTTCTTCACAAATTATCACATCTGGGGCTTGACACTACCCTTAGGCCAAGAAAAATATCTTAATGCTTTGTTTATTTTGCTATTTTGAATTCCAGTGCACATTCTGAGGGAAAACCACTGCAGAATGACCATATAGATTGACTCAGCACATGCTTTAATTTCCCAGCAATGTGGAAACACCAAAATTTTAAAAATTTGCACTTCAGTAGGTTATCCATAATTTTGCAGTGACCAAAACTGGATAAAGTTCCATCCAGGAAGAAGCACTTCTAATATCAGCACATAATTAGGTTTTATATTTCTCTGTTAGAAGTGCTTTTAATTCAAAATATATAATGGTGGCAATGATGATAGTGTCAGTGTTGGTGGTCATGGTGATGACAATAGTGGTGATGGTTGTAGTGGCAGTGACAACAATGGTGGTGATGACACTGGTGATGGAGGTGGTAATGACAGTGGCAGTGGCAGTGATGACGGTGGTGGTGGCAGATACAATAGTGGTCATGGGCGATGGTGGTGGTGATGATGATGGCAGCAGTGGTGGTTACAATGATGGTGGCAGCAGTGGTGGTGACCTTGGTGGTGGTGATGATGGATGTAGCAGTGATGACAGGGACTATGGCAATGATACCAATGGTGGTGGCAGTACAGTAGTGATTGTGGTGATGGTGGTGGTGGTGACAATGACACATTGGTGTGACACATTGTTGTCACAATGGTGGTGATGGTGACAGTGATCATGGTGGTGGTGACAATGACAGTGATGGTAGTGGTAGTAATGCTCAGAAGCAGGACACTCCCATCAGTGCTGAGGGCCATAATCATGCTTTGAGGAGTCCAATCTGCATTTCCTGTTGCTTCGACCACAGAGCAGGGCAGAGTGCTCTGACTGGCCTTCTCAACACTGACCTCTCCAGAAGCATGCATTGGGTAGAGATTTGCTTGATTCCTTTCCTGTTATTATTTTGGGTGAAGAGAAGCAAGAGAATTGGAGGGAATGTTTCAGTGTGACCCAGTGTTTGTATTTAGGTTAGCTTCCAGGAAGATTTACAAATGGTCCAAGCAATATCTTCAAACACCTTTAAAAAAAAAGGGGGGGAACTTGAAACACCTAGCTACTGTTCCAGTTTTCTTTTCATAGCTAAACTTCTCTAGTGAGAAACTTTCATTTCTGTTTCCTCTTCTGCCATGAAGTTTATCTTGTTCAATTCCACTGGCTTTTTGTTTCTCTGCTGTCATTCTCATTATCTCCAGATGACTGAGATTTTCTAGCAGTGTGAGTTTAGGCATTCCATATGCATGCCCTGTTCTTGCCTTGCTTTCTTTTTCTCCATAATACTTAACATCTGGTGCACCATAGCTCACTGGTTTATATCTGTAGGTTCTTTCTCCTTGTATGAAAATGACAAGTTCCATGAGGGCAGAGACTTTGCTTTACTGTTTTATTCCAAAAATCTGCAGTCATACCTGACACATAGTTGGAGGTTCATAAATAGTAGTTTAATGAATGTATAAAGTTGTTTAACTTCCCTGTTTCCTGTTAAGCCAAGTGATATAGTAATGCTAATCTCATATAATCACTATGAAGATTAAATGAAATAATGTAAGTAAAGTACCTGGTGTTCCCAGCCTGGCATAGTAATGGCTGGCAATTTGTTAGATGGTCCTTGACACCTTTTTTTTCTTATAGCTTCTTTCTCTTTAATATTTAGAATGATATACTAAGCTTCTTTACTCCTAGTGATGGATCTATACTTTCTTTCATTTGTCTACCAACTGACCAGTTTCAGAGACCTACCCAGTGGACCTGAATAAGGAAGTCCCAGGTTTTGTCCCTTTCAGTTTGCTTATTCACAAGACTTTGATCATTGTTAATAAAATATACCATTAATTATCATCATTTATAATTCGATTATTGTATTTTTCATATATGATTCTAGAATCCATGTGTTATTTTTAATATGCCTAGCAGTAGTATCATGAATTATCCTATGAGGTAGCTGTCATTATCCTCACTTTACAGTTGAGGAAACTGAGGCTTAGAGAGATTGATATTTTACCCATGGGTACATACACCTAGTAAGTGGAGGATGAAGAACTCATTCTTAGATCAGCTTCCTTCTGTTTCTTCCTTTACCCACCCATCTGAAGGACAGGTACTGAGTGTATGCCATGCTAGGCATAATGCTAGGCTCTGGCCACACTGATGCTAAACTCTGGCCACACAACAGGGAAAATATCAAGGCAGAACTTGTGACAACGCATCACTGTTACCATCACCACCACACCTCTGCTGAACCCACTGTAGAGTTCCAATTCTAGGTTGAGCCCTACTGAGGGATTACTTCTCTATTTCAGACTGAAAATATCTAAATCTAAACTCATGAATTGCCTCCCTTTCTGCCAACTGCTTAATCTTCCCACCAAAATTAAATATTTCTTTACCTCCATTATAAAAACCACCTGTCATCTTTCTAGTCACATGTCTCAAAACTTGGGAATAATTTTGATTATCCTATCTCTTTTATTCCGTACTTTAAATACATACCCAAGACTTCTTGATTGTTTTTATCCTTGAAAATATCTCTCTAGTTTCTACCTCCCCAGTTCCTTTCTACCATTCTAATATCAGCCTCTATGGCCTGATCCCTGACGTACTGAAATTAGCTTCAAGACTTGGTGTTAGCTTTATCCTCTGCTTCAGATTCCACTAAATCATAAGCCTCCTAAAGGCCTAGAGTCTTATTAACACTTACCTCCCCAATACTATACCAGGCACATAGGAGACATTCAGATGGCTATTGAATTAAAGGACGCTTGATGCTTAGACCACAGTTTTCAAAATTGATCTTGAGGTTTATTTGGAGATTTTAAGTAGTTTTCCTGGAAGATCATGTGAGTGTAGTACAAGTAGTCTGTACTCTGTATCTTAGTAATACATATTTTTTAACAAAGTCTATTTCTGCTTTTTCCATTAATATATGCTATCTTTGTATTTGTTTTAAATTCCTAGACAAATTTATGTTTAAAATATAAAGTAGTAAATATTTTTTTTCATTAAAGGATATCACTCTTCCATTTTCTGGTGCTATTACAACTCTATAGAAATGCAATTTGAGAACCACAAAGAATTACAAAGAAATTATGAACCACTAAAAATTTTAGATGTTACTGGATTGGACAGGTTAATTTCTATCCTCAAGAGGGTTTCCCCCATTTGGAATAGAGCAATTGAGTATTTTCTGAATCCCTAAAATTACTGTGTTTGCAGATCAGGAAATTGATGAGGATAGGATGGGTGTGCCAGCAGTGTTCTTCCTCACTTTGTTTTCTCACTGAGTGGACTTTCCCTGAGCTCATTCTTGGACCATTAACCTTCTTTCACACTCAGGAGATACATGCTCATTTGTGGTGTAGTAGACAACAGTGCATCTTATATGATTTTGTTTTTTCATATCCTTACTTTTCTTATTTTAAGTAAATTGTTTGCACAGTTAGCAATGCCTTTGGACTGAATAAATTTTGTAATCTTAATATTTTGAAGAAATTATGCTTGTGGCATTTTTAAATGTGCATCATGACTTAAAGAAATCATTAATCTTATTGACCATTCAAAGGTCATGTATGCTTTCTTCAGGACTCAAATTGAAGTAGAATAATAACTATAAATAATTATGTCCCCAAATAAAGCTTTTTATAAATGACTTAATGGTGACTAAATATTTTATTAAGAGAGCAGGACTTTTTATAAGGATATTAACTATAATTTAATATGCTTATTATATAATATCATGCAAATTGTTGTAGAAAAACTTGAATGTTATGCAACAAATACTATTGGATTATAACATTGACAAATCATGATTTGGAATTTAGCATCCGTCAGTAGTGAAGTTTTGCTTTTTTGTATTTAAACTAAAAAAAAATGATTCAGAGTAGATTTGCCTTATTTTATTAGAAACTATGTAGTGGCAAAACCTAGCTTCACAATATTACCCAGAAATTGCTATGTTTTTTGTGTTAGTAAAAAGACATCATGAAATTTTCAAATGCTGTCTTCAGTGAACAAATGGTATCTTTCTGTAGTGACTGTATCAGATCTATCTGATCACATAAGACTTTTTTTGAATGAATGAAAAATATTGAGTTTGTATTAGGTACTCAAGATTCAGCAGTGTAGAGAATGGACAAAATCACTAACTTCTTGGAGCTTACCTTTTAATGTGGAAATGCAAACAAACAGGTTACTTTCAGATAGTGATAAGTGCTAAGCAGAAAATTAAGGACAGTGTGATAGTGATTACTTCTAGTCAGGGACATCAGGAAGTCTTATTGGGAGGTGACATCACAACTGAACTGATGTTTACATGCTGAGAAGAGTCTGTTTATGAAGATCTTGGGGAGAACAGTTTGGGACAAGTGTGAAGGTTTGAATGGGAACCAGCACTATGTGTTCAAGAAACCAAGGGAAGGCCAAAAGAGCCTGGAGTGTAAGGAACAGGATATGAGTGTTGGGAAGTGAGATCAGGCAGGCTGGCAGAATTTAAGCACTGATATAACATATAATAATAATAATAATAATGTGTTTTACACTATTATAAGGAGTTTGGATTTTATTCCATGGTCAGTGGGACACCACCGAGGGTTTTGAACAAGGGTACAGCCAGATCTGTAGCTGCCAGCTTCAAATTGTACATTGTTGAAAAGTTTCTTTTCAATGGAAATACGTTTTCTTTGTATTTTATAGAATTGACCAGAGGGCTACCATTTGGTCAAAGGACACTTTTGAGACTCGGCAAGAGTTAAATGAGGTAGGTGTCATCATTATTAGTTGTATGAACATGAATTAGCTAATCATGAAATGTATTATTCTTTTTCCTAGTATAAGGAATTCTTTCTGATTAAAACTTTAAGTGTTTTTACTCTTAAGTGAATTTGTTTTTCCTGTAGCTCTTTGGATAATGTTTTTCCTCATTCTGGAGCAAATATATTTAAAATATTATCTGCAAGATTGCTCACTGTATCTTGGACATAAACCAAGTCCAGTAGTCATTAAAAAATTTTTTTTAACGTTTATTCATTTTTGAGAGACACAGAGAGATGGAGCATAAGCAGGGGAGGAGAAAAGAGAGAGAGAGAGAGGGAGAGAGAAACAGAATGTGAAGCAGGCTCCAGGCTCTGAGCCCTCAGCACATTGCCCAATGTGGGGCTCGAACTCACTGACTGGGAGATCATGACCTGAGTTGAAGTCAGATGTCCAACCGACTGAGCCACCCAAGCTCCAGTGGTCATTTTATTACACTCTTTTCAACTTTGCATTAGGATTGTATAATCATGGCTATGGCAGTTCCATTTGTAGAATTTTCTCTTAATTTTATTCTCCCTCTATTTCTAATGGCAAAATAATCATGCTTACTATTTATCCATGGAGTATAATATAGTTTGGTGTTTGCAGTATGGTCTTCTTAGTATGCTTTGAAACACTGAAGTCCTGTTTTCCACTCCAAATGGTTTCTCACCAAACCAGACATCACTATGTTAATGTTTGTTCTAAATTTTCTTTGAAATAGATAATTTAATCCTCCTGCTGGAAATCAATATAACATAATTAGGATCCGTTATTCTGAATGCCTTGGCTTAAGGCCTTGGTTTGAAATACCGTCTAGTTTCCCTGCCCTCATTTTATAATTAAGGAGCAGTGGGTGGTATATCTGATTAGGACTACAGCAAAAGGAATGAAAAGACTGGATGCTCAGATGCCAGGAAGAGATAATGGACTTGAGGCATACTGTTTATAAGTCATTTGAAGATTGATCTTTTCTCCCCCTCCAAGAAAAAGGTAATTAGCTAAATTTAGGGGATTTTCTTTTTCTTTTTTTTTACTTTAGAATTTGGCAGAAATGAATAGACAAAGGTAAACTAGATGATTGATTAAATTAAGTTAGATAAATAACTAAAGTTGTGGGAAATGACCTAAAGTTAACAACATAGAACACTGCTTGTTATTTATTTGTGCATAGAGACAGCCTTCACATTCCACAATCTCACTCATGGTAACAAGAGTGACAAAGAGTTTAAGAAAAAAGAGGCAAGAGCCTGAATCAATGAATGCATTGTGAACAAGTAAAATGCTAGCTATAAAGAAGCATTGATTTGTTTTGACATAAGTGAGTAGAAAAATGAAGTGATTGTAAGAGTCAACTTGTGATAGGTTTCAAGTATTTGCGAGAAACTCAGATTTATGAGCTGGAAATCCATGAGAATGTTGAGATTACTTGGGCATTCCAAAATCACAGCTGTAAAAAGCTCTATTTGAAATTTGTTTTCCTGTATTTGTTTGCTGTATTGTATTGGCAAATTTCATGAAATGTGCCAATTCACTGCTCTGGGATTAGACGGGTGCAAGAGCATTGAATGGAGTCATGATTTCAAAAGAGGAGGCAACACCCTATTTTAAATGTGTGCTCTTCCATGATAAGGTGGTGCTGCTGATCTGCCCTGGTTGATAAGATTCAGTGTGTGTTCAAAGTGGTTTTGTTCCAGTCAGGCGGCAAACTATGTGGGGTATGTACAGATCCACATCCTTTCATGCAGTTTCTGTTGTGACTGAAATTTAGGGGCCAGAGGAAACCTTAGAAAAACTTGAATAGAGACAGTATGAGTGGATCCAAGCCCATGCAGGGAGAGTTAATATCATTGAAGGAGACATCCTACAGAGTGGAAATATATTTAACTGGGTTTTCCCCAGCATTTTCCAAATGTATGGAAAACCAAATTATTTTATGGAAGAAGTCCATAACATAACATTTCTTTAGGCAACAGAGTCCTGTGGAACACAGGTGGGAAATGCTGCTTTAGTATTTTTTAAAAATTTTTTAATGTTTATTTTTGAGAGAGAGTGAGAGAGCACAAGTGGGGGAGGGGAAGATTGAGAGGGAGACACAGAATCTGAAGCAGGCTCCAGGCTCTGAGCTGTCAGCACAGAGCCCAACGCAAGGCTCAAACCCACGAGCCATGACGTCATGACCTGAGCCGAAGTCAGACGCTTAACTGACTGAGCCATCCAGGCACCTCTAGTATTTTTAATTGAAATGGAAAATATATATAGAATAGTGTGTATATCCCAAATGTACAGCTGGATAAATTCTCATAAAGTGTGTAACTAGCACCTAGATTAAGAAACACTATTATTAGCATCCCAGACACCCCTTAGTAATTCCTTCCAGTCACTACTCTCCAATTAGGATAACTATTCTTCAGACTGAAATAAATTTGTTTTGTCTATTATTGAGCTTTTCACAAATGCACTGTATGTACTTTTTTGTGTCTGGTTTCATTTACTCAGTATTGTGCTTCTGAGATTCATACATATTTAGGTATGTAGTTTAAGTTTTCATTCTCCTTGCTGTAACCCATTGTATGTTTTTTTCCTCTAGTTTTTGACTATTATGATAAGTTGTTACTGAGAATAATTTTTTTTTAATGAGTTGTGGTTTGGTCTCTGAACAAGTGACTTTTTATACAAGTATTTCTTCCATCTGTAAATAGAAATACAAGGTGGAATTTTTGTTATGTGAGCTCTCTTCATTGCTCTTTGTTTCTTTCTTGTATTTATTTACCACTGCCCCCTTCTGTACCACACACATACAGCTATCTAGTTTTGTAAAAAGAACCCACCAGTTCTGTATCTGTTTTCCTTCTTCATCCCAATTGCAAATCTAAAGTCAAAAGAGTTTCTTGAGTTTCATGAGAAGATGGTCCACAAATATTTTCCAGACATTTCCATAGACCCTAAAGTTTTATATATAATATATATTGAAGGAGACATCCTATAGAGTGGAAACACATTTAACTGGTTATTATATATATATGTATATATATATGATAAAAATTTTAAGATGCTACATATGTGCTTTATTTATATTTTCCCCAAGTTTCATCTGGCAATTTACTTCTACTTTTTGAACTTTTTAATTATACTTTCTCTGTCACAGATAGATGGGGCTCAGCTACATTTTGGTTCCAGAACTGGTACTTGACCCAAGGTGTCCTTTACTCAGTGATACATGGTGTGATAAATCTACATATAAGCATCTGTCTCTGGGTGTATTCCCCTACTTTCCCAGTGAACTGGAAAACTCACTCACTTATTATTTCCAGTTGGCATGAATACAGATTTGATTGTAGCTAGTCTCATTTTTGTTAAATGAGTCTCAAGCTACTAGTCTTTGACCTTGGGTCTCTTGATAAGACTTGTATCTTCATCCTATGAGTTTTAGTGTCTCTGAGACTATGTGATAGGAGTTTATAGCTGAAAAACTGAGTAAGTCTCCCTGTTGCCATTGACCTGGACTGTCAGATTCTTCATCTGTAAGACATTAAGAGGTTTTATTTTTTGGAGTCTTCTGGATCCTGCTTGGAAAGTATTCTAGACTTGAGATCTATCCACTACCCATGTCTCATCCATCTTAATCCTTGGTTTTAATTATTCCTCCATGTCCATATAATTGACAAGCACTCAGTAGATCAAAAAATTGAAGGATAAAATGAGAACAAATTTTGTTTTCCTTCTCTACATATTACTAAATCCTCTTCCTGGCTGGCTTCAGTTCCAATTAGAAAAATAGCAGATGCATAAAGAAAACTAATGGATCTCCCCTTCCCTGAGAAAGCATGCCATATTGTGTCTTCAAACGACTTTTTCTATTATAGACCACAGATAATAAAGCATCACATCAACTTATTTTAGTTTTTCATTTGGAAAATTGAGGCAGGAAGTAGTTTTTTTAAATTTTTAAAAAATGTTTATTTATTTATTGAAGGAGAGAGAGGTAGAGTGTGAGTAGGGGAGGGGTATAGAGAGAGGGAGACACAGAATCCAAAGCAGGCTCCAGGCTCTGAGCTGTCATCACAGAGCCTGACGTGGGGCTCAAACTCATGAACTGTGAGATCATGACCTGAGCCAAAGTCAGACACTTAATCGACTGAGCCACCAAGGCACTCTGGCAATAAGTTTTGGATTGGGTTAACTTAAGAGCCCTTTCAGTTTTAACATTTATTGATTCTCTCCCCCTCCAACCCCCATTTTTATTCATTTTCCTAATGCTTGAAGGCCTAGTTTGGGGAGCATATATTAGATCTTCTCTGTTCCTTTCTTTCCTTTCATTCTTCTTTCACCATAAATTGGCTTTCTTCAATGATATGCTTGGATTCCTTTCCCTTGTTTTTTGCATATCTATTACTATATTTGATTTGTGGTTACCGTTAGGTTTGTATGTGACATCTGCATATAGCAGTCTATATTAAGTTGATGGTCACTTAAGTTTGAACCCATTCTTTACTTCTCTCCTCCCATGTTTTAGGTATATGGTGTCATACTTTACATCCTTTTATTTTGTGATTCCCTTGACTAACATTTATGGATATACTTATTTTTATTGCTTTTGTACCTCCTACTTTTCTTACACTTATGCTCTTTCCATACACAGAGTCCCCTTTCACATTTCTTGTAGGGCTGGTTTAGTGATCATAAACTCCTTTAGCTTTTGTTTTTCTGAGAAACTCTTTATCTCTCCTTCTATTCAGAATGAATCTGGATAGAATATTGCTGGATAGAATATTATTGACTGAAGATTTTTACCATTCAGCACTTTGAATATACCATGCCACTCTCTTCTGGCTTGTGAAGTTTTTGCTGAAAAATCTGCTGATAGCCTTTTGGGGTTTCCCTTGTATGTAACTGTCTTCTTTTGTCTTGCTACTTTTAAAATTCTCTGTTTATCACTACTCTTTACCATCTTAATTACTATGTGTCTTGATGTGGACCTCCTTGGGTTGATTTTGTTGGGGGCTCTCTGTGCATATCTGGATCTGGATATCGGTTTCTTTCTCCAGATTAGGGAGATTTTCAGCTATTATTTCTTCAAACAAATTTTCCACTCCCTTTTCTCTCTCTTTTTCTTCTGAGATCCCCATGATGTGAATGTTATTGCACTTGATGGAATTGCTGAGTTCCCTAAATCTATTCTCATTTTGCATAATTCTTTTTCTCTCATCTGCTCAGCTTGATTACTTTCCATTTCTCTGTCCTCCAGATCACTAATTCATTCTTCTGCTTCTTCTAGCCTGCTACTTATTCCACCTATTGTATTTTTAATTTATTGAGTTCATCTCTGATCAGTTCTTTTTTATTTTCTATCTCTTTGTTAAGGATCTCACTGAGGTACTCCACTCTTCATAAGTCCAGTGAGTATCTTTAAATTCTTTATGACCATTACTTTAAATTCTCTAGCAGACATATTACTTACCTCCATTTAGCTTCAGTCTCTTACTGTGGTTTGGTCCTGTTCTTTCATTTGGGACATAGTCCTCTGTCTCCTTATTTTGTCTAACTTCCTGTGGCTTTTTCTCTGTGTTAGGAAAGTTATCTGTCTCCTGCTCTTGAAAATAGTGGGTGGGGTGTGCATTTTTAACAAGAGAGTACTTGCCCTTTTCCAGAAGCGATGCAGTCATTGTTGAGACTGGGCCAGCTGGGGCCACTGCAAAATGTGCAAGGGTTGGGTCAGTGCAGTGCCCATAAATTTTACATGATGGCCCTCTTCCACAGGGGACATGCCATTGCTGCCAGGACCAGTGCCAGCTAGAGCCTGATCCACAAAGTGCACATGGACAGGGCACTCAGTTTTAACAAAGTGTGTGTATCCTTATAGGAGGTGACCTGCCAACACTGCAGCTCAGTCAAAGCCTTGCAAAGCATGCTGTCTGGAGACATGTTGTTGGTAAGGTTTGCACCAGTCTTCTAGGAAAGAGGACTCACAGTCCCAGGACTGAGGCAAGCCAGGCTGGAGGGGGAAGGGCATAGTGTAAGCAAGTTAGGTAGCAAATGTTGGCAGCACTGCCCTGGTTCCCACGGATGGCCATGTGTTTATCCTGGGACCAGGGGAGGGAAATGGCACCTGCTAGCTCCTTTGTTCCTAGAGGAGTCTTCTAGCAAATTCTGTACTCTGGAACCTGCAGTTAGTAAATATCTCTCCCTCCCGTATGCCCTGGGCATTTTTCAAACTGCTGCTTCTATCCTATATATTTCCATGGGCTATTTGTTGTGCCATCTCTTTAAGGGTAGGACTCAGTTTTCTGTTGCCCTCTTGGCTCTCTCAAAGCTGAGCCTGCTGATTTTTAAAGTTCCAGGCTTTAAGCCCTGCTAGTTGTAAGAACTCACAAAATTTGGCCCCTCTGGTTTTCAAAGTTAAATGTTACAGGTATTTGTTTTCCCCATGCAGGCTCCCTGGTGTGAGCAACTGTTTCTCTTCTCCCTCCATATCTGTGGCTCCCTTCTATAGGCAGCCACAGCTTGTTTAACACCCCACTATGTTTGTGCCCTTCTTACCCCCTTCCATGTGACCTTTTTACTACATTTAGTTGTGAAGTTTGTTTGCCAGTTTTGGGATCATTTCCTGGGCTATTTACACTGATAATGTGAGTGTCTAGTATCTGTAGGGTGAGGTGAACTTAGGGTCCTTCTACTCTCCAATCGTCCCTGGAAGTCCTCTGGGAGAAAACAATAAAAAGTGTTATAAAAATGCCATAATCACTTAATTTAATTATTTATAAATTTTGTACAAGAATAAGAGATGCTACATGATCAAAGGTGAAGAATTGAGGTCAATTTAGCTGAAATAGTACAGCCTAAGGAACATACTGAAATTCTAGTCAATTTGGACTTTCTGCCATTATACTTGCCTAACCCAGTTCTTCTGTTATCATCTTACAGAAGGAAATGGTCACTTCAAAAAATGTCCATGACTTCTGTGCTCAGGAAAAAGTGTTTTATTTTCTTATCTGATAAATACTTTGAAGGTATTCTGCACTTAACTTGTGGATAAAGCAAGTTTCTGCTGAGTGAATAAGAGTTTGTTTCTATTTCACTTTTTGCCTGGAATTCCAAGGTCCTAGAGGTAAGGTCAGCTACAAGCCAATGGGCACTGAAAGAAAAAATTGACTTTAATTGCTCTTACGTGGATTCCTTATTTCCTTTCCCTCTGAGGCTTGGCTATAAAACTATCTTACACTGTCATGGGCCAATGTAGAGTTAACCTCTCTAGGCCTAAGGAACCAGTTTATAAATCTGAAGAAAAAAAATCTTGCCATTGGTTAATGTTTACCACAAAGATATATGTTAAGCACAAAGAAGCAGCTATTCAACATTGGAATTAGAAAACAAATACATGCCACCTTAGTCTTTTGCCCACAATAAGCCCTACAACTTTATTCTGAGAATTTCAAGGTAAGTAAGTCTTAAAGGGTAATTGAGGGAAATATTTCTAGCCTTTTTTGTGTCCCCAGAATCAAACTTTGGAGACATATAATTCCTACCAAGTAAGGAGTCCAAGTGAAATGACTGACTGTTAAAGCACAGAAGAACATATAACCTTAATATAATTAAAATACTAGAATAAGTTTACGTATAGGGTAAAGTAGAAAAGATGGAAGATATGGAGAATGTTCCTAGACAGTTTGAGATCCTGGAAGTTTAAGGCAACCTGCTGAGATGCCAGCCATGGCTAAATGGAGTTGACATTATGCTTGAAGGGGCTGAGGAATTATGGGGACAGATATTAGCATGGCTATCATTCTGACATTGAAGTAACTGAATATAAAAGGGGCCTCTTATGGAAAGGAAGAAACTAACCCAAATGAAAATCAATGAAGCATGTATATCCAGATCATGGGATGTATTTATAGGAGAAAAGAAATTGATAACTAATAGTAAATGTCAAAATGGTAATGTTAACATAACCTTTGTACCCTATTTAGCTCTTTCTAACTCTGTGAAGTGGAGAGTAGGAAAAGGAAATGCCCTCTGAAAGTAGAGAAAATTCTAGTCACATTATGTCAACTTTTCTAATTGAAAGAATAGTCACACTGGCTATGCCATTTTACCTGGTAACCAGTAAAACCTAGTATATCTGAAAGAAACCAACAATCACAAGTTCTTTGATACCATATTGGACTCCTTTTATGAGTCCTTACAAAAAGAGTATAATAGAATCTTTTTAATGCAATAAATATTCTGAAGTGCAGTACTATTCTGAAGATTCCATCAGGAGACCACTGAGTTTACAGAATAGAGTTGGAATATTTTAGGTGTTAATTGACTGTACAGGGCATCCTAGAGATGTGTTCTATACCTATGGCTGCTTTGAAGTTTAGTTTTGACCTTATCAAAAATAGATGGGACATTTCTAGATTTGTTTG
Source organism: Prionailurus viverrinus (assembly GCF_022837055.1). Classification (NCBI taxonomy): domain Eukaryota; kingdom Metazoa; phylum Chordata; class Mammalia; order Carnivora; family Felidae; genus Prionailurus; species Prionailurus viverrinus. The sequence continues at coordinate 21,607,458 of NC_062571.1, read as the reverse complement.
TGGTATCATCACTCTCAGTGACTGGCAAAAAACTAGAGGAAGAAAAAAATGCCCAAAGTGCAATTGGATTCAGTCTTGTGCTACGGCCTGACTGAGGTTCTACCATAAAGAAACAATATCTTTAGGAGTGCCATTGGAATTTTCAAGAAGGGTCTGTGTTATAAGAAACAAGTGTAATAAATTGTTCACATGCAGCAAATGTTCCATAATGACCTAACATCAATAATAAGTTCTTATTTCACAAAGTGGACATCTATTTTACATAGCTTGCCGTGAAAGAGATCATTTATCTACCAGAAACCAGTATGAAAAATTCACAATTCTTTTACATCAGTACTGTTGTTACTCTTTGTTTGTTGAGTTATGCTAGTCAAAATAACTCGACATTAGCCTCAACATTAAAGATACCTGCCTCTTTACAGTCTATGAAGAATCCTTTAATACTTTAATTTTATTAAAAGTAAACCAATTTTCACATTTGTAGTGCTCCTTTCTGAGCCTATATGCATGTGTCTATACGTGTGTCTCCATGCAAATAATTTAATTGTCTTTTTATTACCATCCAAAGGTTAGTATATAGATATTTTGGCCTCAAGTTGTATCAGACCTCAAGGTGGTACTTACTGTTTCATTTGAAATGTTTCTCCCTCAAAATTGTTTTAATTTTGAGAAAATAATATAATAAGAGTCTGCTTTAGGCCTTTGATACTCTTCAGTTAGCTGAATGGTATTATTTCTGAAGGAATAATAATCAGCTGTATTTTTCTATTAAAATGCAAATCTAGACTATAGGGGTTGGCCATAGTTCAGAATTAATTGAATATTTTCCTCTTTTTTATCTTTTTTTCAAGTATCTGGGATTTTTTTTCCTTGTGGCTTAAAGTCAATTCAACATGGCTTTAATAGCAACAGAATTTTATTGACTTACACAGTGGGAACTTTTAGGATCAGGATAGGCTCCATGCATGGCTAGATCCAGGGATTAAAAACTTGTCATGTAGATGGCATCTCTTTCCATCTCTTATCTCTGCTTTCCTATACTGGCTTTATTTTTAGATTGACCTCTCTCTAGGGACATTATTCTTACAGCTAGCAATTCCAGTGTATATTAGTTTTTTATTACTGTGTATCAAATTAACAAAAGCTTACTGGTTTTGAAGGCCTATTTATTAGCTCATAGTTATGTAGGTCATAAATCTGGGTGGATTCACTTGGATTCTATGCTCAAGTTCTCATAAAACTGAAATGAAGCATTGGCTACAATAGGTTCTTATCTGGAGATTCTGAAGAAGTTTCCATGTCCAAGTTCATTCAGGTTGTTGCTTGAATTTACTTTTTCAGGGTTGTAGGATTATGGTCCCTGCTTCCATGCTAATCATCAGCTGAGGGCAGCTTTCAGATTTTAGAGGTTACCTGCATTCCTTCTCACATGACTGCCTTCATCACTGAGCCACCAACAGCAACAGCACACCAAATCCTTCTGTGCTTCAAATTTCTCTGATGTTGTCTTTTGCTGCCAGCTGGAAGAAACTACCTGCCTTAAAGGGCTCACCTGATTGGGTGATAATCTCTATATCTTTGGTCAACTGAGTTAAGATTTAATTAAATCTGCAAAATCCCTCATAGCAGCACCCAGATTAGTATTTAAATAATGAGGGTACATGAATCTTGGGCCATTCACAGAGTAAAAGGGTAGAAAGTCCTAACTTCAGTTTCATTTATGTAGGTTGGGGCATGGAGCTTCTGGCTGAACCAGTCACTATGACCTTGAGGTATGGAATTAACTGATTGGCTAGATGTAGACTATATTTCCCACTTTAGATCTTGGAGTGCTGTCATCAGACAGTGTATAAATGGATGCTGGACTGCATAATACTCGTCTCTGAAACATGGTATCCAATGTAATTTTCCTGTGTGCTGGACTACTTAAGGATGTCATTTGGAAATTTTTTGGTATGGTTTTCTGAGTTGAGATAAAGTGACTTTGCTTCCTTACCAAGGTTTCTTCCTCAGCTGGCACAGTGTCCTATTATCATTTAATTTCAGACAATTCCTTGTCAGTTGTCAATGAGGACATCCTGTAGCCAACATGTTCTTAGCTGCAGTTGCATGAACGACACAGCAAAGAAACTCAGAACAGTTTCCAGGCTGGTTTAATCTGTCCTGCCATTCAGAGGCAACTATCCAGCCTGGCTTTTTGTTTCTGGGAGAATCAGATCTAAGGTCCTCACTCTCAGGAGAATCCTTAGATGCTAGCAGAAAAGGCAGAAGCTATGCCAACAATTGCCTATATTCTTCCTCATCTGAGAATTAAAAAAACTACAGAGGTGTTGAGCTGAGCAGAGGAGTTGTGGTAACCCCTACCATAGCTGATCGACCTGTGTTTGCCATTTGTCTACTGGCCTTCCCCATCTGCCACACTCCACTAGAGTTTTGTCCCATTGGCTCCTGCTCTTTCTTCTGCTATACTCTCATGATTCTTCTCCTTGTTGCTCATTCTTTCGTTTAATTCTCTTCATACTAGTTTTTTGCTCTCTCATGGAAAACTAGAGTAGGCTGCGTCTACTGCAGTGACTCTCAGGTGTGCTGTAGTTTTTACTGCTTCATAGAAAAAAAAAGAAAGAAAAAAAAAAAACCAAGAACAATGCAGTGAGTTTTTCCATAAAGCTGGATGCTTTTATTTAGAGATTGGTCTTTTATTTAGAGATTGGTCTAAAATTTCCATTTTCTGATGAAATGATGGGAAGGGTTTATTTGTTTATTTGTTTTCCCACATGCTCTTACTCAGCAGGATATAAAGCTGACAGCCATGTATATATATATATATATATATATATATATATATTCCCCTGACCCCTAATAGCTTTAAAAAATATTTCTGCATGTTCTAAGACTGAAATTTTGCCTTAAAGCTATGACTTTTTGAATATTTTCTCTAAGGAGTAATTCTTTCTTTTAACAGTGCTTATTTAGAAGCAACTATGTACCCAGCTCTGGATCTGGTACTAGAATGGAGTGTGGAGCTGCGGTAGAAGAATGAAATTTCTAATCTCCACTTTCCAGGGAGATAGAAATACACATCAACTTAATATCCTATAGTCTGGCCTTGCTAGTGTTGGTATATTTTGATTTTTTAAGATATTATTGGCTTTCTTAGGGCTATAAAAATCAGATTTTAAAACAGGTAGATGATTTTTTTTGGTTTTCTAAAAAAAATTCATATTTGAGGAAATAACTAATACTTTCCAGTGTGACCTGCCACCTTTAAGGCATAGATAGTGTATTTCATCTGACATGTGATTTTATGATTTTTAGTGGAATAGTTATTGATCTATAATATTCATTGAATTTTAGAAATTGAAGTGGTTAAGGTAGTGGCATCAGGAAAAACAAGGGGCCTAAAGCCCAGCATAGTTGTATGGTTTGCCCAGGTACACAGAATAAGCCAGTGGTAGATTTATGATTAAAAGCTCCTATGGGGCCAGTACTGTGCCATGTTTTACTGAGTTTAGTTTTTCTTCTTTTTTTTAATTGAACTATAATGGACATACAGCATTATAGTAGTTTCAGATGTACAATGTAATTATTTGGCACTTGTACACCCTAAAAAATATTCATCACAAGCGATGTAGTCTGTTACCATAAAAAGTTACAAAAAATTTTTCCTTGTGATGACAATTTTCAGGATACATCTCCCAGCAACCTTCAAATATGCACTACAGTACAGTTGGCTATAGTCACTATGCTGCACCCTGCATCTCCATAACCCATTAATTTCACAACTGGGAGTCTGTACCTTCTGATCCCCTTCAGCCATTTTGCTCACCCCTAAATCCCCCAACAGAGTGGCAACCACCACTCTGTTCTCCCTATCAATTAGTTTTGTTTTCTTTGTAGATTTCACATGTAAGTGAGATCATATGGTATTTATCTGACTTATTTCACTTAGAATAATACTTTCAAGGGCCATCTATGTTGTTGCAATTTCATTTTCATTCATTCATTCATTTTTGTTTTAATTCTAGTGTAGTCAACAGACAGTGTAGTATTAGTTTCAGTTGTATAAAACAGTGATTCAACAATTTCATGTATTACTCAGAACTCATCAAGATAAGTGTATCTTGATGGATATGTAGGCTCTTTCGATAATTTTACTATTGTTGAGAGTGCTGCTGTAAACATTAGGGTACATGTGCCCCTATGCATCATCACTCCTATATCCCTTGGGTAAATTCCTAGCAGTGAATGGGTAAAGAAGAAGTGGTTTATATATACAATGGAATACTACTGGCAATGAGAAAGAATGAAATCCTGCCATTTGCAGCAACGTGGATGGGACTGGAGGGTTCACTTGTGCTAAGTGAAATAAATTACTGAGATAAAGACAGATGTATCATATGTTTTCATTCATATGTGGATCTTGAGAAACTTAACAGAAAACCATGGGGGAATGGAAGGGGGAATAAAAAGTTACAGAGAGGGAGGGAGGCAAATACAGAGAACAAACTGAGGGTTGATGCGGGGTGGGGGAAAGGGGAAAGTGGGTGATGAGCATTGAGGATGGCACTTGTTGGGATGAGCACTGGGTGTTGTATGGAAGCCAATTTGACAATTAAATAGATTAATATTAAATAGATGATTGATAGATATATAGATAGATAGATAAGTGTATTCTTAATTCTCAAGATTTTATTCTTTTTTATGTCTGAGTAGTATTCCATATTTGGTCTATACACATAACCATATCTCCTTTATCCTTTCATTTATTGATAGAAACTTAGATTGTTTTCACACTTCAGCTATAAATAAATCCTGCAATGAATATAGGAGGTGCACATATCTTTTTGAATTGTGTTTTCATTATCTTTGAGGGAATACCCGGAAGTGGAATTTCTGGATCATATGGTATTTCTGTCTTTAATTTTTTGAGGAACCTGCTTATCATTTCCATAGTGAATTCACATTCTCACCAACAGTGCATGATGGTTTCCTTTTCTCCACATCCTCACCAAACGTTAGTTCTTGTCTTTTTGATAACAGGTATTCTAATGGGGTGAGGTGATATCTTATTGTGGTTTTGATTTGCATTTCCCTGATGATTAGTGATGTTCACCATGTTTTCATATGTCTATTAGCCATCAGTATGTCTTATCTGGAAAAAAAAAGTCTATTCAGATCTTCTGCTCATTTTTCAATTAGATTTTTTTTGCAATTGAGTTTTATAAGTTCTTTATATATTTTAGATATTAGCCCCTTATCAGATTTTATTTGCAAATGTTTTCTCGCATTCAGTAAGTTGCCTTTTTATGTTCACCAGAGATACTGGCATATAGTTTTCTCTTTTTGTAGTGTCTTTTTCTGGCTTTGATATCAAGGTAATGCTGGCTTTGTTGGTTTCCTCTGCTCTGTAGAAGTGTTTCAGTTAGATATAATCTACTTGTTTATTTTTGCTTTCATTGCAGTGCAGGAGGGCTCCTCTTTCTCTGTATCATTGTCAACACATTTCTTGTGACACTAGCCATACTAATTGTGGTTTTGATTTGCACTTCTCTGATGATTAGTGATGTCAATCATCTTTTCATGTGTCTGTTGGTCATCTGTACGTCTTCAGAAAAATGTCTATTAAGATCCTTTACTTATTTTTAATTGGATTATTTGGTTTTTTTGGTGTTGAGTTGTGTAAATTTGTTATATATTTTGGATATATATATTAGATATATCATTTGCAAATATCTTCTCCCCATTCACTAGGTTGCCTTTTTGTTCGTTGATTGTTTTATTTGCTGTGCAAAATCTTTTTATTTTGGTATAGTCACAATAGTTTATTTTTGTGTTTTTCCCTATCATGAGAAGACATATCCATAATATGTTGCTAAGGCTGATGTCTAATAAATTACTATTGCTTTTTGGAAGTTTTTTGATTACTGATTTAATTTCATTACTAGTAATCTATTCAGATTTTCTGTAGGTATTGTATGGTTTCAGGTCTCACAAAGAACTTTTAATCCATTATCAGTTTATTTTTGTGTATGGTATATGAAAGCAGTCAATTTTCATTCTTTTGCATGTAGCTGCCCAATTTTTTCCAATACCATTTATTGAAAAGACTGTCTTTCCCCCCATTATATATTTAATCCTTTGTTTTAAAATAATTGACAATATAGGTGTGGGGTTTTTTTTGTTTTTTTTGTTTTATTTTGTTTTGTTTTGCTCTCTATCCTGTTTCTTTGATCTATGCGTCTATTTTTGTGCTAGTACCATACCATTTTCATTACTATAACATTGTAGTATACCTTGATATTTTGTATTGTGATACCTCCAGCCATGTTCTTTCTCAAGATTGCATTCATTATTTGATGTCTTTTATGGTTACATACAAATTTTAGGATAATTTTTTTCCAGTTCTGTGAAAAATGCCATTGGAATTTTGATAGGGATTGCAATGAATCTGTAGATTGCTTTGGGTAGTATGGGCATTTTAATGATATTATTTCTTCCAATCCATGAGCTTGGTATATCTTTTCATTTGTTTGTGCCATCTTCAGATTCTCTCATCAGTGTCTTATAAGTTTTCTGGGTATAGATTTTTCACTTCCTTGGTTCAATTTATTTCTAGGTACTTTATTCTTTATTGTGCAGTTGTGATGGAATTGTTTTCTTTATTTTCCTTTTGGCTACTTTGTTATCAGTGTATGGAAATGCAACAGATATCTGTATATTAATCTTGTATCCTACAACTTTGCTGAATTAATTTATCAGTTCTAAAAGTTTTTGGTGGAGTATTCTGTATATATGCAGTATTATGTCATCTGTAAATAGTGATAATTTTCCTTACTGATCTAGATGCTTTTATTTCTTTTCCTTGTCTAATTGCTGTGGCTAGAATTTTAAGTATGTTGTTGAATAAAACTGATAGGTAACCATGGACATTCTTGTCTTTTTCCTAATCTTAGAGGCAAAGCTATCAGTTTTTCACCACTGAGTATGATGTTAGCTGTGATTTCTAAAAATAGGGCCTTTATTGTATTGAGGTGTTTTCTTCTAAACTCACTTTGTGGAGTTTTTATCATGAATGGATATTGTATTTTGTCAAATGCTTTTTCTGTATCTATTAAGGTGATCATATGGTTTTTATTCTTTATCTTGTTAATGTGATGTATCACACTGATAGATTTCCAAATACCAAAGTACGTTTATAATCCTTTGTATTGCTGCAGCATCAGTTGTTATTTTTGCTTCATTTCTGATTTTATGTATTTGAGTCCTATTGCTCCTTCTCTCAATGGGTCTGGCTAATAGTTTATGAATTTTGTTTATCTTTTCAAAAACCAGTTCTTGGTATAATTGATCTTTTCTATTTTTTTGCCACTATTTCATTTATTTCGGCAGTAATCTTTATTATTTCCTTCTACCTGCTTTTAGCTTTGTTTTCATTTTTCTAGTTCTTTTAGGTATAAGGTTAGTTCATTTTTTTGAGATTTTTTTTTGTTTTTTTGAGGTAGGTTATATTCCTATAGTCTTCCCTCTTAGAACTGCTTTTGCTGTGTTCCAAAGATTTTGAACTATTGTTTTCATTTTTATTTTTCTTCATATAGATTTTGATTTCCTTTTTGAATTCTTGGTTAATCCATTAGTTGTTTAGTAGCATGTTGTTTAGCCTCCATGTATTGTGGTTTTTCCACATTTTTTCTTGAAATGGATTTCCAGTTGTATACCATTATGAATGGAATGATGCATGATATGATTTCAGTCTTCTTAAATTTACTGAGACTTTTTGGTTTGTGGCCTAACATGTTATCTATCCTGGAGAATATTCCATGTGCACTTGAAAGCAATGTGTATTCTCCTACTTTTTGGTGGAATGTTTTGCAAATATCTGTTAGGTTCATCTGGTGTAATATGTTGTTCAAAGTCACTGTTTACTTGTTTTATCCGCTGATGTAAGTGGAATGTTAAAGTTCCCTATTATCATTGTATTCCTGTCTATTTCTTCCTTTCTGTCTGTTAATATTTGCTTTATGTATTTAGGTGCTTCTATATTGGGTGCATATATATTTATATCCTCTTGTTTGATTAATCATTTTATCATTATGCAGCGCCCTTCTTTGTCTCTTGCTATAGTCTTTGTTTTAACACTTATTTTGTCTAATAGAAGTATTGCTACTTGACATTTGTTTTTGCTTCATTTGCATGATATATTTTTTCCAACCTTTCACTTTCAGTCTTCATGTGTCTTTAGGTCTCAAGTGAGTCTCTTGTAGGAAGCATATAGCTGGATCTTGTTTTATTTATTTATTTATTTATTTATTTATTTATTTATTTATTTTTATCTATACAGCCACCCTATGTCTTTTGATTGGAGCATTTAGTCCATTCACATTTAAAGTAATTATTGGTAGGTATATATACTTATTGCCATCTTGTTCATTATTTTCCAGTTCTTCTTTGCTCTCTCCCCTTGTGGTTTGTTGGCTTATTTTACTGTTATGTTTGGATTCCTTATTTCTTTTGTGTATCTATTATAGGTTTTTGATTTGTGGTTACCACTGGGTTTTTATACAACATCTTATGTGTACAGCATATATATTAATTTGATGGTTGCATAAGTTTGAATGCTTTTTAAAAGCACTAAATTTTTACTCTTCCCTCTGCCTTTTATGTATATGATATAATATTTTACATATCTTTATTTTTTGTATTCTTGAACTATTTTTTGTAGATATTATTGTTTTACTACTTTTATGTTTTAACCTCCATACTGGCTTTGTAAATGACGAATCTACTACCTTTACTATATGCTTGCTTCTACTCGTGAATTTTTTTTCCTTTTATAGTTTTCCTCTAGTGATGGCCTTTTTCTTTCCACTTAAAGAATTTCCTTTAATATTTCTTGTAATGATGATTTAGTGGTAATGCACTCCAATCTTTGTCTGGGAAACTCTTTATATCTCCTTCTATTGGGAATGATAATCTTGCTGGGTACAGCATTCTTAGTTTTAGGTACTTTCCTTTCAGCACTTTGAATATATCATGCTGCTCCCTTCTGGCTTACAGTTTCTCCTGAAAAATCAGTTGATAGCCTTATGGGGTTTCCCTTGTATATAAATGTCTCCTTTGTCTTTCTGCTCTTTAAATTCTCTACTAATACTTTTAGCCATTTTAATTATCATGTGTCATGGTGGGACCTCTTTGGGCTCATTTTGATATGGGCTCTCTGTACTTCCTGGACCTTTTGTCTGTTTCATTTTCCAGATTAGGGAAAATTTTACCTACTATTTCTTCAAATAAGTCTTCTGTCTGCCTTTTCTGGGATTCCTATTATGCTAAATGCTCAATGATGTCACTGATGTTATTTCTTTTTGCTATTCACTTTGATTGCTTTCCATTACCCTGTATTCTAGATCACTGGTTCATTCTTCTGCAACCTCTAATCTGCTGTTGATTCCCTTTGGTATATATTTTATTTTAGTTACTGAATTCTTCAGTTCTGACTGGTTCTTTTTTATATTCTCTCTCTTTGTTGAAGGTCTCACTGAGCTCACCCACTCTTACTCAAGTGTAGTGAGTATCTTTATGACCATTACTTGGAATTCTTTATCAGGCATATTGCTTATCTCCATTTCATTTACCTCATTTACTGTGGTTTTGTCTTGTTCATTGACTTGGGACATATTCCTCTGTCTCTTCATTTTGTCTAACTCTCTGTGTTTCTATGCTTTGGGTAGGTCAGCTATGTCTCCTGGTCTTGAAAGTTGTGGCTTTATACAGAAGAGGTCTTTTGACCTGTCGTGAAATCCCCCCCGGTAGCCAGAACTAGGCCCTACATGAGCTGTATGTCCCCTCCTGTTGTGGCTGAGCCCTGATTACCTTCAGCCCATCTGGCTGCAATTACCCACTTTACTTGCTGTGGATACACTGGGCAGGATTTGGTTCCCACACTGTTGAGAAGCCTGTATGAGGCTACTGCAGTCTTGTTGGTGGATAGGGCCAGCAGTCATCTCAGCTGTCTACAATTGGCTTCTCTGCCACAGTTGTGGGTACAAGGAAGGGCAGCACTTGTTCCCTGCTGGGCCGAGTGAGAGGTTCTCATTAAGAGATTGGGCTGCTGCAAATGTGGGCATACTAGTGTGTGAGGTTATCTCCTTCATTCCCTAGGGCAGGAGGAAGTTTGGAGTGATGGTGGTCCCCTCTGCCAGGGCTACCTGCAGGGTTCAGTGGAGCAGAAGCTGCTTAGGAGGGATGCCTGCTGAGGCAGGAAGGTTGTGTTGGGTGTGTCCACAGGGGAATTCTGGAGTTGGGTATGCTTTGCTAGAAAGGTAGCTAGAGAATGTTAGAACTGGCTCCTGCAAGCATCTGGCTATCTAGGCTGGGGAACTGTAAAATAAGTAGTGCCCACCAGCACTTATATTCCCTAACAAACTTTCTGAAGTTCCCTGCCCCTCCATCACATGTGCTAAGATTTGTCAATAAATCTCCTTTACATATACCCCAGGTGCTCTTCAAACTGATACTTCTGTACTGTATCTTGGGCTTGAATTATTCATTGTGCTGGCTCTTATGCCATTTCTTCCCATTCCTGACTCTCCTAGAGGTAAGCCTACTATTTTTAAAACTATAAAAGTTAAGGCCCACTGTTTTTCAAAGCCAGATGTTATGGGGACTTGTTTTCCCAGTGTGGGTCCCCTGTGCCAGGGCACTTGGTGTGGAGTCTGCTTCTCTCACTTCTCCATACTTGTTATGTCTCTCTTATTTGTGGTTAGTCTCACCAGGGGTTTCCAACCATGTCTCTGCCCTCCTACCCTTTTCAATGTGAATTTCTCTCTATAATTAACTGTGGAATATCTGTTCTGCCAGTCTTAGGGTCATTTTAAGAGTTAGTTTCATAGGTGCAGCTTTTATCTCAGTGGGTCTGTAGGATGAGGTAACTTTAGAATCTTCCTACTTCACCATCTTCATCACAGCTCTTAATTTTATTAATATTTTCTATTGATTTTTTCATCCCTGTTTATTTATGATCTGATTTTTATTATTTCTTTCCTCCTACTAATGTAAGGCTTTGCTCTTTTTTTTTCTAGTTGCTCTAGGTGTAAGATTAGATAGTTTATTTGAGTCCCCAAATTTGTTGTTATTTCTTGAGATGGGCCTGTATCACTATAAACTTCCCTCTTAGACCTACTTTTGATGCATCCCATATTTTTGAGCATTGTGTTTTCATTTTCATATGTCTCAAGGTGTTTTTGCTTTCCTCTTTGATTTTTTTCATTGACCCCATTGGCTGTCTTGTAACATATTTAGTCTTTACAAGTTTGTGCTTTTCCAGTTCTTCTTGTAGTTGATTTCTAGTTTCATAGTGCTGTGGTCAGAAAAGTTGGTTAATGTGATTTCAGCCTTCTTAAACTTATTGAGACTTATTTTGGGGCTAACGTTATCTGTCTTTGAGAATGTTCCATGTACATCCAAGAAGACAACATATTCTCTTGTTTTTGGAGAAATGCTTTGTATATATCTGTTATGCCCATTCAGTCTAATGTGTTGTTCAGTGTCAATGTTTCCTTATTGATTTCCTGTCTGGATGATTTATCCATTAATGTAAGTGGGTTGTTAAAGTTCCCTACTATTATTGTATTACTGTCAATTTTTCCCATTGCATTTGTTAATATTTGCCATATATATTTAGGTACTCCTATGTTGGGTGTATAAATATGTACAATATTGTATCTTTTATTATTAATCTCTTTATCATTATGTAATCTTCTTCTCTGTCTCTTGTTACAAACTTTGTTTTAAAGTCTATTTTGTCTAACATAAATATTGTCACCCTAGCTTTTTGTTTGTTTGTTTACATTCGCATGGAACATATTTCTATCCATTCACGTTCAGTCTATTTGGATCTTTAGATCTAAAGTGAGTGGCTTGTAGGCAGCACATAGATGGGTATTTTTTGTTTTCTTTTCCCCCTTCCATCTTCCATTCAGCTATCCTATGTCTTTTGATTGGAACATTTAGCCAATTTACATATAAATGAGTTATTGTTAAGAATATATTTATTGCCATTTTGCTAATTGTTTTCTGCTTGTTTTTGTAGCTCTTCTTTGTTCTTTTCTCTTTATTTGCTAGTGATTTGATGACTTTCTTTAGTGTTATGTTTGGATTCCTTTCTGTTTTTTTTTATGTATGTAGTATAGGTTTTTGGTTTGTGGTTACCATGAGTTTCATATATAACCACTTACGTATATAGCAGTCTATTTTAGTTGGTGGTTGTTTAGGTTCAAATGCATTCTGATAGGGCTACATTTTTACTTCTCCCCCAACACATTGTATGTTTTTGATGTCATATTTTACATATTTTTATTTAGTGTATCCTTTATATAATTATTGTAGATTTAATTGATTTTACTGCTTTTGTCTTGTAACCCTCATACTAGCTTTATAAGTGGTTGATCCACTTGCCTTTACCATTTCTGTATGTTTTCCTTTACCATTCAGATTTTCTCTTTCAAATATTTTCTTATTTCTAGTTATGGCCTTTTCTTTTCTGCTTAAGGAAGTCCCTTTAATATTTCTTATAAAGACAGTTCAGTGGTGATGAACTCCTTTTTGCTCTTTATTTTCCCTTCAATTCTGAATGATAACCATGTCATATAGAGTGTCTTTGGTTGTAAGTTTTTTTTTCAGCACTTTGAATACATTGTGCCATTCCCTTTTGGCCTGAAAACCCTTCTGATGAAAAATCAGCTGAAAACCTTTTTGGGGGATGGATTCCCTTATATTTAACAACTTGCTTTGTCTTGCTGCTTTTAAGATTCTTATCATTTTTAATTTTTGGCATTTTAATTTTAATGCATTTTGGTGTGGATTTCTTTGGGTTCACATTTTTTGGAACTCTCTGTGCTTCTTGTACCTTGATGTCTGTTACTTTCCCCAGGCTGGGGAAATTTTCAGCGGTTATTTTTTCAAATAAGTTTTCTGCCCCTCTCTCTCTCTGTCTCTCTTTTCATTCTGTAATCCCCATAATGATAACTTTAGTACCCTTGGTGTTGTCCCAGAGGTCCCTTAAGCTATCCTCATTTCTTTAAAATCTTTTTTCTTTCTGTGCTCTTCAGTTTGAGTGATTGCTACTACCCTGTCTATCACATCACTAATCAGTTTTCTTTATCCTCTAATCTGCTGTTTATTCCCTCCAGTGTGTTTTTCATTCCTCTTATATTCTTCAGGTCTGTGACTTCTGTTTGGTACTTGCTTATATTCTTTATCTCTTTAGAGGTTGAAGTTCTCACTGGGTTCATCCATTCTTCTCCCAAGTTTGGTGAGCATCTTTGTGATCATTACTTTGAATTTTTATAATGTAGCTTACTTATCTACATTTTATTGTTTTTTTTCTTGAGGTTTTAGTTAGTTCTTTTATTTGGAACATGGTTCTCTGTTTTTCTATTTTGATTGACTCTCTGTGTCTGTTTCTATGTATTAGGGTAAACAGCTATCTCTCCGAATCTCGAAGGAGTGGCCTCATGTAGGAGATGAACCTTATCTTTCAACCTTGACCTAGTCCTTGGTTGTCTCTAGAACTTTTGTGATTGTCTAAGCAGCCTCATTTATTCTTGGTAGGTCCCACTTTTTGAGAGTGTGCCAAGGCATGTAAGTGTCCCAAAGGGAGAAATCTCAGTCAACACCTAGTTTCAGATGATTGGAAGCCAGATCCTCAGGCAGCAACTTTTAAAGTTTGCAAATATATATACTCATGAAGGACTGCAATTATAGTTTCCAGACAGGTCATCTGGAGGTGTCCCCTGAATGATGGTTGCAAAAATCAGAACTTCAGATGAGTGTATTCTTTTCTGGGAGGTACCAGCTTGTGTGGTAGCGAGGTCAAAGGAGAACACAATGATGGTGTTCCCACTTAGGTTCCTTGAGAACACTTCCATAGCCCCTAGATGTCTGGCAAACCTGAAGTCTATCCCTCATGCTGAAGGTCCAGAATAAGTAAATATGCCTTTTTAGCAGAAAGACTAGGGGTGTCTTTCAGTCTGGGGTGGTAGTAGTCTGCCAAGAAACATTTCCAATTGTCATAGTCCTATGGAACTCAGGAATATAATCCTACTTATCCAGAAGAGTGAGGTTATCAAGGAGTGTTCCCTATATGGACTGTGCATGCCCACTGGCCTTAGTAAGGCAATGGGAGAACATGGGGCTGGAGTGTGCTGGCAGGCCATACCAGGACAGTGGGAGACTGCAGGGCAAGAGTTCACCTGCCAATTTTGGCAAAGCAGTGGGAAAATTCAGGGCTGGGGCACACATGCTTGCACTATCAAGTTAGAGGAAGAGTACAAAAGTGGCACCTGCCAGTGCCTCTTTCCCCACAGAGTCCTAATAGACTCCTGCACCTTCAGCAGATGGTTTAAGATTAGCCTTAAATACATAGAACAATCTGAGGGTTGATGGGGGCGTGGGGGAGAGGGGAAAATGGGTGATGGGCATTGAGGAGGGCACTTACTGGGATGAGCACTGAATGTTGTATGTAAGCGATGAACCACGGGAATCTACCCCCAAAACCAAGAACACACTTTATACACTGTATGCTAGCCAATTTGACAATAGATTATATTTAAAAAAAAAGATTAGCAAATGAATCTTCTTTACATGTAGTTTAGGCACTTTTCAAACTGCTGCTTCTGCTCTAGTCCTCAGGGTTAGTTAGTCTGCATATAAGGCCTCAAGTATCTCAGTTCTGTGCAGTCCCCTGGGTTTTATGGACATGAGTCCCACTGTTTTTCAACGTCAGATGTTTTGGGGGTTTGTATATCCACTGTAGGTTCCAGGGATGGGATGCCTGATGTAGGGCATGAAACCCTCCCCTCACTTCTCAGGGGGCTTTGTATTTGTGAGATTCCTCCTGATTGTGGATCACCATGCTGGGGGTGGGGTTTTTGGCAAGATTGTGTGTCTGCTTCTCCTATCCTTCTCAATGTAGCCCTTTTATTCTTTGTTGCATAATAGCTGTTCAGCTAGTTTTCAGGGTTTTTTTTTCAGAGATCATTACATATGTACCCATATAAATTTGGTACATCCACTGGAGTAGGGGAGTTCCAGATTTTCTTGCATTTTTATTGTAGATCATCCTATCTTACTGAGTTTATTTTTTAAACAGAATATTTTTCAGAGCTAAAAGAAATTAGAACAGAAATACCAGGAAGAATTAATGTATGGGTTACAACACAGACTACACTTGTGGACTTCAGCCCTTGGGTTATAACTGATGTTTTGGAAAGTATGAATTTTTGGGGGGCGGGGGGAGGTAGCTATTCACTTTAATACTTGTCCTTTTAATAGGACCTTAATAGCTCCAAAGACAAAGTATTGAAATCCACACTATAAATTGAAAATGAGACACATTGTAGTTTTAGAAAATCAATGTCTTTATCATCTAGAAAAGCTCAGAGTCCTGAATTAAAATGAGTTCATAAAACTGTATTATTCTCTTCCAAACATCTCATTTTCATATTTATTCACCAAAGTGAACATAGCAAGGACATCACAACGAGATGAAATGAAGTACAGGACTCCCCCTTCCCGGGTTGAAATCATCCATCTAAAAGGAAATTTGGTTTGGGTTATTGTGTGTTGTGGTGATGTTGTCCTTGTTTAAAAAGAAATCCTGGTAACATCAGACTATGACCTAGATCCTCCTGTCAACAAAGGGCCCCTAGAAGTGAATAGTTTGTTCTCTTGCATTGAATTTCACCATAGGGGATTGTGGGGGTGATAGCTGATCATCTGGAGCAGAGGGAGGCTGAGCTGAGTTGTGTCATCCTTCATTTAGACCTGGCTGAAAAACATGCTGGGATATAAGCAACACAGGCCCCAAAGAAATTAGCCAAAAGCCCAGTCTTTCTAGGGGCAGGGTCAATTTGGCATTTTCTTATAGACATTACTATTGGGGGAAGTCCCACTTCTTTGGCAGGAACATTCAGAGATCCGCAACAATTCAGGAGGCAACATTGCCTTGCTTCCGAGCACTTCATACTTTATGTGTCTTGGTATGTGTGTGGAGGTGGGGGGAGGGCGGCAGAGCGGCAGCCATCATGGGGAGTCCAGGGCAGGAGAATAATGAGGGTGTCAGAGGGCAAGGAGTCATGGAAAAGCTATTGTCCCAGGGACAGGGACTCAGGCAAGTAAGACAGCATTTAGAGTGAGCCAAATCCTGAGGGAATAGGAACTATATCTTTAAAGTATAGATCTTAGACCTCCTGTATCTAAATGACCCTGTCCTGGACCACAGAATCTGAATCTCTGGGGTAGTCCCTGAGTTAATGCACATCTTCAGTAAATTCCCTAGTGATTTGTAATGATTTTAAATTTTCTGGACCAGGGCAACAGGGCAGCTTGAAATTGGTACTCAGAAGGGCCTAAAGAGTCCAGAAATCAAAATTAATATGCAATGGCAGTGTTTTTATTGGTTGGCTCCTGTGATACTCATTGTGCTAGGTATGGTAGTGAAAAATGGAAGCATATTGCCAGCCCATTTGGAGCTAGAAAGAGCCAATAAACAAGTAAGGAAATGAATGAATTTACATATTATATCAAGTGTTGGAAAGAAAATAAATGAGATGCTAACAGAGAAATTGAGGGGCTCTACTTAGGTAAGGTAATCAAAAATGGCTCAAGAAATTTATAGAAATTTGACTGTGAAGCAACTATAGCTAAATCAGGCCTGGGGAGGTGGGGTCAGGAAGCAAATGCAAAGAGGGGATATTGTGTGTGTGCCTATGTGTGTATGTGTGTGTGTTAGGGAGGTGGGTAATGGAGGAAATATGCATGGAAAACATTAAAATCATGGAAGAATTGTGGTAAGTAGAACTGAGGATGTTCAGAGACCCAGTTGTATCCCCAACTTTTACCAAATTTCCATTTTGATCTTCACATCACTATAGAGAATCTGTATACAGTTCTTAGATAAAGGGATGTGAGAGGACAACTAAATCTCTTTACAGAAATTAAAAGTAAGCTGTCCCTACTCTGCCACTGGTGAATTGCAGACAAAGGCACCTTAAAATAGTATTTAACTATCCATCCTGTGTGGGTGTTCTCCATTCCAACCAAACTAAAGAGAGATTTGGTAATTGCATAGGAGAGAAAAGTGAGTATAGTATTTTCTAAAACAAGTAGCATGTTTTCCATTATGTAAAAGAGAGAAATTAGCTTTTAGAAAGCCACACCTAGGTTTCACTGACTTGTCTTTGTTTTTTTTCATACCCAGATGCAAGAGGTGGAAAAGAGAGGTAGTCATTTTTCTTTAGAGGATCCATCAGCCTTTGTTCAATTTTCCTGCAGATCCTAGAGACCCATTCATGCAGACTTGGAATATAAATATGGAAAAGTGATAGCAGCCCACCCCTGAGGGATGGGCTGGGGGCAGCTTCACAGAGGGTGGGGGTCCTAGTGAGAGAAGGGTTTAATTGAGGTAGCACAAAGACACCGGGGATTTACTGCCCTTAATTTTTCTGTAGGGCAAAAGCATGTTCCTACATTAAAGATCACAAAGTCAAGGATAGTCAGAGTGAAATAGGTGTTTGCTCTTTCCTTGGGCTTATGGTTTCTTTCCTCCATCACCCTATGACAGTAGAAACTGACATTATTGTTTGATTTGTTTCCTTGTTTTATGGCTGTCTCCCCAGTAGAGAGGAAGCCTCATTAGGAAGGGTCTGATATCAGTCTCACCAGAGCCTAGTGCATCTCTCTGTGCATTTAAAGCTGCTAGAGCTTAGGAGCTGCATGTGTGGTGTGACATTTATGTAGAAGTACGACCCTTGTTTGTGCAGTCTGAGTTGTCCATGGGCCTTCTCAAGGGTGGCTCTGTGGGACTCAGCCCTGATGGCTGGCCAGATGTCTTCTGTTGCCCACTGGAAGGACATGTGACAGTGGCATAGATTGTTCACAGGTAAAGTCCCCACTCTCATCCCTGTCCTGGGTTTCCTAGTCATCAGGACAGGTATTCCTTTATGGACCTGTTCCACACATGGTGTCCAAGTTCCCACTTTCTGTTCTTATATTGGGGAGCAGCAGGTCATCTTCAGGTAAAGGGTCAGTTTGGGGGTGGGGAAGGGATATAGTTGATGACAGCAGGTCTGCAGAGTTTCTTCCATTCTGCTTTCTTATCCTCAGTTATAGCAGCTTATTTTTTCCCCTTCTACTTGTCCCTTGAGACCTTCATCTTCTCTCTCCTGTTTCATTTGTCACTTGTTTTCTCCTCCATTCCTTTAATCTTACACTTATCTGGTTTCTCAGAAAGGAATAAATCAGCCATGCAGATGGATCTCCTTTGGCAAACTTAATCAAGCAAGTCTTGATTTTGCTTCAGTATGAGTACAAGGGAGGAAGTGGGAGAGGAAGATGGATGACAACCCAGTTACCACTTCTAGCCACAATTGGGTCTCAGCATCATATCTCACTCCCTATGGGAGTTCAGTAGCTTTTGAATGTGAATGTGAGCTGATAGTCCTATGCATTGAAATTCTTTGCTATTTACACTTTATTCAGTTCCAGAAACATTGTCTAAGCACCTACTTTGTGACATCCTGTGCACCATCCTCAGTATATGCATGTTTGCTTTCCTTTCATTTAAAGTTGGAAAGGAGGGCACCTGGGTGGCTCAGTCTTGGTTAAGTGTCCGACTTGGGCTCAGGTCATGATTTCACAGTTCATGGGTTCGAGCCCCATGTTGGGCTCTGTGCTGATAGCTCACAGCCTGAAGCCTGCTTCAGATTCTGTGTTTCCCTCTCTCTCTGTCTCTCCCCATTCACATGCACTCTCTCTCTCTCCAAAATAAATAAACATTAAAAAAAATTTAAAAAATAAAGCTGGAAAGGAACTTAGAAGTCATCCAGTCTCAGGACCTTTATAGGCAGATGCAGACAGTCGGGCCCTGGGAGATGAAGTTATGAGTCAAGGCCTTAGAATTGGTATAGAGTTTGGCCTTGCACATGACAAGAGCTCTACCCAGCAGCCTCTGGGGTATAGAGATAATTCATAATAAACCCAGTGTTCAGTCCTTGAGTGTTTACTATATGCTGGTGCTGTGCAAAGTGCATTTCATGTGTTCTTCCATTTAATTCTTACAACAGCTGTCATTGTTAGTGTTATTATTGCCTTTTTTTTACAGATGAAGAAACCAAGGTTTAGAATAGCCCAGATGCTTGCCCAAAGTCAGATGAATAGGATGTAGCAGAGCTGACATGTCCTCCTCTGCTTTGTAGAATATACAAGAAAACATGGAATCTGCAAGAAGCTGCTGGTTCTACATCCTCCCTCTAAATGGAGGGGAGGAATTTTTCTTTCTTTCTTTCTTCTTTCTTTCTTTCTTTCTTTCTTTCTTTCTCTTACCTTTATTTCTTTCTTCTTTCTTTCTCTTCACTTTTACTTTTTAAATTGTAGTAATATATATATAACATTTACCACTTTAACCATTTTCAAACATACAGTTCATTGGTATTAAGTACACTCACATTGTTGTGAAACTATCACCACCATCCATCTCCAGAACTTTATTCATCTTTCCTATCTGAGATTTTGTACCCATTAAACCTAACCTCCTTTCCCTCACCACCAACCCCTGGCAACCACCATTTTCTATTTCTATTAATTTTATTACCCTAGATATTGTCCTTTTGTGAATGTCTTATTTCACTTAGCAAAATGCCATCAGGCTTCATGTTTGTTGTAACATGTGTCAGAATTTTCTTCCTTTTCAAGGCTAAATAATACTCCATTGTATGTATATCATATTTTATCAATTCATCTGTCAATGGACGCTTGGGTTGGTTCTACCTTGTATTAGTCTGCCAATACTCTGTTAAAGTTGCCATTAAAAAAAAAGACTGGGTGGCTGAAACAACAAACGTTTATTTTCTCACAGTTCTGGAGGCTGAAAGTCAAGGTGCTGGCAGAGTTGGGTTTCTCCTGAAGCCTTTCTCCTTGGCTGGCAAATAGCTACCTTCTCACGTGGCCTTTCCTCTGTGTGTGCATCCCTGGTGTCTCTTTCTCTCTGTAATTATAATTATACCAATCATATTGAATTTGGACTACACCCTTATACCTCATTTTACCCTTAAAATCTCCAAATACAGTTACATTGGGGTTAGGTCTTCAACATATAAATTTGGGGGAGACACAATTCATCCCATAATATACCTCTTGTCTATTGTAAATATTGCTATGAATATAGGTGTACAAATATCTGTTTGAGTCCCTGCTCTCAATCCTTTTAGGGTATATACACAGTCGCAGAATTGCTGGATCATATGGTAGTCTTTTTTAATTTTTTGAGGAAATGCTATTCTGTTTTCTATAGCAGCTGTACCACTTTACATTCTCATGGTGTCATTTCTTAATCTTCAGAATAGTTTTGCTCTTTTTTAAAGGTTGTGCTCATTTCCAAGGTCCTTCAGTAGGAAGCTTGCCTGGAAATATTCTTTTTGCTTCCCAGATGGTTGGAATTCTTTTCAGAAACTTGGTGTCCTTATTCCTCTATACCTCCTGTCAGTAACCTCAGGCTCTGACTTCCACACTCAGCTTCTGGGAGAGCATCCCAGAAAGGAGGAGAGAGCAGTAAAAAAGTGATCTGGTCTCAGGTAGATGTCTCATCTGAACTGTGTGGTCTCAATCAGCAACCCCTGAGCACAAAGGAGGTTTGTACCTTCATCTCTGAGCACAGCACAGGAGGTATCTGGAGCCCACTTAGCAGTGAACAACTTTGAAAACACTGCTTTGGGCTCATATTTGCTCACATAAACAGCATGGATGAGGGTATGGGTGTGGGAGTGGGTATTGTATAAGGGGAGGAGTTCAGTGTGAGGAGATGTTGGGGGTAGGTGCTTATGTGAGGTAAGGTATAAGGGTGTATATGGGGGTAGGTGTGTGTGTGTACTGAATAGATGTGAGAGTGGGAGTTGAGTATGAGGGTGTATGTAGGGCGTAAGGTAGGGTGCTTCTGTGTGCATGTGTGTGTGTGTGTGTGTAGTAGGGGATATAAGGGATGAGTGTGAAGGGTAGGAACGAGAGTTTATATGGGGTTATTTGTGGGTTACATTGTATGTGCAAAGTAGTGCGAAGGTAGGGGGTTGGACATGAGGGTGTGGAGAAGAGGAGGTGAAGGTATATATGAGGTAGGGTGTGAGGGTATGTGTGGGATAGGAATGGGGGTATGTGTACGGAGTAGGGTGTGATGGTTGGGTATGAAGGTGTATGGGGAGTAGACTGTCAATAGAGTGTGTGTGTGTATGGGAGAGTCATAGTAGGCACAGGATCACTGGCTCCACTGCAGGTAGCCACCCCTGCCAGGAGCTCTGTGGGTGGAGGAGCTGCTGAGGCCTGCAGAGCTTTCCTGTTGCAGGGGAGTGGCTCCTGGCCAAGGCCTCAGGCGTGACTCACTTTCACCTGGTCAGGGGAATTAATTTGCTGGGCATCTGCATCATGGCAGGATACATGCATCAGTCTGTATGACTGTATTCTTATTAAGAACCATGAGAGAAATTTAAAATGGGAAATGCAGGGGGTGGGGTAGGGGTTTCTGGGAGCTCAGAAATTACTTCTCCCTCAGTGGCTGGGTCACACTCAGTGACCAGGGCCCTCTGCCTTGCTTCTCCCACTCTGCTCCTGATAAAGGCAGTGATAGCCATTCCATGTGAGAGGAACAACTTCAGAAGACACACACACACACACACACACACACACACACGCATGCATACACCCCCCCACCCCCCCCCCCCCCACACACACATACAGATGTAGATCAGGGAGCCCAGAAGCACCTCCCAGATGCTAGGCAGTCTCTGCAGCAGTAACTCTTTATGCACTGCAGTTTGCTGCAGTGTTCAGAGGTTAAGGGATGCTGGCTTTTATGAATGGTAGCCTGGGAGGGTCCTAATATCACTTGCTCCTGATGTCAGCACAATGAATGAAACACTTGCAAAGCGTAAAGCCTCAAGCACCCGGGAAGCAGATACCGTCTCAGATTGGTTCTCTTGGTGCAGCGTCTCTTGCTGACGAAATCACCAGTCCCGTGTGTGTCATATAAAGCCAAATACGTTAGGATTGAAATGAGGCAGAAACTGAGGTTGCATGTGGAATAATGTGTACCTGATTCTGGTACAATCAGCTCTGCCTGAAGTAGCTGTGGTTGAGATCCTCCTCCTGCCAGGCACTGGAGGAAGGTGTTCTGCAGGAACTGCGGACTTACTGTTGTGTATTAGGCAGTTACTTAGCTAGCCTGATGTTCTGCTTTTGCTGGCAGAATTCCTTGCTGAAGCTCCAAGCCCTAGAAACTGATCTGTGCTCTGCATTTTTGACAAACCAGGAAGAAGCTGCTCAGGTGCATGGACTCAAGGACCCAGACCCAGTGTCGACCCAGAGTGTGCTTGCAGAAGGCGCAGATGTTGCAGGTAAGAGGCTGAGGTGGGGGAACGTCCTCACATGTACCATCAGGATAGTTCAGGCTCTTGCTGCTTTCTCCTAAACCTGGCCTCTTGTGGGAAACCATGCCTGGTGCAACAGAAAAGCTGAAGAGGAGCTTGAGTTGCAGTGGGGGAGCTGAGACAGTGCAGGAAGAATTAAGGTGTGTTCTGATACAGAGAATTCTCTCCAGCTGGGGGCCAAGCATCAGACTATGAATAAATAGGTGTCAGGTGAAAAACATCCACCACTACTCCTGGTCCTAATGAATGCCTGATTGGCCTCCTGTGACAAACAAGTAGTGTGCTTATTTTATATCACTGCATGTAGATACTCTGTACTGTCGATCGTCATGGTATTTTTGAGGTATTCAGTGATGGGATAGTTTTAACATTACTACTTCCTTTCTTCTATTACCTGCTTGTAAGATGATTCATCAACATAGGAAAGTGGAGGTGAGTGGTGTAGCTCATTCTGATCCTATATTGTCTTTTTTTGTCTCAATTTTTTTTTTAGCATTAACATCTGTGTTGAAAAGTCTCAAAATTGGTTCTCATTTGTCTGATAATTTCTCTGGTTTTAATCTCAGGAATGGTAGATTGACTAGTAAGCAGAAGGCAAACTAATGCTCCCTGAAAGATTTAGATAGAAAAGAAACACTAATTTATATGAGTAGAAATGAGAGCACAGCTTATCTTTTGTAACACAAATAGATCAGGGGTTTGTAAACTGGTTTCTAGATAGGTGGTAAAATTGGTTTAAGTGAGCTTGCTTCATGAGATGCCCTTTAGTTCCAAGAATTGAAGGAAGAGATTTAAGAAGGTAGAGTATTTCAGTATGATTATTAATAGTTCATTTAAAACATTACTGTTTAAAACAGATCCATATGGTCTAAGTAGGCGAAACTTCCAGTGTTTATTAATTAAGAATATTAACAACTAAGCATATTAATAATAGTGACCAATAATAAAGCTATTAATGGTAGCTACTGTTATTGAAGACTTTTGTGATCCAGGCACTGTTCTAAGTACTTTGTATATTTTATATTAAATCTTTAAACAAACCTGTGAAATAATACACTTCACAGTAAGGACACTGAGGCCAGGTGCAAACCTGCTGGTAAGTGATAAATTATTTCCTCATGGATGCAGGTGGCTAGTTGGGTGTCATTATTGTCTGGTGAGCTACCCTTGTTCTGTTGGCCATTGTGTTTGGATGGGAGGCAAGTAAAATGGGCAGAGCCCAATGTTGATCTAATTAGAGGTTTCAGTCAGATTATTAGACACACTCTTCTTCTTCTACCAACCCCAACAAAGCACATACAAAACACATAAAGAAATCTTAAGCCAGATATAAATTAACTTTTGAGTTATTTGATGTTTTGTGTAGCTACACAAGTATCTGGCAGAATTGTACAATATTTGCGTGTTGGATATGGATATATATATATTTTTTTAATTTTACATGATGACTTTTAAGTGCATGTATTGTCTTATATTCTCAAAAGATCAGGAGTAGTTTTGCATTTTCTCATCCTGGATGGACAGGATTTGGACAACTTTATTAACACTCCTTGTGTAATGGAAATACATACTGAGTTCATGTAGGAATTGCCCATACAAAGGAACCATCAATACATTTCATGTTAAGTGTTAAATGGCAGAAATGGACAGAAGGTTCCTTACAAAGGAGACTTGTGGGTTGGGTACTGAATTTTCCAAAATGTAGGTGAATCTGAGATTTCCAGAGCCCTTCCAAGACAGTCTATGAAAAAGAGACGTTTTCACTGTGTGTGTACTAGTCAAGATTTCTCACAAGTTTTCAAAGATAAAACCCATCTTGATGTTTTTCACCTTTGTAGTCTTTGTGAATAAGGAGTCTCATTTAGCTAAAATGACTGCATGAAACTTGATATGGGGAAAGTGAAGAAGCTCTAGCCCTTATATTGAAACTTGTAATATTTATTTGACACCTTTCTTCTCTAATTTTCCAATAACCCTTTGACAAAATCTGGAAACCACCTGCTAGATGTTTTTAGGGACCTAAAAAGTCTCATCATTTGGCAGGAATATTGCCAAATTGGCAAGCATTTAGACTAGGTTTTCACAGATTAATTTATGGGATCGTTTAGTCTCATTGGCTTCCTAGATAAGTGTTTATAGGAAGGTCCTATATTTCTATTCCATGTGTCACTCAGAAAGAAGAAATGTTGGCTCATTTAGAGTCTTGGGCCCTGTGAAGGGATTTCTAGAGTGATCTTTGAACATCTTGAAGCTAGTTTTTATGTGTGTATAAATCTCTTTTGAGAGTGTGATCACATAATAGTACAAATGGCCATAAGTCTATAAAGGAATATAGTAATTTAAAATTTTGTCCTTTCCCAAAGTCTAACATCTAGCCCTGAGCCTTACATGCTTACATGTATATAAATATTCAATTACTTATTTTTGATATCAATAATTGCTATAACAAAGACAAAGCCCAAGGGGTGATTTTTACAGGAATTTCTGGACATAATATGCTACCAGTTCACTATTAAAAGCAAACACTTATAACTATAAATTGGTATGACATAAATAGGTTTCAAGCTTTCTTTAGACTCAATTAGGACCTGACCAGTAAAGTAAAACTTTTTCATAGGCATTTGAAATGATGATCTTAGCAAAGCATTATACTCTCTACATCTTGAGATCAAAGTATTGGGTTTTAACTTGGGTTTATGTATTGCAAAGATAAGTCCTACCTAGTAAAATACCTGAAATGTGTCTCCACTCTGGCAATGCAATTATGAACTGCACTTGCAGCAAAAACACATTTCATGGTACCCCTGGAGGAGCACTGTGTTCTAAATAGTGTTTGTGAGACTTCCTGCACATCACAATTACCAGGAAGCTTTGCAAGCTTCTGCAAGGATTCTTAGTCCTTATCTTTAGACAGTCTGGGGTAGAAGTCTTGTAATATTTATACTTCATAAACACTCCCAAATGGTGGGAACCATTATTTAAGTGTCTTGAATTATGAGAGAGAAGACCAGGTTCTCTCAGGTTCTCTTTGACTCTGCTTCACCTCAGTTTCATGGACAACATGGACTTACAACTCAGGGTCAGTGACCAGTTGGCTCAGTCATTTACTTCAGGAGGAGGAAGGTGCTTGAGCACCCAAGTCCTCAGGCTAGAAAAGGGTGGGATGGGACATGGGCAAGGGACAGGGACAGATTTGAGGGGTGTAGATGTAGAGGCCCTTAGAAAAAAATGACACCTGCTAGATAACTTCAAGACTGTACATAGGGTAACCAATTGTCATGGAATGTCCAATTTGCCCAGGAATGTGTCCCAGTTTTATCATTAAAAGTCACACATGCTTGGAATTCTTAGTCCTAGGTAATCTGTGGCAACTAGTCACCCTACTTGTAGGTTGCAAATTGCCTAATTTGATATGGAAACCCCGAAAGCACTTAGGCTCAAAAATCCGAACTGCATCAATAGCCTTTTACAGTTGAAGCAAATGCTTCCTCTGTTGCATTAGTAAGGATCTATTCTGGTGTTGTTGAACAGAAAATGGAATGAAAATTTCTTTTCAACTGCTTGTCATTTTCTAAGTTTGCAGAAGGACTGTTTGTTCCACATGACTAAGCATAGTAACCCCTGTTCTGTGTGACCACAGGTGATTGAGTGGTTTGGAGTTTGTGGCAAAAGCTGTCACCAGTGATAAAGACTTATTACTAGAAATAATAATGCCACAGCAGTTTCTAATTAATTTCTTTTACTGTAAAATCTTGATTTTCAAATCTAACTATTTGGGTAAGAGCCTTGTTCCTAATGTTGATTATTAGAAAAAACTAATACAGGCTATAATTATTCCCATAACGAATTCTTCATGGTTTGTAGGTCTTTTCCTGATGTTGAAGTTAAGATGGGGCAGAGTTAAAGAGGACCTGGCCTTCTCTCTCACATTTCAAGACACTGTCCACTTGACCAGAAGTTCCCAATTACTTGGGAGTGATTATTACACTTCCAGATGTCTGAGCTCTCTATCTTAAAAGGAAAAATTTAAATGTAGGTTGAAGCCTGAAAAATCTCCATGTTTGAAAATCTCCCCCTCGTAATTCTGAGGGGCAGGTAGATTTAGGAACACTTTCTAGAGCACAGTACTCCAGAGCTTCTCTAGAGAGTACCATGCAATGCGTTCTTGCTGCAGGTGGAGTTTATAATTGGCCTTCTGGAAAAGGGGACATCTCAAGTATCCCACTAGGTGGGGCATCTACATAATTTGGTGTTTCATCCTATCTGGCAGTAGTCCAGACACTGTTTGAAAGTTGGTAAGAGGGGGTCCATTACTTCAACCTTGTAAGTGCACAGAATTCCAAATATTCTTTAGAAACTTTGTTTATTATGGGTCAATGTGTATGTATATGTATTATTTCTAAGTCCTTCCTGAACCTTTTTATATTTTCAGTATGTACCACCTGTTGCTTTAACATTAAGAAATGGCTACCACTGTAGAAAGTAGTACTTCATCTTTTCAGTTTCTTTAAAGTAGTGGTTTTCAGTCAGGGTTGATTTTTTTTTCATCTCTCTACCTTCCTCTCTCCCTACCTTGGGGATATTTGGCATTATCTAGGGACATTTTCAGTATCGCAGCTTGAAGGTGAGTGCCACATTTAATGAGTAGAGGCCAAGGATGCTTCTGAACATCCTGCAATGTAAGGAACCCCCAATGTCCACCCCACCACCCCAATAAAGAATTATCTGGTCCAAGATGTCAATAGTCCCAAGATTTAGAAACACCCTTTTAATAGCTTTTAAATGCATACCATCAGTATTATTAACAGCACTGACAGTGACATTTTCATTTGTGTCAGACATTGTTACATGGGTTTCCCTGTTTTATGTTCACAGTCCTGAATGAGGTAGGTGCCATTATTATCCCCAGATGGAAGATGAGGAAATAAGCTTGGAGAGTTAGTGTAACTTGCTGAGGGTCCCACAGCTACTGAGTGGTAGAGGTTGGGAGGAAATGGGAGGAAGAGAGGGTTTCCCAGTCAGACTCCATAGTTTAGTGCTTCACACTATACTATTAGCTATCCAGTCTAAATATTAAGTCCCCATGGTTCTAATATTCTAGAATTTGAAATTAAGCCCATAGCCAACCTATATACTCTATTAATGTGTTATGAAAGTCATATTTTCTTTATCCACTCCTGAGTTTGTTTTGTCAACCTAAAGGGACCTAGATTTATAGTTGAATAACCTGTTGTAACCCCTCTTCACATATTTATTTCAGGTCCTATGATCTAAACCATCTCTAGAACCCTGTACCTTTCTTAATATGCATTTACCTGACCTGCATAATGTATTCCAGATGGAGTCAAATAGAATTTTATTTGTAGATATGATACCATTAGGGGAAATTGGCAACATGGACAAGGGATCCTCCTATTATTTCTTATAACTACATGTGAAGTTACAATGATCTCAACAAAAAATGAATGAATATCTAAAAAATATGGGCATGGGGTTGTTTTATTAATTACAAAATATTATGCTTGTTATATTGTTTTCCAAACTCTTCCTAGAGATGCATGTTCTTTTCTTGGCCTTTTTGTCATAGAACTGTATTCCATTAGAGCTCCCAAAATTCCATTCCCTACCAAACTAATAGTTTAGTGCTTATTATTAAGAGTACATGGATTAGTTTTCTCCAGCTGCATTGCCTACTGGCCCACATTGAAGGTCGTCTGTCACTGTTGAGCTTCCTCATGCTTTGCGAGCTGCTTTTGTAGTAGCTTAGCATTTTATTCTTTGAAAAATATCAATATCATCTGCAAATTCAGACTCGCAAAGCTACTACCTCTTCTATGTCATTTTTGAAATGTAAAATAAGGTTAACCCAGGATCCATTTGCAAGGATTAGTACTGATATTTCCATCATAAAGATACTAATTCATCTCTGTTCTTTGGTGCATATTGTTAAGTGGATTTTGTAATCCACTGCAAAACATTTAGCTCAATCACCATTTGGTTTTGTTTTTAAACAATTTCTCGTTTAAAAACCATGCCATGCACTTCTTGAAAGCCCAAATAAATTATATTCATTGGCTCTACCTTGTTCAGAAACATAATTCTTTGCAGAACTTGATGAGCAGGTTGGGTGATCTTGGACAATGATTTGTTCTCTCTATGCATCAGCTTCCTTTTCTTTAATATGGGAAAAAAGAATAGTATTTACTTCTTAGATTATTGTGAAACTATTGTAGCATAATACATATGAGGCACTTAGCACATCCCTCTTAGTAAATGGTCAATAAATGTCAGCTATAATTTTTTAAAAACCTGGGAATTCTTGCTGTCATCAGAGCTTATATTGCCTTTTTTCCAATTGATAATGTTTACCCTTGTCTTTATCTACTCTCATAATTCTAGCTACTTTCAAGGTGTTGAAATGCCATTAGTACTGTTCATTTCCTAGGTTCCCTCTAGAACATTGCATATGATTGACATTACACTAATTCTCTTCAGCAAAAAGTATTTAAAACAGCAATAATCTACAGAGCTGATGGTTGAATAATTACCTCCTATTAAAGCTGAAACTACATTTGTTACCATAAACCTATCCTGTGCTAAACCTATGACATAACTTGGCTGGAAATTATCTTTACTGTTAATAATTTTTCCCTGGTACTTTTATTACCATCTTCATAGTGTCTGAAATAGGGGGCTTCACATTAGCCCCTTGTTTTCCAAAGAAAGTTTTTTTTTAATGATTTCGAAATTCATAGATGACAGTATATTCTCTAAGTCTGTTTCCATAACTGCTTTATAGGGAAAGGAAAAAAAAACAGTCCTACAGCTTAAACTCTAGGTGATTATTTTTAACAAGATTTTTAAATTCAGTTTTTAAGGCAGGTCAAGGACTGTGGTAACATTTGTCCTTGCTATAACTCTTTATAAATGAGGACTCTGACTTAGAAGAGCCTTACCTGGCCAAGGACATAATAATTGTGAGCAAGTGGCATCTCAGACCAAGTCTGATTGCATCTCAGACTTTTGGCTAAGATCAAGTATAGTGTCAGACCAAGTTTGGGGCTCTGACTAGAGAGTCCAGGCTTTTAACTTGTAGATTTATAGTCGTGTTTTTTTTTAATTAATTTTTTAAGAAGTGTTAGGTTTATAGAAAATTGAGCAGACAGTACAGAGAATTTTCATATACCCCCTTTCTCTTTCACATAGTTACCCATATATCATGCCCAGATACTTGGTGTCTAACACTGTTCTGGATGCCTCAACCCTACCATCCCCAAGCTCAGCGTGAACAACCTTTACTGTCTCTTCCAGTTCCATGAGGATCATACTTTTTTGTGGCTCTATGTGGAGCTTTGGGACTAACTTCTCTGACCAAATTTTCCTAACTAACATTGGATGAGGCTCATAAAGATACAGACCCCAATTGAAGATTAGAATTTCCTTTGATAGCCTTCCTGTTTGCTTTGTATATTCAATTTTCCTTCTGCTTTGCAAAGTACATCTGCTTATGAATGTGAATGCTTACAAAGATTGCTTGTTATCTTAATAGAATTTTATCCGCTGTACCACTGAGGTGGTCAATTGTGCAGGAGTTGACTAGAGGACCTGGAGAGTCTTTTAGCCTGAAAAATAACCAGAACACAGTATCCAGCTTTCTCTATATATCAAGAGGGTGCTTCCAAATCTTGGACATTATCGTGGATAGTGATAGATGCTTGCTCTTTCCCTGGTTCCACAGTTCAAGCAGAGCTTTGTAATCTGAGCATTTGGCTCCACTTTTGTGACACGGGGAGGGAAAAAGTTGTTCATTGGCCTTGGCCATTTCCCTTGTTAATTTCTCAACTGTTCTTTGGTAGTATGCATATAGGCAAAAGAATAAGTCTTGGATAATCAGAGAATAAGGTACAAAGCTTCATTTAGCCACCTGGTAGATTTGTCTAGAAGATTTGCTTCTTTCCTTACCAAATTGGACATTTGGTTTGGTCCTGTGTAGAAACTGCCTCCAAAAATATTAATTATTCCCACTTTAAATGTTCTACTCCAAAACAATGCAAAAAATGGATTTCTTCCCTTTCTCATTGTGACAGGATCTGGAGATCTCACATCTGTCCTCAGCATAGGTCATGTTACTATAGCCCATGGGTAGAATTGACTTTGATTTAGGTTAGAAGTCATTAATGTCTGAAGACCTCAGTCTTTCATGGACTAGAAGCTTGTGTTCACTCCATGTTTCCTGAGTATAAACTCAACCTCTGTCACTTGCCTCTCCTTCCTTCTCACCCATCCCCACCACCATGCTATCACTTTGTTTCTATTCTTCTTTTTTTTCCCACAGCTTTCTGGCTGCTTCTCTTTCTCAGCCATGACCTTGCCACTTTGTCTTCCTCTGTCTCTATCCATTCTAGTTATCTTTACTGCCTCTTTTCTTTTACTTTGTGACCTTATTTTGCTAAGCTAGTTATGGTATGGAATTAAAATGTATTTAAGATACTTAATTTTGTCTGGACACTTAAATTTATTGAACATTATTATTCTGAAAATTTGGGTGATTTCAAACTGTTTTCTTTTCCCCAAATGATACTAAAAGGTTAGTATAATAGCATATAGGATAAACAACATGTTAGCCAAATGGCAATGTGATTTTCCTTTGGTTGAGCCTTTGTGGATACTGTTTTGTTTTGTTTTTTTTTCTAACTAGAAGTCATTTATTCCTTATTCTTACCATTGAGACTATAAAAATACTAGAAAAGAACTATTTTATTTTATTTTATTTTATTTTATTTTATTTTATTTATTTTATTTTATGTCATTCCAAGGCTTTTTTAAAATTTAAATCCAAGCTAGTTAATATATAGTGTAGTAATGATTTCAGGAGTAGAATTTAGTGATTTATCACTTACATATCACACCGAGTGCTCATCCCAACAAGTGCCCTCCTCAATACCCATCACTCACTTAGCCCATGCCCACACCCAATATCCCTCCAGCAACCCTCAGTTTGTTCTTGGTCTTTAAGAGTCTCTTAAGGATTGTCTCCCTCTCTGTTTCTATCTTATTTTTCCTTCCCTTCCCCTATATTCATCTGTTTTCTTTCTTAAATTGCACATATAAATGAATTCATATATTTGTCTTTTTCTGACTTACTTCACTTAGCATAGTACATACACTGTAGTTCCATCCATGTCATTGAAAATGGCAAGATTTCATTCTTTTTGATTGCTGAGTAATATTCCATTGTATATATCACATCTTCCTTATTGTCTATTATGAAACTGCATATAAGTTATGATTGGGCTTGTAAAATAATCAGTGACAATATACCCTGAAGATTTATGTATTTGGGTATTTCTATGATTTATATATGTTATGTTTCCTTGGTAAAAGTATTGCTTATGTTAGATATAATCACAACAACTCAAGAAAAAAATATTCTGAAATTGTCCTCTTATAATTTTCTAGGAAACAAGAGGTATGAAGTTAAATTTAACTTAAGAACTATTCACAAGGGTGCCTGCCTGGCTCAGTCAGTAGAGCATGCAACTCTTGATTTCAAGGTCATGAGTTCAAGCCCCACATTGGGTGTAGAGCTTACTTAAAAAATGTACTTGACTTTACAATAATCATGCAGTAAAAAAAATACCAAAAAGAAAAACAAAACTACTCAAAAACCTAAAACCTGGTTCTGTATTTACTGATGGAAATTTAATTAGAAGATTGTATTTAAAAATGCAGATGAAAGGAAAATGTTTAGATCTGAGCTGAGGCTTCTTGATCCATGTAGTTTTCTGGGTTTTAGGGAGAAATTTGGGATTTTTCATTATTCAGCTAACTCAATTCCCTCACCTATTAGCCATTCATTTTAATTGTAATCAGTACATTGACTCCTTCAAAATGAAAATGAGGCAGATGGCTCTGCCTCCTCCTGCAGATGACAGATTTGGGGAAGTACATGCTGAGATCAAACCCAGCTGGACTCTGTCTCCTGAGTTCCATACCTACACATATCCAGGGCCTCCTGGACACCTGCACTGGATGACCAAAACTGCCTGTTAACTCAGGGTATCTAGAACTGAATTTATCTTCCTTTCCCCCAGCCAACTCTTCTACCAAGTTTCTTAACTAGGTAAAAGATACCACCATAAATACAAAACAACAGCAAGTAACATTTATTGATGGGTTATATCCCCTCCCCTGGGGCACTGTCCTAAGCACTTGAGATTCCTTGTCTTCTTTTCAATTCTCCAACAATTTATGAGGTAGATACTGTTTTGTCATCCTTCCCTGAAACAGGGCTCTGGCATGCAGTAGATGGCTAATAAACATTTGCTGAATGAATGAATTCCCATTATATAGATGGGAAAACTGGGAATGTAAAGAGTGAATAATGTGTCCCAGGTCACATACATGACAAAACTGGGGCTTCAATCTAGGTGTTTCTGAGTGTATGAAAAATCCTCTGTGAGGGGCGCCTAGGTGGCTCAGTCGGTTAAGCGTCCAACTTCAGCTCCAGTCATGAACCGACTTCAGCTCAGGTTATGATCTCGCGGTTTGTGAGTTCTGCCCCATATTGGGCTCTGTGCTGAGAGCTCAGAGCCTGGAGCTGCTTCAGATTCTGTGTTTCCCTCTCTCTTTGCCCCTCCCCTACTCATGCTCTGCCTCTCTCAAAAATAAATAATAAAATATTAAAAAAAATTTTTTTAACCTCTGTGCTTTTTTTAAAATCCTGTGCTTTTAACCATGATGGCAAAGTGACTCTTAGACCTGCAGAGTGCCTTCCATAAGGCCCAGCCCTGCTTTCATAGTGACAAATTTCCCACCCTTCTACCTCACTGATGTTTCTGGTGGTTGTCCACAGAAGCTGGCACTAAGAAGCCTACTTGGAGTGCCACCCACACCCCACTTGGTGACTCAGCCAGCCTTACCAATGAGGAATCTCTCTTACATCTGTCCTTATGCTTAGCCCCACCCAATCTAGCCTTGGAGATACTGCTGCTCACCTCTTGGTAGGTAGTCTCTGAGCAAGCAATCTCACCTGTGTCCCCAGATTTAGTTACTGGGATGACTTCAAGATTACCCATGTACTTTCTGTTGTAACCCCATAGCTAACCTGCTAAGTGCCTTCAGGTGCTCAAATTCAACATACCTAAAACTGAACCCACTGTGTATCCTTC
The DNA here is from genome assembly GCF_022837055.1 of Prionailurus viverrinus. Classification (NCBI taxonomy): domain Eukaryota; kingdom Metazoa; phylum Chordata; class Mammalia; order Carnivora; family Felidae; genus Prionailurus; species Prionailurus viverrinus. Next base: position 21,573,821 of record NC_062571.1, on the reverse strand, counting down.
AGTTGTTTTGGAGAGGCTGGCTGAGAACTCTAATGCTTGTACATTGTTAGAATTATGGACATACTTTTGACTTATCTAGCTTTTAAAACCAATAAAGGCTGACATTTGGCATTTTGGAATGTACCTGAATGCTACCTATAAAAGCCCACCATGAAGGCTAAACCCAAGAGTGCAAATTAACAAATCCACAAGACTATGGCTAATTTATTACTCAATTATATTTCAACAATACATCTCAAATGGTTGCAGATAGAGATTTATTTGAATTTTTAATTGCTTAAAAATTCATATTAGATATATTTTTAAATCTGACTGACTTATTAAACAGCTATAATACAACATCTGTTTCTGTCTGGGGTTGCAGCAAGATCAGAAGTGGTCTCTTGGCCTTCACGCACTGATGATAATTATTTCTCTTCTTTGTTCCCTACTGCTCAGTAAGTGGGCCACCGGAAACATCCGTTGGCTCCCAGGGTCAGAGATGTGGAGTCTTCTACCATGGACACTGGTCAAACCCTCCCTGGAACTAACATAGTTTATATCACCCTGCATACTGAATTTAAAATGGAGATCATATTACTATCAGCCTCATGTGGTTGTTATGAAGATTAAATACATGCAAAAACTCTTACAGGTTTGAAGAAATAAGTGAGTTACTCCAGAAATATTACATATGATTATTCTTATTTATAACTAAGAACTGATAGGAGGGACAATATGTTGAGGGGTATATTGGTTCTCATTTCCCTTATTAACCCCACAGGGATTCTGAGCATAATTCATGTTCAATAAGAGAAGATAATATTCAGTTCCTTATTCTGATGATGATAATTACTATAAAATGATGGTTTTCATGGTTACTATGTTTAGCAGCTTCTATGCCTTATCTCAGTGTTTCACCAAATATGCTAGACAAAGGTCCATGGGCAAATATTGTTAGTTTTACTAGAAATTTATTTTAATGTGTATTATATTAGTAAGAAAAATAGTAACTAGCACATCAAATTCATTATGTCTTGACCACCATAACTTAAGATGAAGCCAAAATTAAAAAATAAAAACAATTATAGGTTGAAATTTTATCTATCCATTTAAAATACATAGTAAATATATTAATTTATATAAAATATTTACTCTTTTGTACATATTCTACTCTATATCTATATACAGATCTTCAGATTTTCTTTGACTTATAATAGGGTTGCATCCAGGTAACACACTGTAAGCTGAAAATATTGTAAATCAAACATTCACAGAGGGGCACCTGGGTGTCTCAGTAGGTTAAATGTCTGCCTCTGGATTTTATCTCGGGTCATAATCTCATGGTTCGTGAGTTTGAGCCCCATGTTGGGCTCTGCACTGACAACACAGAGCCTGCTTGGGATTCTTTCTCTCCCTCTGTCTCCGCCACCATACTCTGTTCTTTCTGTCTCTCTCTCAAAATAAATAAAAAAACATTAAAAAAAAGCTTTTTAAAAAAATCCATGAAATACACCTAGACTACTAAGCAATCTAACTTAGCCTAGCCTACGTGAATAGGTTCTCAGAACACTTACATTAGCCTACAGTTGAGCAAAATTATCTAACATAAAGCCTATTTTATGAAGTTGAATATCATGTAATTTATTGAACACTGTACCAAAAGTGGAAACAAAAATGGCTGTATAGAGAATGGTTTTAAGTGTATTGGTGGTTTACCCTTGTGACTGCATGGCTGACTGTGAGCTGTGGCTCACTGCCACTGCCCAGCATCACAAGAGAGTATCGTACCACACAAAGCTATCCCAGGAGAAGATCCAATTTCAAAATTCAAAGTATGGTTTCTACTGAATGTTATCACTTTCACACCATCGTAACATCAAAAAATCATAAATTGAACCATCATAAGTTTGGTGTGTGTGTGTGTGTGTGTGTGTGTGTGTGTGCGCGCGCGCAGAGAGAGAGAGAGAGGGACAGGGAGTAAACATAGGTTTATGTGGATATGGCAAAAATTTTGTAGAAGATATAGTTTTATTTCATTTCACCTTCATCCTCACTTAGTCTTGTGAGGCAGGTACCATCATTCTCTCCATTTTACAAGTGAAAAAAAAATCCATGTTTAAAAAGGCCCAACATTTCTTTTTTTTTTTTTTTTAATTTTTTTTTCCAACGTTTATTTATTTTTGGGACAGAGAGAGGCAGAGCATGAACGGGGGAGGGGCAGAGAGAGAGGGAGACACAGAATCGGAAACAGGCTCCAGGCTCCGAGCCATCAGCCCAGAGCCTGACGCGGGGCTCGAACTTACGGACCGCGAGATCGTGACCTGGCTGAAGTCGGACGCTTAACCGACTGCGCCACCCAGGCGCCCCTCTTAACAACTTTTTAAGTGTACGGCACAATACTGTTAACTCCAAGCACAATGTGCAGCAACCTCTTTTTACTTTCCTGTCACAGCTCTGTAAGATGGGCCAAACAAAGACACTGAGAGAGGTCAGGAAGTCCCTGGAACTTCACAAGAAAGTATAAGCACACCAAAATTCCTGGTTCCTAGGCCCCTTCCTTTAAATCACACTGCATCACATGAGGGGCCCTATAGCAAGCAGCCCTGTCCTTCGGAAGACAAAGTAACATACTCAACTGAGAAGCATCAGAAACCGCAGTAAGCTTTTCCCTGTTGGGGAGCAGGGTCTGTAAGAGCTGACCTGGGCTCTATTCCCAGGATGATAGCAGCAATGGCTGCCTCAGAATCTGTGCTGGCCTCTTCTGAGCAAGGAGCTCAATAATTCTGTGTGTGCAAGTGCCCACACACATGCACCATCTGATTTAATTAAGCCACTTCTCAATTCAAATAATGAGTTTGAACACATAACTGAAGCACTACCAAATTATCAATTTTTGACTTTTTGTTGGTTTTCAGCTTGGTGCTTCTAGGTCTTTGTGGCTCTCTGCTTCCTCTAGTGGTAAATCTAGGGCAGGGGGTTTGGGATGTTAAGTAGGCAGCAAATGACATGAGTGCCCACAGAAGCACACACCATATAAATGGAGGTTTATGGATTTAATTGTAATGCAATTCAAAAGGAGCCATTCAGAGTGATCTGTGATCTTATGACGTTCCATCATAGGACCCTGTGGGTTTCAGAAGCTAAGCTCTCTTCTTGCCTCCACTTCAGTCAAATGGCTAGGAGCCCAAGTGCCTCCATTTGGCATTACAAAGCAGCACCAAGAGACTCATGTTCATTTTGACCCTAGGGCCACAGCTGAGCTGAAGGGCTGAATGCCTCAGACCTTTCCCATTTCAACAAAAATACACTGGTCCCAGGTACTTGCTAAAAATTCTCTTCTTCCCCATCATTATTACCAAAAGATTCTGTCCAGAAACAGGTAATATGAATAAAATGCATTTCTTTTTGGGGCCTAATGGTTTATTGAAAGGATTTGGTAAGCACCTGTATACCTCCTGGTGGGCTTTGAAGGTGATTGTTAGCATATGTTGTTGATTAGTAACATTTATTGATTAGTAACTCTTACTCCTGTTACTCTTTAAGGCTCCTGCCAAACTGTGTTTTCTGGGTAAATTATTCTTAGCAAGGGTGTTGCCTGTGGTGAGTTGTCAGACACACGGACACACCTTGCTTCAGACCTGGGCACTGGTGTTCATCTGGCCCCACCTCTTCACCAGCCCTCATCTCATGCACTTCTGGCCAGCTCAGCCACTGATAGAATGCTGTTAGTGAGCTTCACAGGCACATTGGAGGCATTATCCAGGCTCCCAGTCTGAAACCCAACAGGGAAGAAGCCAATTGAAAGCACACAAGGGATCAGACCTTTGATGTTGCACAAAGCAAATTGCATTTCAAGCTCTGGAGAACATGAGCCATTCTAAACCTGATTAAGAGTCATCCGGTACCAAATTGTGATAAATGTTTATTTTGGAAAAGTGGATTGTCAGTGTTTTCAGATTCTGCTTATTCACCCAGAAAGCATTTGTTTTTCTCTTTATTTGGGGTAAGAATAAAAGAAAGCCTTGAATTGTCCTGAGTTGTTTGCTGGGCAAAATTGAGAAGGAGTTTGTTTTGGCTTCTGCTCAAATAACTGTCTAGAGCCCCCTGATGTAGAGAGTCTCACCTGGCCACTCTGACTCAGTGTTTTCATATTCCTCACTTACCTGCCCTTCCTCTAGAGCGCAGGTGTGCCCACTCTCTGGACTGGCCCTGAGGTGGGAAGTTAATGAGTTCATTTAAAGGGAGAGTGATCTGGGCCCCTGGGTGGCTCAGTAGGTTAAGCATCGGACTTTGGCTCAGGTCATGATCTCACAGTTTGTGAGTTTGGGCCCCCCATCAGGCTCTGTGCTGACAGCTCAGAGCCTGAAGCCTGCTTTGGATTCTGGGTCTCCTTCTCTCTTTGCCCCTCCTGCTTGCACTCTTTCTCTCTCTCTCTCTCTCTCTCTCTCAAAAATAAACATTAAAAAAAATAAAAGGGGAGTGATCATAGAATTCAGACACAGATGTAGCTGGAGACAGGATTTGGAATCTGTTTTGTTCTTGTTTTTTAATTTTTGTCAAAAATAAAATACTACAAAAAATTTTGGAGGAGAAAAAGAATCATTCCTAATTCTTCCATGCTTTGTAGTTGCTAAGTAGCTTCTTTGGTATTTTAGTGCACTTACTTGTACACATAAATGTATGCTTTTTACGTAAAATGGAATCATTACTAAATCATTACTTTAAATTTATACAAAAATAATTTGTGTTTCCATTTTTTTTGTTAGTGGCTTTGTAATATTTTCTATCCAGTTTCTCTGAGAATAAACATAACAGTACTTTGAAAGCCTTTCATATCCACAGAAAGAAGAAATGACAAAGAAGCCAGACATTATAATGAATGTTTATGATCTTTACTTAGGAACATGACAGTCTCAAGGCCTCTGTCATTTCTGAATCTTGATGATTTATCTTGTTTCCTCAGACCCTGCACCAGCCCACAAAGATGGGCAGAATGAAGCAGACAGTGCACCAGAAGACCTCCAGTCTGTCGGGACTAGCAGGCTTCTCTATCACATCACTGACGGTGATAACCCACTGCTGTCACCACGATGCTCCATCTTCAGCCAAAGCCAGAGATTCAACTTAGACCCTGAATCAGCCCCTTCTCCACCCAGCACTCAGCAGTTTATGATGTAAGAAAACCTTATCTTCATTTCATCCACTTTTTCAAATACATTTATAACCTATAATGAAGTCTGTGTCTGAAATAGTGCAGACATGCCTATCAAATACAACCGCAAGACCTGAGCAATGAATGGCAAGAATCAGTGTACTTTCTATTTGGGAATACCATGTCAGGTCTTGCCATCTCAGGAGGAAATGGTCATGAGATGCAGGAATACCCCAGAGCTTACATGTTTGAACATTTTTGGTCAAATGACCAGAGTCCTAAGTAAGAATATGTCTATGCAAATATCAGGAGTATCCTTCTTGGTAAGCTCAATATTCTTTGCATGCCCAACAGTGGCTTCAAGGGATAGCTTGCGGCAGTGCTTGGGAGTTGTCTACCTCAATTTCTTCTTAGATTCCACAAGAGTAGTAGCTTACAATAGCTGCCCTCCACTCCCCCAAAAAAGTGTGAAACTATGCATTCTTTTTTTAAAAAAATCTACAAATAATTTTGATTCAAAACTAAAATGAGTGTCCCTTGACTGAAAATATGTACAGAGAATCCTAGTTTCTCCTTAGTAACTTCTGCTGTCATTAATGAATTTTCCAAATCTCACCTTACAGGCTGTCTATTGATGGATTTGAGGGAGTTAGTGGATTATTGCTATTGTAAACTGTGGGCTATGTGAGAGGGTCAATGCATTTTCTGGAGGTGGGGGTTCATTCTTATTAGATTCACAAGGCTCTGTTGGGTCAAGAAAATTACCTACTTATCTATATCTTCTTTAAAAATGTTATTAGGTGCAACCTGTTAGGGATAATGCCACAGCAGGCTATTTCTTTTTGTCTTAAATTGGCCTCTTCCAAACTTTAGGAAATGCACTTCCTAGAATAATATTCTGACATTTCTGCACTAAATTCCCTGATAGCATTGTCCCATGATGGAATTCTTTGATCAGTGGTCTCTATTAATAAGTAAATGCCACCATGGTAGACTCATCAAAAATGGCCTATCCTCTCTGATAATCCAGGAAGCTTCGTTTGTAGACCAGCAGCAATGTTTATGGGAAGACCATGGTTTTTGATGATTCTCTCCATCCCTGCAATCATTACAGGCCACGAAGTTCTTCACGGTGTGGCTGTGGTGATGGCAAGGAGCCACAGACCATTACCCAGCTCACCAAGCACATCCAGAGCCTCAAGCGAAAAATTAGGAAATTTGAAGAAAAATTTGAACAAGAAAAGAAATACCGGGTAAGGACCCTGTGGCTTGAAATAAGGGTTGATTGTGTCTGAGGTGTGTGGGCTTTTCTGTCCTTCCTTTTTGGGTACTCCTCTGTGCCAGGGGACAGCTGTTTTCATTTGCCAACACAGGATCTATCATAAATAGAGTTCCTATCCTGGATCTGTCTTATTCTCACAGGCTGTCAGTTGCTCTCTAAAAAGATATTTTCTGGTAATGGATTATAACTCTTTTTAAAATCTTTTTTATTATTTATTCTTTAATATAATTTATTGTCAAATTGGTTTCTATGAAACACCCAGTGCTCATTCCAACAGGTGCCCTCCTCAATGCCTATCACCCACTTTCCCCTCTCCCCCAACCCCCATCAACCCTCAGTCTGTTCTCAGTATTTAAGAGTCTGTTATGGTTTGCCTCCTTCACTCTCTGTAACTTTTTTTCCCCTTCCCCTCCCCCATGGCCTTCTGTTAATATTCTCAAGAGACACATATGAGTGAAAATATATGGTATCTTTCTCTGCCTGAGTTATTTCACTTAGCATGATACCCTCTAGTTCCATCCACATTGCTACAAATGGCCAGATTTCATTCTTTCTCATTGCCAAGTGGTATTCCATTGTATATATAAACCACTTCTTCTTTATCCATTCGTCATTTGATGGACATTTAGGCTCTTTCCATAATTTGGCTATTGTTGAAAGTGCTGCTATAAACATTGGAGTACAAGTGCCCCTATACATCAGCACTCCTGTATTCCTTGGGTAAATTCCTAGCAGTGCTATTCCTGGGTCATAGGGTAGATCTGTTTTTAATTTTTTTGAGGAACCTGCACACTGTTTTCCAGAGCGGCTGCCCCAGTTTGCATTCCTACCAACAGTACAAGAGGGTTCTGATTTCTTCACATCCTCACCAGCATCTGTAGTCTCCCGATTTGTTCATTTTAGCCACTCTGGCATGAGGTGTGGTATCTCAGTGTGGTTTTGATTTTTATTTCCCTGATGATGAGTGACATTGAGGCATCTTTTCATGTACCTGTTGACCATCTGAATGTCTTCTTTAGAAAAGTGTCTATTCATGTTTTCTGCCCATTTCTTCACTGGATTTTTTTTTGGGGGGGTGTGGAGTTTGGTTAGTTCTTTGTAGATTTTGGATACTAGCCCTTTGTCTGATATGTCATTTGCAAATATCTTTTCCCATTCCATTGGTTGCCTTTTAGTTTTGATTGTTTCCTTTGCAGTGCAGAAGCTTTTTATCTTCATGAGGTCCCAATAGTTCATTTTTGCTTTTAATTCCTTTGCCTTTGGAGATGTGTTGAGTAAGAAATTGCTGCGGCTGAGGTCAGAGAGGTTTTTTCCTGATTTCTCCTCTAGGGTTTTGATAGTTTCCTATCTCACATTCAGTTCCTTCATCCATTTTGAGTTTATTTTTGTGAATGATGTAAGAAAGTGGTTTAGTTTCATTCTTCTGCATGTTGCTGTCCAGTTCTCCCAGCACCGTTTGTTAAAGAGACTGCCTTTTTTCTGTTGGATATTCTTTCCTGCTTTGTCAAAGATTAGTTGGCCATACAATGCAAGAATAAATATTGTTAATGTCAATACTACCCAAAGCAATCTACACATTCCATGCAATCCCAATCAAAATTGTAACCAGCATTCTTCTCGAAGCTAGAACAAGCAATCCTAAAATTTTATGGAACCACAAAAGACCCCAAATAGCCAAGGTAATATTGAAGAAGAAAACCAAAGAGGGAGGCATCACAGTCCCAGACTTTAGCCTCTACTACAAAGCTGTGATCATCAAGACAGTACGGTATTGGCACAAAAACAGACACAGACCAATGGAATAGAGACTCCAGATTTGGATTATAATTCTTATTTCCAAACTGATTTGATTATCTATCCTCCTCTTTCCCCCCTAAGGAGCATTCCTATCACTAATAGTCTAGGACTGAAATTTAGAAAACTTTTGAATTATGATCTTATTTTTTCTTTAACTCTTTACCATTTACATGTTTGTAAGAACCTATTAAGGACACAAAGGACAGAATCTCTACTTGTATAACAGAATGAGGGAGAGTTTTCTTTGACATAAAAATATCTCCTGGTTGATAGATAGGGACCTATCAAGTAACATCTGTTCAGGCCACTCATAATAACAACCCCCAATCTATCTTTTCCAGTCCAAGAGACACCAGTCTTCATGCTGGTGTTGCAGTGTTGTAATGATGAACTTTTTCTTTCATTATATAAGAAACAATAGAAAGGTAAGTGTCCTCATTGCCAACGTTAGTTTTATTTATCTTCCCTAATGGTGACCATGGCATAGAGAAAAATCATATTCATGTAGAACTGCACAAAGATATTAGGTCTTTGGCAGAGGGCCCAGACAGCTTGTTAGCAGAATAAAAGAGAACAGGGGATAATGTCTCATACATCTTGAAATATTTAAAGGCTCACTAAACCTTGGTACAAAGGCAATTGGCACATCCCCGTGAGTCAAATAAGATTGGGGGAGGGAGGTGAAAGTGGATGATATCCCACTCTCTCATTCTTTCTGACCTGTTTCCCACAGTGGCTCCAAATTCACTAAAAGAGGGGTGTAAAGAGTGATTTTTAGCTTCGCACTATAGAAAACAAAATAAGACAGCTTTTCAAGACAAACTTTTCTTTTTCAAAGCTACTTACCGTCTTTTACCTTTTTAGCACAGGAGGGGCACCCTACAAATAATGAATACAAGCCTTTATTTTACAGATAAGGAAATTGAGGCCCATAAAATACCTGTAACTTGCCTTAGGTGGTTGCGTTCTATCAGCTCAGACTTAGGATGGTAGAATAAATATGAGTGGGTTTTGCAATGGAGGAATAGAAGTAAGATTTGTAAGTGTCTACATTTTGAAATTTCTAGATATCTTGAGAGAAACTGATTTTTTCTGTTTGCATCTGGAGTGTTATTGGATCTGTGATGCCCTCACTTTGGGGACTGTAGAGTAACAACTATAAGCTCCATTACCGGAGCCTGTTATACTTATCACCTGCCAATTTTTTTATTTCAAGTTTTTATTTAAATTCTAATTAGTTAACACATATAGTAAAATTGGGTGCAGGTGTAGGCTTTAGTGATTCATCACTTAAATACAACACTCAGTGGTCATCACAAGTACTCTCCTTAATCCCCATCATCAATTTAGCCCATCTTCAATTTAGCCCAACACCTTCCATCAACAGTTTGTTCTCTATTGTTAAGAGTCTCTTGTGGTTTGCTTCCCTCTTTTTCCCCCCTTCCCCTATGTTCATTTGTTTGGTTTCTTAAACTCCACATATGAGTGAAATCATATGGTATTTGTCTTTCTCTAATTTTGTGTAGCATAACGTATTCTAACTCCATCCATGTTATTGCAAATGGCAAGATTTCATTCTTTTTAATGGCTGAGTAATATTCCACTGTATATATACACCTGGCAATTCTTTTTTTTGGGGGGAGGGGCATATCTTTTTTTAAATTTACATCCAAGTTAATTAGCATATAGTGCAATAATGATTTCAGGAATAGAATCCAGTGATTCATCCCCTACATATAACCACCAATGTTTATCCCAAGTGTCGTCCTTAATGTCCCTTGCCCATTTAACCCATCGCCCTACCCACAACCCCTCCAGCAACCCTCAGTTTGTTCTGTTTGTATTTAAGAGTCTCTTATGTCTTGTCCCCCTCCCTGTTTTTATACTATTTTTGCTCCCCTTACCTTATATTCATCTGTTTTATATCTTAAATTCCACATGAGTGAAGTCATATATTTGTCATTCTCTGACTAATTTTGCTTAGCATAATACACTCTAGTTCCATCCACATTTTTGCAAATGGCAAGATTTCATTTGTTTTTATTGCCCATTAATATTCCATTGCATATATATACCACATCTTCTTTATGCATTCATCAGTCAATGGACATTTGGGCTCTTTCCATACTTTGGCTATTGTTGATAGTGTTGTTATACATATAGGGGTGGGTGCATGTGCCCCTTCAAAACAGCACTCCTGTATCCTTTGGATAAATACCTAGTAGTCCAATGCTGGGTCATAGGGTAGTTCTATTTTTAATTTTTTGAGAAACTTCCATACTGTTTCCCAGAGTGGCTGCACCAGTTTGCGTTCCCACCAATGGTGCAAAAGAGTTCCTCTTTCCTCACATCCTCACCAACTCTGTTGTTGCTTCAGTTGTTAATTTTAGCCATCTGACAGGTGTGAGGTGGTATCTCATTGTGGTTTTGATTTGCATTTCTCTAATGATGAGGGATGTTGAGCATTTTTTCATGTGTCTGTTAGCCATCTGGATGTTTTCTTTGGGAAATTGTCTACTCATGTCGTTTGCCTATTTCTTCACTGGATTATTTGTTTTTTGGGTGTTGAGTTTAGTAAATTCTTTATAGATTTTGGATACTAACCCTTTATCTGATATGTCCTTTGCAAATATCTTCCCACATTCCATCACTTGCCTTTTAGTTATGTTGATTCCTTCTCTGTGCAGAAGCTTTTTATCTTGATGAGGTCCCAATAGTTCATTTTTGCTTTTGTTTCCCTTGCTTCCAGAGATATGTTGAGTAAGAAGTTGCCATGACTGAGGTCAAAGAGGTTTTTGCCTGCTTTTTCCTCTAGGATTTTGATGGCTTCCTGTCTTATGTTTAGGTATTTCATTCATTTCAAGTTTATTTTTGTGTATGTATAAGATAGTGGTCCAGGTTCATTCTTCTGTATGTTACTTTCCTGCTTTACCAACACCATTTGCTGAAGAAACTGCCTTTTTCCATTGGATATCCTTTCCTGCTTTGTCAAAGATTAGTTGGCCATATGTTTGTTGGTCAATTACTGGGTTCTCTATTCTGTTCCATTGATCTATGTGTCTGGTTTTGTGCCAAGGCCACACTGTCTTGATGATTAGAGCTTTGTAATACATCTTAAAGCCTGGAATTGTGATGTCTCCAGCCTTGGTTTTCTTTTTCAGGATTACTTTAGCTATTCGGAGTCTTTCTGGTTCCATACAAATTTTAGAATTGTTTATTCTAGCTCTGTGAAGAATGCTGGTGCTATTTTGATAGGGGTTGCATTGAAGATATAGATTACTTTGGGTAGTATTGATATTTTAACAATATTTTTTCTTCCAATCCATGAGCATGGAATGCTTTTCCGTGTGTGTGTGTGTGTGTGTGTGTGTGTGTGTGTGTGTGTTCTTTGATTTCTTTTATAAGCTTTCTATCGTTTTCACTGTATAGATTTTTCACCTCTTTGGTTAGGTTTATTCCTAGGTGTTTTATCGTTTTTGGTGCAATTGTAAATGGGATAAATTCCTTGATTTCTCTTTCTGCTGCTTCATTATTGGTATATAGAAATGAAATTGATATCTGTACATTGATTTTATATCCTGCAACTTTGCTGAATTCATGGATCAGTTCTAGCAGTTTTTTGGTGGAATCTTTTGGGTTTTCCATATAGAGTATCATGTCATCTGCGAAGACTCAGAGTTTGGCTTCATCCTTGCTGATTTGGATGCCTTTTATTTCTTTGTGTTGTCTGACTGCTGAGGCTAGGGCTTCTAACACTATGTTGAGTAATAGGGGTGAGAGTGGATATCCTTGTCGTGTTCCTGACCTTAGGGAGAAAACTCTCAGTTTTCCCTATTGAGGATGATTTGCATGGTGGGTCTTCCTTATATGCTTTTTATGATCTTAAGGTATGATCTTTCTATCCCTACTTTCTTGAGGTTTTTTTTTTTATCAAGAAAGGATGATGTATTTTGTTAAATGCTTTCTCTGCATGTATTTAGAGGATCGTATAGTTCTTATTCTTTAATGTGTTACTATTATTATTAATGTAATGTATCACATTGATTTAATTGCAGATATTAAACAAGGCTTGCATCCCAGAAATAAATCCACTTGATCGTGGTTAATATTTTTTTAATATATTGTTGGATCCTGTTGGTCAGTAACTTGTTGAGGATTTTTGTGTCAATATTCATCAGGGAAATTGGTCTGTAGATCTCCTTTTTAGTGGGGTCTTTGTCTGGTTTTGGAATCAAGGTAATGCTGACCTCATAGAATGAGTTTGGAAGATTTCCTTCCATTCCTATTTTTGCAACAGCTTCAAAAGAATAGATATTAGCTGTTCTTTATTTTTTTGTTTTTCTTTTCTTTTATTTATTTATTTTTTAATATATGAAATTTACTGTTAAATTGGTTTCCATACAACACCCAGTGCTCATCCCAAAAGATGCCCTCTTCAATGCCCATCACCTACACCCCCTCCCTCCCACCCCCCATCAAACCTCAGTTTGTTCTCAGTTTTTAAGAGTCTCTTATTCTTTGGCTGTCTCCCACTCTAACCTCTTTTATTTTTCCTTCCCCTCCCCATGGTTTCTGTTAAGTTTCTCAGGATCCACATAAGAGTGAAAACATATGGTATCTGTCTTTCTCTGTATGGCTTATTTCACGTAGCATCACACTCTCCAGTTCCATCCACGTTGCTACAAAGGGCCATATTTCATTCTTTTTCATTGCCACGTAGTACTCCATTGTGTGTATAAACCACAATTTCTTTATCCATTCATCAGTTGATGGACATTTAGGCTCTTTCCACAATTTGGCTATTGTTGAGAGTGCTGCTATAAACATTGGGGCACAAGTGCTCCTATGCATCAGTACTCCTGTATCCCTTGAGTAAATTCCTAGCAGTGCTATTGCTGGGTCATAGGGTAGGTCTATTTTTAATTTTTTGAGGAAACTCCACACTGTTTTCCAGAGGGGCTGCACCAGTTTGCATTCCCACCAACAGTGCAAGAGGGTTACCATTTCTCCACATCCTCGCCAGCATCTATAGTCTCCTGATTTGTTCATTTTGGCCACTCTGACTGGCATGAGGTGATATCTGAGTGTGGTTTTGATTTATAATTCCCTGATGAGGAGCGACGTTGAGCATCTTTTCATGTGCCTGTTGGCCATCTGGATGTCTTCTTTAGACAAGTGTCTATTCATGTTTTCTGCCCATTTCTTCACTGGGTTATTTGTTTTTCGGGTGCGGAATTGGGTGAGCTCTTTATATATTTTGGATACTAGCCCTTTGTCCGATATGTCATTTACAAATGTCTTTTCCCATTCCGTTGTTGCCTTTTAGTTTTGTTGATTGTTTCCTTTGCTGTGCAGAAGCTATTTATCTTCATGAGGTCCCAATAGTTCATTTTTGCTTTAATATCGTTGTCTTTGGAGATGTGTCAAGTAAGAAATTGCTGCAGCTGAGGTCAGAGAGGTCTTTTCCTGCTTTCTCCTCTAGTGTTTTGATGGTTTCCTGTCTCACTTTCAGGTCCTTTATCCATTTTGAGTTTATTTTTGTCAATGGTATAAGAAAGTGGTCTAGTTTCATTCTTCTGCAGGTTGCTGTCCAGTTCTCCCAGCACCATTTGTTAAAGATACTGTCTTTTTTCCATTGGATATTCTTTCCTGCTTTGTCAAGGATTAGTCAGCCATACATTTGTGTGTCCAATTCTGGAGTCTCTATTCTATTCCATTGGTCTATGTGTCTGTTTTTGTGCCAATACCATGCTGTCTTGATGATTACAGCTTTGTAGTAGAGGCTAAAGTCTGGGATTGTGATGCCTCCTGCTTTGGTCTTCTTCAAAATTACTTTGGCTATTTGGGGCCTTTTGTTGTTCCATATGAATTTTAGAATTGCTTGTTCTAGTTTCGAGAAGAATGCTGGTGCAATTTTGATTGGGATTGCATTGAATGTGTAGATAGCTTTGGGTAGTATTGACATTTTGACAATATTTATTCTTCCAATCCATGAGCACAGAATGTTTTTCCATTTCTTTATATCTTCTTCAGTTACCTTCATAAGCTTTCTATAGTTTTCAGCATACAGATCTTTTACATCTTTGGTTAGATTTATTCCTAGGTATTTTATGCTTCTTGGTGCAATTGTGAATGGGATCAGTTTCTTTGTCTTTCTGTTGCTTCATTGTTAGTGTATAAGAATGCAACTGATTTCTGTACATTGGTTTTGTATCCTGCAACTTTGCTGAATTCATGTATCAGTTCTAGCAGACTTTGGGTGGAGTCTATTGGATTTTTCATGTATAATATCATGTCATCTGCAAAAAGCGAAAGCTTGACTTCATCTTTGCCAATTTTGATGCCTTTGATTTCCTTTTGTTGTCTGATTGCTGATGCTAGCACTTCCAACACTATGTTAAACAACAGCGGTGAGAGTGGGCATCCCTGTCGTGTTCCTGATCTCAGGGGGAAAGCTCTCAGTTTTTCCCCATTGAGGATGATATAAGCTGTGGGCTTTTCATAAATGGCTTTTATGATGTTTAAGTATGTTCCTTCAATCCCAACTTTCTCAAGGGTTTTTATTCAGAAAGGTTGCTGAATTTTGTCAAATGCCTTTTCTGCATTGATTGACAGGATCATATGGTTCTTCTCTTTTTTTTTTGTTAATGTGATGTATCACGTTGATTGATTTGCAAATGTTGAACCAGCCCTGCATCCCAGGAATGAATCCCACTTGGTCATGGTGAATTATTCTTTTTATATGCTGTTGAATTCAATTTGCTAGTATCTTATTGAGAATTTTTACACCCATATTCATTGGGGATATTTGCCTGTAGTTCTATTTTTTTACTGGGTCTCTGTCTGGTTTAGGAACCAAAGTAATACTGGCTTCATAGAATGAGTCTGGAAGTTTTCCTTCCCTTTCTATTTCTTGGAATAGCTTGAGAAGGATAGGTATTATCTCTGCTTTAAATGTCTGGTAGAATTCCCCAGGGAAGCAATCTGGATTCAATTTCTTCGCTGGTTATGGGTCTGTTCAAACTTTCTATTTCCTCCAGTTTTAATTTTGGAAGTGTGTGGGTGCTTAGGAATTTGTCCATTTCTTCCAGGTTGTCCAGTTTGTTGGCATACAATTTTTTATAGTATTCCCTGATAATTGCTTGTATCTCTGAGGGATTGGTTGTAATAATTCCATTTTCATTCATGATTTTATCTATTTGGGTCATCTACCTTTTCTTTTTGAGAAGCCTGGCTAGAGGTTTGTCAATTTTGTTTATTTTTCAAAAACCAACTCTTGGTTTCATTGATCTTCTATACAGTGTTTTTAGATTCTATATTGTTTATTTCTGCTCTATTCTTTATTATTTCTCTTCTTCTGCTGGTTTTGGGGTGTCTTTGCTGCTCTGCTTCTATTTCGTTCAGGTGTGCTGTTAGTTTTTGCATTGGGGATTTTTCTTGTGTTTGAGATAGGCCTGGATTGCAATGTATTTTCCTCTCAGGACTGCCTTCGCTGCATTCCAAAGCGTTTGGATTGTTGTATTTTCATTTTCGTTTGTTTCCATATATTTGTTAATTTCTTCTCTAATTGCCTGGTTGACCCACTCATTCTTTAGTAGGGTGTTCTTTAACTTCCATGCTTTTGGAGGTTTTCCAGACTTTTTCCTGTGGTTGATTTCAAGCTTCATAGCATTGTGGTCTGAAAGTATGCATGGTATAATTTCAATTCTTGCAAACTTATGAAGGGCTGTTTTGAGACCCAGTATGTGATCTATCTTGGAGAATGTTCCATGTGCACTCCAGAAGAAAGTATATTGTGTTGCTTTGGGATGAAGAATTCTAAATATATCTGTCAAGTCCATCTGATCCAATATATCATCCAGGGCCCTTGTTTCTTTATTGACCGTGTGTCTAGATGATCTATCCATTGTTGTAAGTGGGGTATTAAAGTCCCCTGCAATTACCACATTCTTCTCAATAAGGTTGCTTATGTTTGTGAGTAATTGTTTTATATATTTGGGGGCTCCCGTATTTGGCACATAGACATTTTAATTGTTCTTGATCGTAAGACCCTGTAATTATTATATAATGTCCTTCTTTATCTCTTGTTACAGCCTTTAATTTAAAGTCTAGTTAGTCTGATATAAGTATGGCTACTCAAGCTTTCTTTTGACCTCCAGTAGCATGATAAATAGTTCTCTATCCTCTCACTTTCAATCTGAAGGTGTCCTCAGGTCTAAAATGAGTCTCTTGTAGACAGCAAATAGATGGGTCTTGTTTTTTTATCCATTCTGATACCCTATGTCTTTTGGTTGGTGCATTTAGTCCATTTACATTCAGTGTTATTATAGAAAGATATGGGTTTAGAGTCATTGTGATGTCTGTATGTTTTATGCTTGTAGTGATGTCTCTGGTACTTTGTCTCACAGGGTTCCCCTTAGGATCTCTTGTAGGGCTGGTTTAGTGGTGACGAATTCCTTCAGTTTTTGTTTGTTTGGGAAGACCTTTATCTCTCCTTCTATTCTAAATGAAGGACTTGCTGGATAAAGGATTCTCAGCTGCATATTTTTTCTGTTCATCACATTGAAGATTTCCTGCCATTCCTTTCTGCCCTGCCGAGTTTCAGTAGAGAGATCCGTCACAAGTCTTATTGGTCTCCCTTTATATATTAGAGCACGTTTATCCCTCGATGTTTTCAGAATTTTCTCTTTATCCTTGTATTTTTCCAGTTTACTATGATATATCATGCAGAAGATCGATTCAAGTTACGTCTGAAGGGAGTACTCTGTGCCTCTTGGATTTCAATGCCTTTTTCCTTCCCCAGATCAGGGAAGTTCTCAGCTATCATTTCTTCAAGTACACCTTCAACACCTTTCCCTCTCTCTTCCTCCTCTGGAATACCAGTTATGCGTAGATTATTTCTCTTAGTGCATCACTTAGTTTTCTAATTTTCCCCTCATACTCTTAGATTATTTTATCTCTCTTTTTCTCAGCTTCCTCTTTTTCCATAATTTTATCTTCTAGTTCACCTATTTTCTCCTCTCCCTCTTCAATCCGAGCTGTGGTCATCTCCATTTTACTTTGCAGCTCATTAATAGCATTTTTTAGCTCCTCCTGGCTGTTTCTTAGTCCCTTGATCTCTGTAGCAATAGATTCTCTGCTCTCCTTTATACTGTTTTCAAGCCCAGCAATTAATTTTATGACTATTATTCTAAATTCACTTTCTGTTTATATTGTTTAAATCGTTTTTGATCAGTTCTTTAGCTGTCGTTATTTGCTGGAGGTTTTTTGAGGGGAATTCTTCTGTTTGGTCATTTTGGATAGTCCCTGGAGTGGTGAGGAACTGCAGGGCACTTCCCTTGTGCTGTCTTGAATAACTTGCGTTGGTGTGCGGGGCTGCAGTCAGACCTGATGTCTGCCCCCAGCTCACCACTGGGGCCACAGTCAGACTGGTGTGTGCCTTCTCTTTCCCTCTCCTAGGGGCGGGATTCACTGTGGAGTGGCGTGGCCTGTCTGCGCTACTTGCACACTGCCAGGCTTGTGGTGCTGGGGATCTGGCGTATTAGCTGGGGTGGATCAGCAAGGTGCACAGGGGAGGGAGGGGCAGGCTCAGTTTGCTTTTCCTTCGGTGATCTGGTCAGGAGGGGCCCTGTGGCACCGGGAGGGACTCAGACCCGCTGGAGGGATGGATCTGCAGAAGCACAGTGTTGGGTGTTTGCGAGGTGCAAGCAAGTTCCCTGACAGGAACTGGTTCCCTTTGGGATTTTGGCTGGGGGATGGGCGAGGGAGATGGCGCTGGCGAGCACCTTTGTTCCCCTCCAAGCTGCACTCTGTTGTCTGTGGCTCAACAACTCTCCCTCCCGTTGTCCTCCAGCCCTCCCGTTCATGAGCAGATCTGTTAACTTATAACATTCCAGATGTTAAGTCCCACTTGCTGTCAGAACACACTCCGTCCGCCCCGTCCGTTTTTGCAAGCCAGACTCAGGGCCTCTGCTTTGCCGGTGGACTGCCCCTCCATCCCGACTCCCTCCCTCCAGTCTGTGTAGCACGCACCGCCTCTCCACCCTTCCTACCCTCTTCCGTGGACCATATATGCTTGGCTCTGGAGAATCCGTTCTGCTAGTCTTCTGGTGATTTTCTGGGTTATTTAGACAGGCGTGGGCGGAATCTAAGTGATCCGCAGGACGTGGTGAGCCCAGCGTCCTCCTACACTGTCATTTTCCCCTATTAACTCTTCTTTAAAAGTTTGGTAGAATTCCTCTGGAAAGCCATCTGGCCCTGGACCCTTGTTTGTTGGGAGATTTTGAGGACTAATTAAATTTCTTTACTGGTTATGGGTCTGCTCACATTTTCTGTTTCTTCATGTTTCAGTTTTGGTAATATATGTTTCTAGGAATTTGTCCATTTCTTCCAGATTGCCCTATTTGTTGACATAATTTCTCATAATATTCTCTCATTATTTGTTTTTATGCAGTGGTGGTTGTGATCTCTCCTCTTTTATTCTTGATTTAATTTATTTTGGGTCCTTTTTTTTTTCTTTTTGATCAATCTGACTAGGGGTTTTCAATTTTGTTAATTCTTTGAAAGAACCAGCTTCTGGTTTCATTGATCTGTTCTACTGCTTTATTATTATTATTATTATTATTTTAATTTTGATAGCACTGATTTATGCTCTAATCTTTATTATTTCCTGTCTTCTGCTGGATTTGGGCTTTATTTGCTGTTATTTTTCAAGTTCTTTAAGGTGTATGATTAGGTTGTGTACCTGAGACTTTTCTTTCTTCATTAGGAAGGCCTGGATTGCTATATACTTCCCTCTTATGACTGTCTTTCCTGTATCCCAGAGGTTTTGGGCTGTTGTGTTATCATTTTCATTGGTTTCCATTTACTTCTTAATTTCCTCTTTAACTTCTTAGTTATCTCATTAATTCTTTAGTAGAATGTTCTTTTGTCTCCAAGTATTCATTGTCTTTCCAAATTTTTTCTTGTGGTTGATTTTGAGTTTCATAGCATTGTGGTCTGAAAATATGCACAGTGTCATCTCAATCTGTTTGTACTTGTTGAAGGCTGATATGTGTCCCAGTATGTGATCTATTCTGGAGAATGTTCTATGTGCAGTTGAGAAAAATGTGCATTCTGCTGCTTTAGAATGAAATGTTCTGAATATATCTGTTAACCATCCAGTCCGGTGTGTCAGTTAAAGCCATTGTTTCCTTGTTGATTTTATGCTTAGATGATCTGTCCATTGCTGTAAGTGGGGTGGTGAAATCCCCTAATATTATGGAATTATTATCAATGAGTTTCTTTATGTTTGTGATTAACTGATATATATTTGAGTACCTCCACGTTGGGGTATAAAAGTTTACAATTGCTAGATCTTCTTTGTGGATAGACCCCTTAATTATGATATAATGCCCTATTCATCTCTTGTTACATACTTTATTCTAAAATCTAGATTGTCTGATATAATTATGGCTACTCTGCCTTTCTTTTGGTGACCATTAGCATGGTAGATGTTTCTCCATCCCCTGACTTTCAATCTGAAGGTGTCTTTAGGTCTAAAGTGGGTCTCTTGTAAACAGCATATAGATGAATCTTGTTTTCTTATCCATTCTGTTACCCTACGTCTTTTGATTGGAGCATTTAGTCCATTAACATTTAGAGTAAGTACCAAATGATATGAATATAGTGCCAATGTGTTGCCTATAGAGTTGGAGTTTCTGGTGGTGTTCTCTGGTCCTTTCTAGTCTTTGTTGCCTTTGGTCTTTTTTGTTTTGTTTCTTCTTTTCTCCACTCAGAGAGTCCCCTTCAAATTTCTTGCAGTAATAGTTTCGTGGTCATGAACTCCTTTAGTTTTTGTTTGTCAGGAATCTCTTTATCTCTCCTTCTGTTTTGAACGACAGCCTTGCTAGATACATAGTTCTTAGCTGCGTATTTTTCCAATCCCGCACGTTGAATATATCCTGCCACTTCTTTTTGGCCTACCAGGTTCCTGTGGATAGGTCTGCTGCAACCCTGCTCTGTCTTCCCTTATAGGTTAAGGACTTTTTTTTTTCCCATTGCTGCTTTCATAATTCTTTCCTTGTTTGTGTATTTTGTGAATTTGACTATGATATGCCTTGTTGATGGTAAGTTTTTGTTGAATCTATTGGGAGTTCTCTGTGCTTCCTGGATTTTGACATCTATGTCTTTCCCCAGAGTAGGAAAATTTTCCAGAATAATTTGCTGACATAAACCTTCTACCCCTTTTTCTCTCTCTTCATCTTCTTGGACTCCTATGATTCAGATGTTATTCCTTTTTAATAAGTCACTGAGTTATCTAATTCTTGTACCATGGTCTTTTACCTTAGTTACTCTCTTTTTTTCTGATTCATTATTCTCCATAATTTGTCTTCTCTTATCACTGATTTGCTGCTCTCTTCATCCATCCTTGCCACTGTTGCATCCATTCAAGATTTCCTCTTGGTTATAGCATTTTAAGTTTCATACTGACTAGATTTTACTTCTTTTATCTATTCAGAAAGAGATTCTATGCTTTTTTCAACTCCAGCTAATATTCTTATTATTGTGACTCTAAATTCCAGTTCAGACATCTTGCTTATATCTGTGTTGATTAACCCCTGGCTGTCATTTCTTTGTGTTCTTTCTTTTGGGGTGAATTCCTTCATTTTGCCATTTTGGAGGAAGAAAAAGGATAACTTAAATAAAATAAAAAGTAAGAAATATTAAAAACAACACAGAAAATCAAATAAAAGAAGCTGTATCCTCTGTCTAGGTGAGTTTTGGTCTGGTTGTTGAAAGAAACTTGATAGAATAGAGAAAAAAGGGAAAGAAAAGAAAAAGAAAGAAAAAGTCAAAAAGTAACAAAGTTTAAAAATTAAAAATATGTATACAATAAAATAGAATAAAATGTAATGAAGAAAGTGAAATAGAATAAAATACTTAGAAAAAAATATAAAACATAGTAAAAAGAATTTAAAAACATTTTAAAGGAAACTATGGGCGCCTGGGTGGCTCAGTGGGTTAAGCATCCAACTTCAGCTCAGGTCATGATCTTGCAGTCTGTGAGTCTGAGCCCCAAGTTGGGCTCTGTGCTGACAGCTCAGAGCCTGGAGTCTGCTTTAGATTATGTGTCTCCTTTTCTCTCTGCCCCTCCCCAACTCACACTCTGTCTCTGTCTCTCAAAAATAAGTAAATGTTAAAAATTTTTTAAAAAATAAAATAAAAAGACAAAAATAAAATTTCCTCTTTCTGTATCCAAGAAAAATAAATGAAAGGAGAAAAAGAAAATAAAAGAAATTAAAAAAAATAGATGAACCAGCAAACAGAGTGAAACTTGAATGAAGTTACATCCAGTTTCCCCTAGAACTCAAACAATGAAGCACTCTATAGTCTGTACACTAAGAAGATGGAGAAACTTGTGGTTCTCTAGGGCATGTGCTTGGAGGGCGGAGTTGGGCGGGGCTTGGTGTAATGGCTCTGTTCTCCACTAGGTGGCACTGCTTAGCTTACTAGGATGGATTGGTGTGGTATATATGTGCATGTGCATGTAGGTGCACGTGCAGGAGAGGTGAAAATGGCATCACCCAGCTTCCTAGTTTCAGGCACAGGAACTTTGTGTTCTCACCTACCCAACAAGCAATCAAGGATCCCTCCTTTGTCTCAGTCTTCTTCTGTCCATTCCCCACTTCTACACTGTGTCTGTGTCCAGGCTGTCAGCCTGCCATACACCTGGAAATTCTTAAATCAGACTGATCTGGATTTGAATCTGGCACAGCTAGTTAGGAACTCTGTGACTTTGGACTTGTTATTTTATCTTTCTGAGTCTCCGTTTATCCATCTGTGCAGTAGAGTTAATATTAGTAGTGACTTCTTAAGTTTGTATTAGATGAGTGAATATTATACTGTAATATAATGCTTATTACAGTGTTTCACACAAGGGAAGTAAGTGGTCCTAGATATTATTACATTTTTAATCTATTTTAGTGATATTCGGCCAGGCTATCCCCTGACAGCCTGCCTTGTCCAAAGAGAGAGAAACATTTGACACATTAATTCTTCACTAAATTTTTCAGCCTGCAGCCACAGGACTCTGGATTACTTCTTTCTATTGTAAGAGCCACCCAGCCGGCTGCCTATTTTAATAGAATTTCTCCTGGCACCTCCTGTTTTTGTCTAGAGAAGTTTTAGAGCTGGTGCAGGCACATGCTCACACAACACACTTAAACATCACAAATGCGGATGAATGCATTTGGGAGCAGTAGAGGAGGGCGTCATGGTCACCACTGCTTCAGTGTGTACAAAAGTCTCTGATGTAATCAGAACCTTTGATGTCTCAGGGAACAGAGCTTCCCCTCACCCTTTCTGTCAAGGTGCCAGGCTGTGGTTAGAGGTTTGACATGTCATTGGGCTTTAATTGGTTGCTGTGTGTAAGGCTTTCCTTCCTGTCATGCGTACTATGGAATTAATAGCACCCACAGCTAATATTTTAGTCTGAGCTCTTGCTCGGCCTCCATGTTAGTCTGATGCCCTGGTACAACATGCACCTTTCCTTCTATGTTGAATGTGACCATTTTATATTCCTATTCAAACCCTGTTTATTTCTACAATTAATTTCACATTTAACTATCATTAGACTCATGGACTTAGAAAAGGCTATTTCAGCCAGATGTTCACTATTAGAGAATGTTCACAAATTAGAGAATGTTAGAATTAGAAGGGATCAGCCAGTCTTATTTCTCATTTGACCTTTGAAGGAACAGGCTCAGAGAAGGGAAGTAACTTCCCCAGGATCACACAGCAAAGAATTGACCTAGCCAGGGCAACTCAGGTCTTTTCATTCCTAATCAGATCTCTTTCCAAAGTGTCTTTTGAACTGTGTTTGATAGAGCACAGATTTGGTCCAGTGATACCCTCAGTCATGTGCCTTGGAGATCCCATTTTAGTTGCATTGAACAAAATATACACTGTAATTTCTGGGTTTATAGCCTCTTGGGGTCTATTAAACTGAATATTTCAATTTATAAGTTAGAAGGCTTGAAGATCCATAGCTTGTTAATGAAAACTTTCCATGCGATTTTAAAGCTGCCATCCTTGTGAGCTTGATTTAACCTCTTTTGAAAGCTCCCCCAGGAGTAAAGAAATAAAAAAAATCATTTCAGAAAATGATTTCAGGCTTTAAAATATTTTGTCAGAAGAAAAAAATCAGCCTTAAATTTTTCCTACGTCCTATTTGCAGTAGTGAGAGCTCATTTCTTTAGTAGTCCTTGGTTGTAGGGTTTTAGGCTTTTGTTCTTAACATTACTTCAAAAGATGATTGGGGCCAGGGAGTGTATTAAATGGGTGATGAGCATTAAGGAGGGCGCTTTTTGGGGTGAGCACTGGGTGTCATATGTAAGAGATGAGTCACTGGGTTCTATTCCTGAAGTCAAGTCTACACTATATGTTAACTAACTCGAATTAACTAACTTGAAAGATGGTAACTGTATAGAGCATATCCAGTGACAAAGACGTGTTCCAGGTGAATAAGATGTGTTTACAGATCAGAGGGTAGAATTCTGTGAGGATTTTGTGAAACTAAATGTAAAACATTGGGTGTCCATACAACCAGGCTGTTACCCAAAGCCAGCATACTAATCTGTGTATCAGGGAAGAGGTACAGTGCATCATCCTAGCACATCATGGGTAGCACTAGGCTAAGCTGTTCGGGAGGTGTGTCCTTGTGTCACTGTCCAAGGTACTGAAACCAGGCCTTCACTCATAGAAAGCATCTATACTCTCCCATCTGAGCTCCTGTAGGAAAAAACCACTGTTGTTTTCCTTCAATCGTTTCCATCTTGACTCAGACATATGTGGTTTTTACATCACTCTAGAAGTGACAGAACTGTGCCTTGTGTTTCACTATTAATATATTTATTTTCCATGTACATTTGATATGTACATTTGATGACTATGTCAAAACAAGCACTGTTTTTTCCTTTGAACCTAGGAGAGACACATTTCTCTCCTGATGCCTTTCTCTCACCAGAAACTTGCTAACGTTATACAGACTTAGTGGATGCTTTAAAAAAAATATGGCACAGCCCCTAGACTTAGCCAATGTACATATTTACTTATCAATATACATACTTCTAGCAATATTATAATTATGATCAAGTCATTGTAAACATTCCTATATAGTCTTGTATATATTCAATTTAAAGTAACCATTAATTTTCTTGAGTCTGCATTGAAGTTATCAGGTGGCTCTGATTTGTTTAAGAATGATCTCACTGATCTATGGGGATGGAGACTAAGTATGTCTATCTTTCTTTCCTAGTTTCTCTCCTGTAGAAAATCCACTTTCATGCTCTGAGAAGAAACCCAGAAATCAAAGTGAATGATTTGTATTAACAGAGTCATGTCCTTCCAAAATCAAAAATAACTTTTATTGCCACATCCAACTTTGATTAGCTACTTGGCAAGAGATACATACCCCTACATGTATGTTTGTTGGTGAAAACATATCCAGAATTCCCATGAAAGTCTGATAGTAACACTATTACTATTGTGACCACCAGTAATAATAATAATAATATTTGTAATTATAGCTAACACACCTGTAGGGTTTGGCATATTCTAGTAACTACTTTCACTGTTCTACATACATCAACTAATTTATCCCTCACAGCAACCCTATGAGGCAGATGTTGGTGTAATCCTCATTTGGCAGATGAAACTGAGGCTAAGTAATTTGACCAAGGTCAGACACATATAATTAAGTTTGACTTTAGTGCTAGCTAGTAGGATATTGAGTGTATAAACAGTGAGATGATTAGAAATCTGGGTATCCCCCTGAAGTACTGATTTCCCAGACTATTGTCAGGTGTTAGACATCCTGGGGTCTCCTTTCTTGAGTTTGGTGGAAATGACTGATAGGAAATCTTCAAGGAAATCTTCGAGTTTGTTAGTATAAACCAGACAAGTTGTGGTCATAAACCTTGTTTGTGAGTACAGGCAAGGGAGTAAGCACTGGTTTGTATCAGTGCAGTCATTTGCGCTGATATGAAGAATGGCCTAGCAACCACATGTGGGGTGTGAGTGGACCACAGGGTGATTGATGGTCAGACTGTAGGGGACACTGGCATGGACAGGCTATATGAAAAGTGATGAGTGACCAGACATGTTTAGGAACAATGCCCATGGAAAGGACAAAAGTGTGGAGGAGTTCAAGAATGTTTGCTTTGTTTTTCAGAACTAACTCTATCATCTGGAAGTTGTCATACATGAATTTCTCTCCCAGATTTATATGTTTCTGAACCATCTCTGTGTGTCTTGGCTGTCTAAAAATTTTGATTTTCCTTTCTTACCTTTCTTTCCCTTCCTCCCTCCCTTCCACCCACACTTTCCCCTCCTTTGTAGCCTTCACATGGTGACAAGACTTCTAATCCTGAAGTCCTGAAATGGATGAATGATTTGGCTAAAGGTCGTAAACAACTTAAAGGTAAGTGCCAGCCAAGAGTCTCTTTTTCCATAAAGGAAGCAGTTAAAATAGATAATTTGCTCTAAGATATTTTTTATTCTTTTCCACCTGTGCCCTCTTTAACCTCATCTCTCACGTAGATTGGAGGCTCCGTTTTGAAATAAATGGTCCTGGGTCCCTTTCATTATTTGGCTCCATCTAATAATTCTCCTTACAAAGAGATTGAAGAACTCCAGACTCCAAAGAGAAATGATTCACTTCAGTGCCAGGAACATTTCAACACGTGGAGTATTAACTTCCCCCTAGGTTACTGGATTCTTGGATGTTAGAAAAAGGCCTGAACAATCATTTACTCCGTATACCCCATTGTACATATGAAGACATTTATGTCCAGAGATAGAGACAATTTATGTAGCTGGGAGGTAGTGAGCTAGATATAAAACTCAGTGCTCTTACCTCCTAATCCAGTGTTCTTCTTTCTTCTTTCTCTGGAGATTATGATGATGATATGAGTGTTAATTAACTCTAAAATCCACTTAAAAGGACTATGGTATTTACCAATAAAAATTTATTTGCCTCCTCTGGGGCACCTGGGTGGCTGGCTCAGTCAGTTAAGCGTCTGACTTTGGCTCAGGTCATGATATCACATTTCATGAGTTTGAACCCCACATCCAGTTCTGTGCTGACAGTGCAGAGCCTGCTTGGTATTCTCTCTCTCTCTCTCTCTCTCTCTCTCTCTCTCTCTCTCTCTCTCTTTCTCTCTCTCTCAAAATAAAGAAACTTTAAAAAATTATAAAAAAATTAATTTTCCTTCTCTTTCCACATTCTTATTTCAATACTTAGATGTGGAAATTTTTCCAAATTTGTAAATTTTCCAAAGGTGATAAGGAACTGGAAGGGAATCTGAACTCAGTGGTATTAAACTGTAATGATGTTGCAGGTTTATAAAATATGCAATGTTTAAACATCACACCAGAGTGTAACTAAAAAACAAACATCAAACAAAGAAAATGAGCTCTATAATTGAGAAATCAATATAAGTGGCCACCCTTTAGCATATTCTGAAATTTAATTCCATGATAATTCCCAAGTTGCTTTTTTACTTTTAGTTATTTAGGTTTATATAGAAACACATTGCAATAATGGTGAATCCTGGATTTTAAAAGATGACATTAGACAAAATTGTCAAGTTGGGGCTGCACTCCCATCTCTCATATCCTATCCCTCCTGTATTTCCTCAGATGTCTGCATTTGTAAAGCCTTACAGAAGTGCTTGCATTTACACAGGGGCTCTTAATGACACAAAACTTTCAAAACTCAAGTAAATGAACCAGTGAGTATAGAATTCCAGGTGTTGTGGTAGGTATTGGGTGAAATATTTGAGGGCCTGGTACCATCTTCCTCTAGATCTCATCCTCTGAAATTTAAACCACTGACTTACTTCTACACATAACCCTCAACTTCCATAAGATCCCAGTCTCTAGAGCCCTTTGTCTTCACACCTGAGTAGGAGATATGCTGTTGGTTCTAGTTATTAAGGCTGCCCTTGCCCTGTGGAAAGCTATCAGCAATAGTGTCCATTTCCACTGACTTCACATCAGTGGTGGGAATTTCTGAAAGGCTCTCTGCTCTTAAGCCCAGTGAGTCCTCCTTGATCATGGTAACTCATGGCATTTCTCTTAGAACTAAAGCTGAAATTGTCAGAAGAACAAGGGAGTGCTCCCAAAGACCCACCTAGAAACCTGTCCTGTGAGCAACCTGCAGTCCCCAGAGAGAATGGGAAGCCAGAAGCTGTGGGCCCTGAGCCAAGCTCCTCTGGAGAGGACACTCCTGATACTGTGCTGACATGCCTAAAGGAGAAGACAGAGCAACTTGCTGCTCAGGAGGATTCTAAGGTACCTCACCATATCCTCACAGGTCCCAACATTCAATAGGATTCCAGAGAGATTATGGTTTTGACCAATTTGTAAGAGTACTTGGCACTACATAAACATCTTTAGGAGACTAGTTCTGAATTTCAGTCAGGTGACCTCCTAGCAAGTTATTGACCATGACCTATAGGTGTTGCCACTTAATTCCAGAATGTTATTCTGGAAGTTATACTATTGCATGCTGGTAGGAAGCAGATAGCAAAGATATTAGGGTGTATCATATCTACTTTCTCCCTTATTCCCCTAATAAATTAGCAAATTAACCCAAGACTAGTATTACAATCCCATTTTACCATATATTTTATTTAAAAAATAATGCAGCTGGGATGAGGTATACATAGTAAGGAAAATGGTTTAGTATCTTATAAGATAGATAGGTAGGCTTTTTAAGAGAGTGTTAGGTAAAAAGGTGTCTAAAGACCTAAGTTTTGGTCTTTAGACTGAAGTCTTTAGACATCTTAGTTTTGAAATCTTTGTGAAAGATTTAACATCCTGCACATCTTCTCATCCTGCACATTTATGCTTACATTTCATTTATGACCAGGAACCTTCCTTGTAGTCCTTTCTGTATCAACTCTAAAAGTGGTATGATTGCCTTTAATTTCTTGAATAAGAGTTGTAGCTTGCATATCATAGCCCTAACTATGCTGTATGACATTTTCTATCTCTCATTTTATACTTTAGACCTCTTGAGTAGAATAGCTATTTGTAGCTCATGATCCCACAGTGTCTGTACATAGTAGGTATTGAATAAATGTTTGCTGAATGAATGGACAGATGAATGAATGAACTAACATATTTAACTTTGGAATCAAGTATTATTGATAATAATGGTGACTTTACCTGTTATATTGCACATTATATGGTCTTAATCATAGGTGACAACATATGCCAAATCCCAAAAGCCTCACCATATGCCCCTGGACTTGTTCTTTACATGGAGACTTGTGATGTACAAGCAGAAATGGGCCTTTGGCCACCTCTATTTTTATGAAATACTTTTAGATTAAAAAAAAACAATTCTATGTTGTAAGAAGTGAATAGGTTTTTATCCACTTGGCCAACTCATTCCACCCCACCAAAGATTCTGGATTTTTAGGATAGTCAGCGGGTAAGTGGGTAACACACACACACACACACACACACACACACACACACACACCTAATTCTATGTTCTACTTGATTAGGGCAGTGAGGGATGAGTTAGGATTGGTAGAGTAGACTTAGATCAGGACTCAATGCTTCAATAAGCCACTTTCTAGCCATGTATACTTAGTAAGTGAATTAGTTCTCTGAGATTCAATTTACTCATCTATAAAATACAGATAATACCTACTTACATAATTATTGTGACAATAAGGAAAGATGCCTGGTGACTGGTGGGCGGGCAATCATTAATTTGCAAAAATATTTGAGTGCCATAATAGGCACAACAATGTGTTGTGAGGTATGATACATATTGGATATAATAAGATAGAGAAGCTATGAGGGTTACTGCCCTCATGAAACTCATGTACTTCTGAAAATTGGGATACAACAACAAATAAACAGCTCAATAAGTAAAATTATTAAAGATTTTGATAAGTAGTGTGCAAAGAATTAAACAGATAGTATAGAAAATAATGGGTATGCTTTCTACTTTATATAATGTGACTAGGAAGGCCAATAGGTGACATTTAATGAAGAATCAGCAGGCCAAAAGAGCAGCAAAAATCATTTTAGGCAGATGGAACTGCCAATATGAAGGTCTTGAGGGAAAAGATTGTGTGTACTTAGAATTCTGGGTCTGAGGGCTAGAGCACAGGATGGTATGAGATGTCAGAAAGTCAGACTGGGGCCCCTGACATAGTACCTTTTAAGTTACTACCTAAAGTATTGGAAAACTGTTGAGTCGTTGAAAGCAGGAAAGTGATATGGTGTGATTTACATTTAAAAGATACTTCTGAAAAATTTAAAAATATTTATTCTTGAGAGAGAGAGAGAGAGAGAGAGAGCAGGGGAAGGGCAGAGAGAGGGGTGTGTGTGTGTGTGTGTGACAGAATCTGAAGCAGGCTCCAGTCTCAGCTATCAGCACAGAGCCCGACGGGGGGCTCGAACTCATGAACTGCGAGATCATGATCTGAGCTGAAGTTGAACACTTAACGGACTGAGCCACCCAGGTGCCCCTAAAAGATCTTTGTTATTCCTGCATGGAGAACAAATCACAGGGGAAAATTCTGGATAGAGAAAGATGAAATGGGTGGTTTGGACTAGCATGAAAGCCTTGGGGATGGAAAGAAATAGACATACTCAAAGTATATTTTGGATGTATAATCAAAAGGATGTGCTGAATCATTGGATGGTAGGAGGGAAGGAAAGGAAGAATCCAAGATGGTGACAGGTCCATTTACTGAGATAGGGAAAACTACAGAAGGAACAGATTCAGGATGAGTGAAAAATTAAGAGGTTCTGTTTTTAACACGTTCACTTTAATATTTTTGAGGAATACAGTGACCAACCATCCCTGGTTTCCTTGGATTTTCCTGGATGTTAAAAATTTCACGTCTTTCAAAATGCCCCATCCTGGAAAAATGGGGATGGTTGGTCACCCTACTGAGACATCTAAGTCTAATAGGCACATGAACAGAGAGTCTAAAGATCAGAGAAACATATTTGAGTTCTTTGGAAGTTATCTTTGCTTAAATGGCAATTTATTTCTATTATTTTAAATGAAGTATCTGTTAAACTGTATAATAAGTGTCAGAAGCCCCTTCAGATAAAGCTAGCATCTCTGCAGTAGGCTAAAGTGAGGCCCTTTAAATAGAAAGCATCTGTAGTGGAATATGTAGCTCTCAATATCTAAAGCTGTAGTATTGTTCCTGGGGGGGGGGGGGGTTAAAATACCAAACCTGATAGTGGCTAGTCAGCTATCAGGTGGTTCCTACAGGAGAGTCCAAAAACCACAGAAGCAGCCAAGGGAGGATTGCAAATTTCCACAGTAGCTATATTATTCCTGGATCCTCAGTGAACTCATTAGCACTTGAGATTATCTGACTAGGTTCTATTTCTTTACACTCAAATTGACAGATTATTTTCATCTGGGGTCCTTGCTTTACTGTTGAAAATACTGTAAATATTAAAATTTCCAAGATGAAGAATTATTTCTTTTCTAGAGAGAACTTTATGAAATTTTCACATTTGGTGTTTAGTCAGAGTCCATACTAAAGCTGATAAATCCCACAGCATTGCCTTGTCAGTTCAGATACTGCTATAGGGTAATTTTCTTCCTCTTTTATTTATAGATGATTTTTGGAGGTAATAACTTCTGGGTCACAGGGTATCCATTGAGCACTGTAAATGAATGAATCATCCCTTAGGTATGACTGTGGTGCCTATTTATGTCCATTTCTTGTGAAAATCTTGAATTGGTGCTGGCACATCATACCCATTTTATTGCCCTTTCTCAGAACTGTAGGGTGGTATCAGGTGCATGGCACAAATTGAGCACTGTAAGTGAATGAGTCATCCCTGACTGTGGTGCCTATTTATGTCCATTTCTTGTAAAAATCCTGAATTGGTGCTGGCATGTTATACCCATTTTATTGCCCTTTCCCAGAACTGTAGGTGGTATCAAGTGCATGGCACAATTTACTAACTGGATGAATAATGGCAGTTACTTCTGGCCCTTCACTAACTGCAGCATCTTTTGAGGAGGAAAGCAGGTTTCTAAAAATATATATAACTCATTTTATTTTAAAAAATAAAATGAAAATATAGTGATTTGTAGGTTGTTATACCCCCTGGTTGTTATACCTTGCAGAGAGGGCAACTTAAAAGTAAAAGGCACAAAAAGTAAGATCCCATCAAGTTATTTTGCCTACTTGTCATTTTAAATAATAAAACAATTTTTAAAATTGGTAATACTATCTCACATAGTTGAAAAGAAAATACAAATGGCCACACATTAAATAGATTCTTTGCCACTCCATCTGCTAGCTCTAGAGGTCTCCCATCCCCAAGCAGGTAACTATTGCGGCTAATGTTTTATGTGTACTTTTGGAGTTTCTATATAAAGCATATACAAGTGATTACTTTGGTAATTATTCTAAGAGTAAAATCAACTAATCAGAGTGAAAGATAAGTGCATACATTGTACATGGACCCTGATTTTCATCTGGCATCTTTGGACGATATTCTTCTATAATGGCATTTATCATCCTAAGCTGCTCTTTGGTCACTATTTTCCTCTTTTAGGACAAAATTTAGCTTTTCTAGAATCCAAAGAATTTAGTAAAAATAAATAAAATTACAAAAATCAAACTGCTGTACAGAGATGCTAATAATAGTTAAATACATCATTTTTCTGAAGTTGCTTTCTATGAAATATAAGTCCCAATGAGATACTGAATAAAAAACATTGTTCATGTTTTCTGAACTTGGATTGAGATTTTTTTCTTTATTACCTATTAAAACCCCATAAGATAGATAAAAGGTTTTTTTTTTCATGGCAAGATGTATCATGACTAGGAAAATATTTAAGAAATTATTAGGCTGGAAAACGAAAGGGTCTTGTGGTTACTTAACCAATACTTAAATGGCTTCTACAGAGAGAGGTGATCTATCTTTCTACTGAAAATGAAAGTTCTTAGGTTATAGCCTATGGAATTTATATGAAGATTGTTAAAAATTAGGGTACTTTTGTTTTTAAACCTGAGTTGATATATTTATAGCAGGGAAGGGGATGTGTTGAGTACTGTGAGAATTTTTTAAAATATCTGATATAATTTTTGTCCTCAAGAAACTTCTAACTCATTTGGGCAGACAAATCTGAAACACAGTACATATAGTTAAGGCCCAGATAATCAGATAGAAAAGTTTAGAGAAAAGGGAGCTAAATGTGGGCCAGAACGGTTCTCAACTGGGACAGGGGTAGGGTAACATGTGAATAACTAGGAAGTTTGAAAAATACACATACTTAAGCCATGTTCTTTTCCTTCAGGATCCCTTTGTGGGATCTGGAAGACAGAGATCCAGAGAGCACCTTGGGTATGTGTACTTTGATAAAAGATACCTGGGTGATTTGCTCTGTGCTATTTCTCCTGTTTCCTTCCTGCTAGTCGCTTAGTGAGAACCATCTGACCAGAGTGAAAAAATTGTGTGTAGTAAACATATAGCAAATTAATGTAGGATACACAGAAGGGAGGAAAACCAAGGCAAGCAGAGGTTTGGTCATTTTGGATGGTCACTTTGGATGGAGAGAAGGATGATAGTGGTGGTGGGTAGGTAAA
This sequence comes from Prionailurus viverrinus, assembly GCF_022837055.1. Taxonomy (NCBI): domain Eukaryota; kingdom Metazoa; phylum Chordata; class Mammalia; order Carnivora; family Felidae; genus Prionailurus; species Prionailurus viverrinus. Next base: position 21,540,970 of record NC_062571.1, on the reverse strand, counting down.
TAGAGGATTGATAGATAAATAGGAAGCTATTTAAATTTTTATGCACAGTGTGACCTGTTAAAAATAGTGCTTAGGAGAATACATATCTGGACCAAGAGTTTATGAAATCTTTCAGTTGGAAGGAACTTTGTAATTCCAACCTCCTTATTGTACAGGTAAGATAAGGATTCAAATAAGTTAATTGTCATATCAAAAATAGTTTGTGCCAGAGCTAGCCAGTAACCTAGTATATACTCCAAGCTTGTGATGAAGACCCGTACAAAGTTTGTGTTTGTGAATATAATCATGAAGATCCATATAAAATACATGTTTCAGAAGAAAAATCAATAGGTCTACATATTGTTTTTTAAGAATGAAGAAGTAAAATGACAGGCTTCTTACCATTACATATTTAGGATTCCTTCAGAAGCCTTAAAAACATCTTTCTAAACTTGGACCTATCCTTTAAGAAACTTTTCCTGGAAGAAAATTGGCATGTGCTTTAAACAGTATCTTATAATTGTCTTCCCTTTTTCTAATTACTGTTGCATTATAGTATTATTAATCCCTTACTTTGAGGCTTCAAAACTGTTTTTTTTTGCCTGCTAAAAATACTGACATGCTTTCATTCTTGCCTGAGACAGGAACAATAATTAATTTCATGTTTTTCAGGTAGCTAAGCAAGACAAGAACCTCATAAAGCCTCTTTATGACCGATACAGAATTATCAAGCAAATCTTGTCAACACCTTCCCTTATTCCAACAATTGTAAGTCAGCATGCTTGCATTAACTAGAAACCTGTACTTGTGCTTGGTATTGTTTAAGTAGGGAGGCAGCACTATGACAGTGATAAAGAAGGCTTCTTGGCAGTATATGCTGCTAAAAAGGTCAGTTGTTATTTCACACAGTAGAAATGTGGTCTCCTTTGAGCCAAATATCATACTTAACAGGTGGATGATAATTAAAACTATTATGAAACAGGAATATATATCAACTGCATTTTTCAGTTTATTTTGTGAGAGAGCACACATGGGAGGGGCGGTAAAAGAGGGGAAGAGAGAGAATCCCAAGTAGGCTCTGCACTGTAAGCATAGAGTCCAATGTAGGGCTCAAACTCACAAAACATGAGAACATGAACTGAGTTGAAATCAAGAGTTAGACACTTAATCAACTGAGCCACCCAGGTGCCCAGCAATTGCATTTTTGAAGCCAGTTTTAATATTTGCTTTAATTTCTTGGATGAGGAGAACAACTGATGAATTTCAATTTCATCATCTAATTTACAACACAGCTAAACCACACAGAGTCTTTCTATTCTGTGTGTTAATTTTTCTTCTTTAATAAGAAAATTGACTACATGTTCCTTGATACAAATGCAACATTTGTTTTTGGTACCATTTGACCATCACTGAATAAGACATAAGATTTATTTCAATAGAAAACATGGCTACTAAAATTGAGCTAGACTGTTTTTAATAAAGAATGATTTATGGGAATACAGAACTAGAAAGGCACCACAAATCCTACTCCATTAATATTAAAACAGTCACTTGCTCAAGATATCAGTATAAAAAGGAATAAACATTAACAAATATACATTTAAGTATACTGGACTACATTTATAATTTCACAATTTTCAAGACAAACACAATAGTGATTCATAATCTCTAAAATGTTCCTATTAAAGAAGCATGGTTTAAAATGGGGTATGATTTTCAGATTTCCTTGCAAAAAATTCTTTTGGTTGTGGTAAGTATTAGCAGAACAGGTTAAGGAGTAACTCCATTTTGCTTTGGCCTTCATAGAGCTCTTCCCTGAATTTGTCAATTTTCTGACTATCCTCTATATCTGAATGTGGCCCACACCAGGATCTGATTTGGGGTATTTCTGAATAACAAAAGGTGTCTGAAGTCCATTTCATCCTAACCCATGTAACTGTTGTGAAGCTGGGGTCCAGGTCTGAGTGAAAGGGAGGAACTAGTAGGCAGTGCAGCCAAGAATGGGACCATATCCTAGATTCTGTGCCTTCTTTGGTCCAGCAAAAAGACAAACTTGCTGAGCATTTTAGCCCAGCATTGGGTGGGGATGGGGTGCTTCTTTGATCATTAACTTCTGTAAGTTTTTTGATGCAACTGAGGAAGAGTCACTCTTGTTTGTTTCCTTCTGGGTTTTCAGTGGTACAGGGATCACCTACTCTTTTCATGGTGTCTATTTATGGTTCCTCTTCCTGTTTTTGCTTCAAGAGTCACTTAGCATTTTTGTGACTTCATTTAACTCTGCTTGTGATAAGCAGGAGGAAGAAGACTCTGATGAAGACTGTCCACAGGGAAGCCAACAACCTTCTCTGCCAGATCCAGCATCTCACCTGCCTATTGGCGACCACCTCACCTTCTCTAATGAGACGGAACCTATTAGGGTCCTGCTGTCAGATGAAAAAAAAGAAGCCAAACAACCAGCCCTATCCATGTCCAATTTACATGAGGCCACTATGTGAGTGTGAATCTTAAATATGGAGTTTCTTTTTAACTCTTTATAGTCTGAGATACCTTACATGTGCCTACAAAATTCACAAGAGCTGTTAGATTCTCTAAAAAATGCAACCTACCAGAGAGCAGCCTAAAAGCATAATCTTGTTCTCTTTATTGGAGAATTGAGAAGACAAAGCCATGAGGAACCAACACTCTCAATAAGGTCCTAAAGATGCCAAAAATGTTAATGTTCAATTTCCTCTAGTTGCATACCTTTTCAGCAGGTTCTGGCACCAGTCTAATTCTCAGCAGTGTGTGAAGCAGAGCTGGCTTTTGAAAATGCTAGACCAAAAGGAATTGGGGTCCCATGTGGTTCAACATTTGTCAGGGCCTTTAGATAAGATGGTTTCTCTAGCCTGGGAATCACCTTGGGTTTCAGTAAATGAGCTGCCCTTTTTCTCCTAATGGCCCTTCAGGACCTATTTGTATTTTCATTAGTATTATCATTATTGTTATCATTACCATTATTTAGTAGTTGGCATTTCTATTCATCATTTCACCTTCTTTGGTTTGTATGTTATAGGCCAGATTATGAGATTTCCTTTAACATGTATTACAGTGTGGTGAGTGTATACCTCAAGATAGGTATGGAATCCACCCACATATATGAGGTGAGACTAAGGACTAAGTTGTAAATTGGGATTTTAGTGTGTTTGTAGAATCAATTGGTACCACAACTTCGGCTCAGAGAAGTAACCCATTTGGAAGCAGAAAATCCATCTTCCTTCCGCTCTTGTTTTCTTTCTTTTTTCTCTCCTCTTTCCTTTCCTTCATTTATTTGTTGGTTGTTTGGTTCTTAAGCAGCTTTTGAGGGGTGTTAAGAATATTTTTTTAATGTCAATATATAATTTCAGGGTGTTCAGTCTCTGAAACCATGTACAAGTTCCCTAGATAAAAATTCCTGCTGTAAAAGTATATGCTTTGTCTTAGTAGAATGAAGTGAGTAGAATTTTCAGTGTAACTCTATCTTCACTTTGGGTCTAATTTCATTCCCAAGGTTTTTGCCATTTTCCCCATACTCTACATTAAGGATGGAACTTGTTTTAAACTCTCTTCCTCTTGTGCCTCTTAAGTCTAGTCTATCACCAAATATCAATGAGTATTCTTTTAAAGTGTCTCCTTTTCCCTCATCCATTCTTATGGTCATTACCCTCACCACACTTCAATTTTTTTTTAAGATTTTATTTTTAAGTAATCTCTACACCCAATGCGGGGCTTGAATTTACAACCCTGAGATCAAGAGTCACATGCTCTACTGACTGAGCTAGACAGGTGCCTCACCCTAACCACATTTTGTAATGGACTTAGTCACTCAGTCAGCTTGCCTTTTTTCTCCTCTCCTTTCTCCTTTTGTTCTTTCTCTTCTCCTATGACATTGTTTTCATTCTCTGCTTATGTGCTTCCCTATGATTAGGTTCTACGTGTACTATATTTATTCAAAAGATACTTTTAGGCAGAACCCTTCTGTATCATAGTATGATTTGCTGAATAGATAAATCATTTTATGATGTCTCAATTATGCCAGAGTTTAGTAATGGCAAATCCATATTTTACTTGGTATAGGCCTGTACTTCTTGACCATCTCCGAGAAACTAGGGCTGACAAGAAGAGACTTCGGAAAGCCTTAAGAGAATTTGAAGAACAATTTTTTAAACAAACGGGAAGGTAAGTTGGGCAAAGATTTTTTTTAAGCAAGTATTTCCTAGGGAACTATCATTAAGAATGAGCTGGAGTTTTGGGCAGGAACGTGAATTTATAAAAGATATAAATAATTTCAATAGTGACTGAGATCTAATGCAACATTCTAATAGTGCCATTATTAGGTATGTTTTATGGGAGGCTGTAGCCATCAAGTATGACATAAGGCTTTAAAAAAATAAAGATGAATTGCAAAAATTCCTAACTTTGCTTTATAAATCTCTTTATAATTATTGAATTTATCTAAAACTTTAAGAAATCTATTTGATTTTTTAACCCATATAATTTATTTGTTCTTGATTAGTTTCACAAATTATTCCCCACTTCATTAATTCTTCCTTTGCTTTAAATATATCTTTTAAACTTCAGGATCTATCCTTAATTATTTATTTTCAGGATTTGGTCAAAAGTTCATAGCTATTCTCTCTATCCTTTAAATAAATGTTTAGCTGTATCCTCTATTTGTCTATTTTTGTCAACCCAAGTCTCCATGTGCACTCCATCAGTTTCCTCTAAATTTGGCTATATTGTCAATGTATATATATAACTTTTATATGTAATATATATATATGTATTATATATGTGCATGCATATATATATAATTATGAGATTAAGGATTATGTGTGTGTATGTATGTACATATATCATGAGATTAAGGATTATTGATCTATGTAAGAGAAAGAAGAAAAATCATTTGCCTATCCTCAGCCTGTTTCCATGGTTGTACAATGAAATGACTGGACTTCCTGGAATACTTTGGGAAGGTATAGTTGTCATGTGGGATGTCAGTATTAAAAATAATAAGGTGTAACTTTCCCAAAGTCACAAAGTTATTAAGGTGGCAGAGGTGGGAGTCAGTGATACACTGGCCCCTTGATATTCCTCTCCATGTACGTATCTGCCTCTCGTGATTTCTTCCATTTCAGCAGACTGAGGGTTGACCTAATGGGCAAGGGACTATTTTCTAAAACACCCTGAAAGAGGTCTACTCACCTCTTAGCAGTTTCTCCATTTCAGTCCTCCAGAGCTGTGTACTAGGATTTGACCTATTAAGTCAGAAACTTATTGTACTTAGCAAATACAGATGTAATCCACTTTGTTTTCTGCCTGGACTCCAAATTTACCTTTCTGCTGTTGTTAACTAATCTACTGAAAAATGTTATGTGGCTGTTAAATTTAGAATATAAAACATAATTTTTCATTTTCTTTTTTCATTTCCATTATTTTTCCTTTACAGAATTTCCATACAGCTTTTACATTTACATTTTTTTTTTACCTATATGAACCCAGGAGTCTAAAAAGTTTGAGAATCCCCCTCACCCACCAGTATGCTAATAGTCCTGCCTAATGGAGGACTACCACTAGAGAGTGGTACTTGTCATGCCTTCTGATATACAGAGAAGTTAGTGATGTTCTATGTATAGTACTCTACTGCACCTTTGAGTCCTAATCCCACTTCAGATATGCCTATATTTGACTGAAATTTTAGGCCCTCTTGTGGTAATACACTTAAACTAAATGCCAAAGTGGTAGTAGATTACAACTAAAATCAAAGGGTTAAATGGGTAGGAAATACGGATCTTAATCTTTTCTCCTAAAACATTTTATTAGGAAGTCCTAATCCTATCCATATGGTAAAATAACCATGCAAATGGAGTACTAAAAAGTTTGTTACTATAAATGTTCTTGGTAATATTTGCCAAGCAAGAGGATTGATCATATAGATATGACATTAATATTTTTGAGCCAGGAACTGTATTAAGCACATTAGCATGTTTTACATAATGGGAAAACTGCTTCAGGAAATACTTAGCAAAATTTTTCATTCTGGCCAATGCACTCTTCTTTATTAGCCAAAATGGAGTATGCAGGACCAGGGAAAAGTTATATGATGGGTTACTAGTGTTTCCCTATAAATTAGACCATTTCTCCACTTATATATGTTTATACAAGTTAAGGTGGTATTAAATTCCCAGATAAAAGGTTGGTCCATAATACAGAATGGAGGCAAAGGAATTGTTAAATAACTTAGGCAATATTTAATAGAAACCCTGTCTTTAGGTTTGTGTACTCTTCTGAGTTCTGTACTAGAAATTCCAGGGCAATGGATAGTGGTGTGTCACAAGTAGATAACTACATTCTTAGGAAATCTTTATACTTTCACTATTTTTTTTATTTGTGAGAGATATTTCTTTTATCAGTACTAGGAAAATAGAAGGAACTATAGGTAAAACATCAAGTGCTTGCGATTTACCTATATTCAGCCATACTAATATTAGTGTTTATTTTCAGTAGCAACTGTGGTACTTCATCTGTTTTCCACCCCTTATATTTCAAAGTCATGAGTGAAAATGTTCTAAAAGCAATTGGTCATCTTATCAACCAAGGAGACAAGGGCCATCTAAGATCCTGAATCAATTACTGCCCTTTAGAAAACATATCCTGGCAACATGTTTTTGTGGGAAGGAATGGTTTTAACTCCAGATGTTACCCAAACATTCTTCAAAGTAAATGGCAAGAACACATAGTACTTAGAATGCAGATGTATAAACTGTGCTTAGATGTGTAGCCTTAGAATTAGTGTGCAAAGAGAACCACTGCAATTCAGACTCCCATAAATTCAATCCATAAACATCTCCTTGATTCTACCACACATTGGCAGAGATAGGTATTATAATTTAAAAAACTTGGAAATATTTCATATTTACAAGATAGCCAATGAGCTTTTTTCCCCTATAACAATAAATTTATACATTCTTTTAATTTATGTAGTTTTTTAGGTTGAATTTTGAACAATTCTGACTGTCAGGGCTGGACATTCTGCACAGGTATGGGACTTTGACATGAGTAACGTAGAATAACTAAAGAATGTCTTGAGTTGTGGTTTTTGTTTTATTCCTCAGACCTTTTTACTTGCTCCATTGATATATGTCTGAGCACTGGATCATATATCTGCAAAACACCTATGACATTCTCTATTATATAAAAATCCAGTAACACATGAAAGAGGGAGAGTGTGAAGGTGGAAGGGAAGGTAAAAAAGACATGATGCAAAAGCCAAGTGGAAACATCCACCCTGTACTTTCTCATGTAAAAATTGTAAAAGGATTTTTAATGACTTGATTTATTATGAGCTAATAGTCTTTCCTGTTTTGCAGAAGTCCACAAAAGGAAGATAGGATACCGATGGCAGATGAGTACTATGAATACAAGCACATAAAAGCCAAACTGAGACTATTAGAGGTCCTCATCAGCAAGCAAGATGTGGCCAAAACCATATGAGGTTCAGGAAATATTTGTGCTCACTTTCAACCAGGATAAGGCCAAGTTTCTTTACCTCTGACATTCTTGCTAAGTAGTTTTGACACACTGAGAATCAAAGCACTTTAGTGGTAGTATTAGCTGTTCTTAAGAAGGGATGGCAAGTGTAATTATAAATGAGGATGGAAGAGTTAAATGGGGGAAATATACTAACAATATAATTGGAAAAATTGCTCCATGCCAAGGAGAAAACACATGGTCAGTATAATTATTTCAAAAACCATCTTAATATTTTATCAAATCTAAATAATACTTGTTCAGTGGGCCACTTGTTAGGAAAAGTCTATTTTGTGTCCAAAAACTGCTTATGTTAAAGTGTGGAAAAGAGCATGATTTTTAAAAAATCAATAAGGAGGAAAAGAAACTTTTCTTTTTATGTAGGAAGGAATATGGCTAGTAAGAATTTAATATATTTAAAACTTCTAATAGATTTTTAAGTGATAAAAAAATCTACCTTGTCCCTTAAGTCTGCTAGGCTATCAGTAAAGCATACTAGAATGTGTCACTGCTAATTTTTTATTTCTATATAAAAATAGCAGATTTTACCTGTTATTTGAGATTTTACATTTCTGGTTACCAAAGTTCATTCTGATAGCATGTACTTTGTGAATTAACTTTGTCTATAATGACAGATGTTTATATTAAAGTAAACTATTGTATTAAAATTTAAAAATAGGTATTTTGGGATAGATTCGTGGTCTGCAGTATATAATTCTAATGTGATCATAGTTATGATTGCTAATCTTTTTGTTTACTATAAGAGTATATAACTATTTTTCCATTGGGAATATGCATTTTTCTTAATGTTCCAAAGTCTGTACTTTGTATAGTCACAAAGCTTTCTCATGAGTTGTAGGTATTCTTCATCTTGCACAAAATTTGTAAATTGCTGACACCTTGGAAAAGAAAGCTAAATATTTTATTTGCTTCATCAACTTTAGTGCATATGGTTTTGTGTTATTTTGTATTAAAACATGCGTTTATTATTTTGCCTTTGTAAAAATAAGAGGTCAACATTTTCTCTCTTGTAACAACCATGTTTGTATTTTCTGTAATGTTTTCTGTAATGTTTAAGCATGATGTTGAACAAATTCACATTTTCATATAGTTTGGGTGGGAAGAATATTGACTTTCAGAAGTAGAGTATTCCAGAGGCTTATTGTTTTCTCTGTATTTACTTGGTATTTTATAACTTTTATGAATCAGAATGATGTCCTTCATAAATTTGTTTAATTGAAGTCATCTACTTGTAACAGGATAGATACACAACTATTTGAAGTTTACAAACTACATCTTTGATAAGGGAAATGGTTTCATGACATGTATACAATTGCTATTAAAATGTAACTCTATATATTCTATATGATTGTAAATATTTTATACAATACAAATAAAATATTTTTCTATTATATTTATTATGTTGAAACACAATAGTTGTTTCCTGTTAGCTAATATAAATAACATAAATAACACTGTCAAACAACAAGTTGGAAGTGTTGACAATTCTAGGCTTCAAGATTTAACTCATGCTGCAATTACACCCTTTCATGCGGTTTGGAGTTATCCCAATATTTGTTCAGTAGATTAAAATGAATGCATATTTAAACACCATTTATAAGCTGTTATTTTGTATTTTGCTAAAGCATTTATATAACTGTCTTGTTATGTTTGGCATAAAGGAAAAATAAAAACATTGCAGCATCTAGGCAATAAAGTGTCAGAGGAGAACTTTCATCACTGAAAGTAATGGGAAGGGCAGGGAATAGGAAACACTAGAACAGCTCTGAATGAAATTTGAAAAATGGCACTTTGCTTTTGGTGATAGCGGCATGTGCATGCTTCAGTGGAAAACATCTGGTGATGAGAATGGACAACAGAGGATCAATGCTCCTAAGGGAAGAAAAGGGACTGAGTAAGAATATGAAAAGTGGGCATTAACGTCCAACACTGATATTACAGGTTTTGCAGCTGGGATCTTTCTTTGCATTTGCAGTAGACAAACTCATGAGCTGATGACCAGTGATTTCTGCTACAGTGCCCAGAGAAAGATCCACAGGATCAGTGTAAATGACTTCTAAAATGACATCCTGGGCATGGTGGTAAACCAGCACCCCATCTTCTTCTGTGCAGGTCAAAAATTTATTATCCTTGGAATTTAGCTGAGGAAGGCGCTGCTTACAAAATTCATCTCCTGGTGATCCCACAGGGGCAATAACAAGAATCACATAATGATAAGCAGTGTACATACAGTAGAAGTCCCCAAAGTATAAGTTAGTATTGGGGTTAAAAAGTTTTTCTGCTGCAATCTCAAACCTGTATCTTCCGTAAGGTGAATCCTGGGGTGGTTTCCCAGTATTGAATTCAGTGCTGCAGCTGAAGAAGATGCCTTCTAATTTTCCACTGATAGGAGAGCCATGGCTACCACTGTTATCCTTGACAGATGGCTGCATAGCATTCCCATGATGTTCTCTGCAAGAGAAAAGAAATGATCATTTCTTGGTATAATAGTAGTAAAGCTATTGATTTATATGCAGACCTTATTGGTGGTTGGCCTAAAAGTCTGATCATCCTACTATCAGAGCAAGGAGAATCCATCTTTTGACCTACTTAACTTTTATGTACTTTAATGCTAGGATGGTCTTCTACAAACCTTGGAGGTCTTTATGTAATAAATTTCCTGGCCAGAAAAACTGAACTGGAATTAGAAATCTTACAACTGAAATCACATCCATTATATACCTACTGGGTTTTAGAAGTGGCTTTTTGAAGAGAAAATGAGACTAACAGTATTGGTTAGTTAAATATACTGAATGTTTCTTTAAAGTATGCCAGAAATTTAGTCCTGAGTACTGTCCATGTATATTGGTACAAAAGCGTTTTATTTTGTTTTTTAGATTTTTTTTCCCCCAGGGTACTGTTTGCTAATTAGGTCCTCTCTCTTGTGTTTTTCTTACAACAGAGCTGGTTATTCCTCCTTTACCATTCCCCCAGTTCTATTCTCCATTCTTCTTGCCTTCCACTGTGAGCTGGGACTCTATCATCCAGTTCATCCTTGTTCCTTGGTCCCTTCCATTTCAGTTCTGCCAGTGGGGGCACCAGCATATCTGGGAGAGGAGGGAGTAAAACCTTGAGTGTGTCATCTTCTACTTTCTCCATTCTTCAGAACCTTGTGGTTCTGGCGTGGCTGGATTCACCTGTACCACATGTCTCTATTTCTCCTATCAGATGTACTCTATCCCCCTTCTCAAGAATAGTAAAACTTTTCAATTCTTGATAGTTCTTGTTTGCTTTAGCATTCCTTATTGTTGCCTTCACCCTGCCTATACCTTTGTGAATGGTGCTTTTGTCAATTTTTCTCCAGAACTCCTTCTAAATGTCCCTTCTCTTTCTTGTTGGGCCCTTAACCAGCAAGACTTGGGATGAAAATTACAACCTACTATGCAGGCATGAGAAGGTTCCCAGTCAGCATTCTTCTTCCTTTTTTTTTTTTGTTCTTTTTGCTTTCTATTTTTTTTTAAATGTAATTTGTTGTCCAGTTGGCTAACATACAGTGTATACAGTGTGCTCTTGGTTTTGGGGGCAGATTCCTATGATTCATCGCTTACATACAACACCCAGTGCTCATCCCAACAAGTGCCCTCCTCAATGCCCATCGCCCATTTTCCCCTCTCCTCCATCCCCCTCCCCATTAACCCTTAGGTTGTTCTCTGTATTTAAGAGTCTCTTATGGTTTGCCTCCCTCCCTCTCTGTTTGTAACTATTTTTCCCCTTCCCTTCCCCCATGGTGATTTGTTAAGTTTCTCAAGTTCCACATATGAGTGAAAACATATGATATCTGTCTTTCTCTGACTGACTTATTTCACTTTGAATAATAGCGTCCAATTCCATCCATGTTGCTGTAAATGGCAAGATTTCATTCTTTCTCATTGCCAAGTAGTATTCCATTGTATATATAGCCACATCTTCTTTATCTATTCATCAGTTGATGGACATTTAAGTTCTGTCCATAATTTGGCTATTGTTGAAAGCACTGCTATAAACATTGGGGTTACATGTGTCCCTATGAATCATCACTCCTGTATCCTTTGGATAAATTCCTAGTAGTGCTATTGCTGAGTTGTAGGGTAGCCTTTGGGTCAGTGAGGTGTGCTCAAGATCTCCCCTGACTATAGTACAGCAATAAGACTCAAAGGCTGCTACCAAGGAAGCTTATTAAAATGCGATTTAAAGTAAGACCAAAAACCTGTCTGTCACATATTAGAATACACTAGAAAAATAAGTGATGTATGATATTCCAATTGGACCCGATATTTTTATTCTTACTGTTCTTCCTTGCCTCCTGATGTTCCAAAAATTCCTTCTATTATTGTTTTCTTCCTTTTTCAAAAACTTAAAAAAACTACAATGGTCCAAAATCTTTGGAGTGCAACAAGAAGTTCTAAGGAAAGTTTATAGCAATACAGGCCTATCTCAAGAATCAAGAAAAAAATCTGACACAATCTTACTTTACAACCAAAATGAGCTAGAAAAAGGAGAACAAACAAAACTCAAACCCAACAAATAGGATTAGAGTAGAAATAAATGATATAGAAACTAAGAAAACAGGAGGACCTGGGGAAGATGGTGGTGTAGGAGGACTCTGGGCTCACCGCGTCCTGCTGATCACTTAGATTCCACCTATACCTGCCTAAATAACCAGAAAACCGCCAGAAGACTAGCAGAACAGAGTCTCTGGAGCCAAGCGCAGACGAGAGGCCCACGGAAGAGGGTAGGAAGGGCAGAGAGGCGTTGTACACTACATGGACTGGTGAATGGAGCCGGGGCGGAGGGGCAGCCCACAGGCCAAGCAGAGACCCCGCGTCTGGCTTGCAAAAGCAGAGGGGCCGGAGGGAGTGTATTCAGACAGCAAGCAGGACTTAACATCTGGAAGGTTATTAAGTTAACAGCTCTGCTCAGAGAGTGAGAAGGCTGGAGGACAACAGGAGGGAGAGTTGCTGAGCCCCGGGATGACAGAGCTCAGTTTGGCGGGGAACAAAGGCGCTGGCCAGCACCATGCCCCTCGCCCATCCCCCAGCCAAAATCCCAAAGGGAACCAGTTCCTGCCAGGGAACTTGCTTGCACCACGCGAACACCCAACACTGTGCTTCTGCGGAGCCACACCTCCTGCAGCAGGTCTGACTCCCTCCCACTGCCTCAGGGCCCCTCCTGAAGCAGATCACCTAAGAAGTGAGCTGAGCCTGCCCCCCTCGCCCCCGTGCACCTTGCCTATCCACCTCACCTAATATGCCAGATCCCCAGCACCACAAGCCTGGCAGTGTGCAAGTAGCCCAGAAGGGCCACGCCACCCCACAGTGAATGGAGAGGGGAAGAGAAGGTACACACCAGTCTGACTGTGGCCCCAGAAGTGGGCTGGGGGCAGACATCAGGCCTGACTGTGGCCCCACCCACCAAGGCCAGTTATTCAAGACAGAACAGGGGAAGTGCCCTGCAGTTCCTCACCACTCCGGGGACTATCCAAAATGACCAAACACAAGAATTCCCCTCAAAAGAATTTCCAGGAAATAACAACAGCTAACGAACTGATCAAAAAGGATTTAAACAATATAAACAGAAAGTGAGTTTAGAATAATAGTCATAAAATTAATTGCTGGGCTTGAAAATAGTATAGAGGACAGCAGAGAATCTATTCCTACAGAGATCAAGGGACTAAGGAATAGTCAGGAGGAGCTAAAAAATGCGATAAATGAGTTGCAAAATAAAATGGAAACGACCACGGCTCGGATTGAAGAGGCAGAGGAGAGAATAGGTGAACTAGAAGATAAAATTATGGAAAAAGAGGAAGCTGAGAAAAAGAGATAAAAAAATCCAGGAGTATGAAGAGAAAATTAGAGAACTAAGTGATGCACTAAAGAGAAATAATCTACACATAATTGGTATTCCAGAGGAGACAGAGGGAAAGGTGCTGAAGGTGTATTTGAAGAAATCATAGCTGAGAACTTCCCTGATCTGGGGAAGGAAAAAGGCACTGAAATCCAAGAGACACAGAGAACTCCCTTCAGACGTAACTTGAATCGATCTTCTACACGACATATCATAGTGAAACTGGCAAAATACAAGGATAAAGAGAAAATTCTGAAAGCAGCGAGGGATAAACGTGCTCTAACATATAAAAGGAGACCTATAAGACTCATAACAGATCTCTCTTCTGAAACTTGGCAGGCCAGAAAGGAATGGCAGGAGATCTTCAATGTGATGAACAGGAAAAATATGCAGCCGAGAATCCTCTATCCAGCAAGTCTGTCATTTAGACTAGAAGGAGAGATAAAGGTCTTCCCAAACAAACAAAAACTGAAGGAATTTGTCACCACTAAACCAGCCCTACAAGAGATCCTAAGGGGGACCCTGTGAGACAAAGTCCCAGAGACATCACTATAAGCATAAAACATACAGACATCACAATGACTCTAAACCCATATCTTTCTATAATAACACTGAATGTAAATGGACTAAATGCACCAACCAGAAGACATAGGGTATCAGAATGGATAAAAAAACAAGACCCATCTATTTGCTGTCTACAAGAGACTCATTTTAGACCTGAGGACACTTTCAGATTGAGAGTGAGGGGATGGAGAACTATTTATCATGCCACTGGAAGTCAAAAGAAAGCTGGAGTAGCCATACTTATATCAGACAAACTAGACTTTAAATTAAAGGCTGTAACAAGAGATGAAGAAGGGCATTATATAATAATTACAGGGTCTATCCAACTAACAATTATAAATGTCTATGCGCCGAATATGGGAACCCCAAATATATAAAACAATTACTCACAAACATAAGCAACCTTATTGATAAGAATGTGGTAATTGCAGGGGACTTTAACACTCCACTTACAGAAATGGATAGATCATCTAGACACACGGTCAATAAAGAAACAAGGGCACTGAATGATACATTGGATCAGATGGACTTGACAGATATATTTAGAACTCTGCATCCCAAAGCAACACAATATACTTTCTTCTGGAGTGCACATGGAACATTCTCCAAGATAGATCACATACTGGGTCACAAAACAGCCCTTCATAAGTATACAAGAATTGAAATCATACCATGCACACTTTCAGACCACAATGCTATGAAGCTTGAAATCAACCACAGGAAAAAGTCTGGAAAACCTCCAAAAGCATGGAGGTTAAAGAACACCCTACTAAAGAATGAGTGGGTCAACCAGGCAATTAGAGAAGAAATTAACAAATATATGGAAACAAATGAAAATGAAAATACAACAATCCAAACGCTTTGGGATGCAGCGAAGGCAGTCCTGAGAGGAAAATACATTGCAATCCAGGCCTATCTCAAGAAACAAGAAAAATCCCAAATACAAAATCTAACAGCACACCTAAAGGAAATAGAAACAGAACAGCAAAGACAGCTTAAACCCAGCAGAAGAAGAGAAATAATAAAGATCGGAGAAGAAATAAACAATATAGAATCTAAAAATCTGTAGAGCAGATCAACGAAACCAAGAGTTGGTGTTTTGAAAAAATAAACAAAATTGATAAACCTCTAAGCCAGGCCTCTCAAAAAGAAAAGGGAGATGACCCAAATAGATAAAATCATGAATGAAAATGGAATTATTACAACCAATCCCTCAGAGATACAAGCAATTATCAGGGAATACTATGAAAAATTGTATGCCAACAAACTGGACAACCTGGAAGAAATGGACAAATTCCTAAGCACCCACACACTTCCAAAATCAGGAGGAAGTAGAAAGCTTGAACAGACCCATAACCAACGAAGAAATTGAATCAGTTATCAAAAATCTCCCAACAAATAAGAGTCCAGGACCAGATGGCTTCCCAGGGGAGTTCTACCAGACGTTTAAAGCAGAAATAATACCTATCCTTCTCAAGCTATTCCAAGAAATAGAAGGGAAGGAAAACTTCCAGACTCATTCTATGAAGCCAGTATTACTTTGATTCCTAAACCAGACAGAGACCCAGTAAAAAAAGAGAACTACAGGCCAATATCCCCGATGAATATGGGTGTAAAACTTCTCAATAAGATACTAGCAAATCGAATTCAACAGCATACAAAAAGAATTATTCACCATGATCAAATGGGCTTCCTTCCTGGGATGCAGGGCTGGTTCAACATTCGCAAATCAATCAACGTGATACACCACATTAATAAAAGAAAGAAAAGAACCATATGATCCTGTCAATCAATGCAGAGAAAGGATTTGACAAAATTCGGCACCTTTCTGAATAAAAACCCTCGAGAAAGTCCGGATAGAAGGAACATACTTAAACATCATAAAAGCCGTTTTTGAAAAGCCCACAGGTAATAAATATCATCCTCAATGGGGAAAAACTGAGAGTTTTCCCCCTGAGATCAGGAACGCGACAGGGATGCCCACTCTCACTGCTGTTGTTTAACATAGTGTTGGAAGTGCTAGCATCAGCAATCAGACAACAAAAGGAAATCAAAGGCATCAAAATTGGCAAAGATGAAGTCAAGCTTTCACTTTTTGCAGATGACATGATATTATACATGGAAAATCCAATAGACTCCACCAAAAGTCTGCTAGAACTGATACATGAATTCAGCAAAGTTGCAGGATACAAAACCAATGTACAGAAATCAGTTGTATTCTTATACACTAACAATGAAGCAACAGAAAGACAAATAAAGAAACTGATCCCATTCACAATTGCACCAAGAAGCATAAAATACCTAGGAATAAATCTAACCAAAGATGTAAAAGATCTGTATGCTGAAAACTATAGAAAGCTTATGAAGGTAACTGAAGAAGATATAAAGAAATGGAAAAACATTCCGTGCTCATGGATTGGAAGAATAAATATTGTCAAAATGTCAATACTACCCAAAGCTATCTACACATTCAATGCAATCCCAATCAAAATTGCACCAGCATTCTTCTCAAAACTAGAGCAAGCAATCCTAAAATTCATTTGGAACCACAAAAGGCCCCAAATAGCCAAGGTAATTTTGAAGAAGAAGACCAAAGCAGGAGGCATCACAATCCCAGACTTTAGCCTCTACTACAAAGCTGTAATCATCAAGACAGCATGGTATTGGCACCAAAACAGACACATAGACCAATGAAATAGAATAGAAACCCCAGAACTAGACCCACAAACGTATGGCCAACTAATCTTTGACAAAGCAGGAAAGAACATCCAATAGAAAAAAGACAGTCTCTTTAACAAATGGTGCTGGGAGAACTGGACAGCAACATGCAGAAGGTTGAAACTAGACCACTTTCTCACACCATTCACAAAAATAAACTCAAAATGGATAAAGGACCTGAATGTGAGACAGGAAACCATCAAAACACTAGAGGAGAAAGCAGGAAAAGACCTCTCTGACCTCAGTCGTAGCAATTTCTTGACACATCCACAAAGGCAAGGAATTAAAAGCAAAAATGAACTACTGAGACCTTATGAAGATAAAAAGCTTCTGCACAGCAAAGGAAACAACCAACAAAACTAAAAGGCAACAACGGAATGGGAAAAGACATTTGTAAATGACATATCGGACAAAGGGCTAGTATCCAAAATCTATAAAGAGCTCACCCAATTCCACACCCGAAAAACAAATAACCCAGTGAAGAAATGGGCAGAAAACATGAATAGACACTTGTCTAAAGAAGACATCCAGATGGCCAACAGGCACATGAAAAGATGCTCAACGTCGCTCCTCATCAGGGAAATACAAATCAAAACCACACTCAGATATCACCTCATGCCAGTCAGAGTGGCCAAAATGAACAAATCAGGAGACTATAGATGCTGGCGAGGATATGGAGAAACATGAATCCTCTTGCACTGTTGGTGGGAATGCAAGCTGGTGCAGCCACTCTGGAAAACAGTGTGGAGGTTCCTCAAAAAATTAAAAATAGACCTACCCTATGACCCAGCAATAGCACTGCTAGGAATTTACCTAAGGCACACAGGAGTGCTGATGCATAGGGGCACTTGTACCCCAATGTTTATAGCAGCACTCTCAACAATAGCCAAATTATGGAAAGAGCCTAAATGTCCATCAACTGATGAATGGATAAAGAAACTGTGGTTTATATACACAATGAAGTACTACGTGGCAATGAGAAAGAATGAAATATGGCCCTTTGTAGCAACGTGGATGGAACTGGAGAGTGTGATGCTAAGTGAAATAAGCCATACAGAGAAAGACAGATACCACATGTTTACACTGTTATGTGGATCCTGAGACACTTAACAGAAACCCATGGGTGATGCGAAGGGAAAAAAAAAGAGGTTAGAGTGGGAGAGAGCCAAAGCATAAAAAACTCTTAAAAAGTGAGAACAAACTGAGGGCTGATGGGGGGTTGTAGGGTGGGGTGGGTGTGTGATGGGTATTGAGGAGGACACCTTTTGAGATGAACACTGGGTGTTGTATGGAAACCAATTTGACAATAAATTTCATATACTGAAAAAAAGAAACTAAAAAAACACAATAGAACATATCAATGAAACCAGAAGGTGGTTCTTTGAGAAGATTAACAAAATTGATAAACCTCTAGCAATACTCATTAAAAAAAGAGAGGATCCAAATACACAAAATTATTTATGAAAGAGGAGAAATAACAACCAACACCACAGAAATACAAACAACTGTAAAAGACCTTATATGCCAACAAACTGGACAACTTACAAGAAATGGATAAATTCCTAGAAACATATAACCTATAAAAGCTAACGCAAGAAGAAACAGAAAATTTGAACAGACCTATTACCAATAATGAAGTCAAAATGATAATGAAAAAAACTTTCAAAAAACAAAAGTCCAGGACTAGACAACTTCAGAGACAAGTTCTACCAAACATTTAAAGAAGAGTTAATACCCATTCTTCTCAAACTACTCCAAAAAATACAAGAGGAAGGAAAACTTACAAATTCATGCCACAAGGCTAGTATCACCCTGATACCAAAATCAGATAAAGACATCACAAAAAAAAGAAAACTACAGGGCAACATCTCTATGGAATATAGAAACAAAAATCCTCAACAAAATATCAGCAAATCAAATCCAACAATAGATTTAAAAAGTTCATGCCACAGTCAGGTTGGATTTATTCCCAGGATACAAGGGTTTAATATTCATATAAAAATCAACATGATGTGTCACATCAATAAGAGAAAAGATAAGAACCATCTGATCATTTCAATAGATGCAGAAAAAGCATTTGACAATAACAACATCCTTTCATGATAAAAACCCTCAACAAAGTGGGTTTAGAGAGAACACACTGCCACATAATAAATGAAAAGCCCACATTTATATAAAAAACCCACAGAGAATATCAAACCCAAGTTTTCCCCCTAAGGTCCAGAATAAGACAAGGATGTCCACTCTCACCACTTTTATTCAACATAGAACTGGAAGTCAGTCTTAGTTACAGCAATCAAACAACATAATATCCAAATTGGTAAGGAAGAAGTAAAACTCTCACTATATGCAGATTACATGATACTATATATGGAAACCCTAAATGAGGCACCTGGATGGATCAGTCGGTTAAGTGTCCAACTCCTGGTTTCGGCTCAGGTCATGATCTCACGGTTCATGGGCTTGAGCCCCAC
Source organism: Prionailurus viverrinus (assembly GCF_022837055.1). Classification (NCBI taxonomy): domain Eukaryota; kingdom Metazoa; phylum Chordata; class Mammalia; order Carnivora; family Felidae; genus Prionailurus; species Prionailurus viverrinus. The sequence goes on along the minus strand of NC_062571.1, from coordinate 21,521,807 downwards.
ATCAGGCTCTGCACTGTCAGTGTCTGCACGGGCAGTGCACTGACAGTGTAGAGCCTACTTGGGATTTTCTCTCTCTCGCCCTCTCTCTCTGCTCTTCCTGTGTGCTCTCTCTCTCTCTCTCAAAATAAATAAACAAAAAAAATCCTATTAACTCCACCAAAAACCTACTAGAACTTATACATGAATTCAGTAAAGTCACAGGATACAAAATCAATGTACAGAAATCCATTGCATTTCTACACACTAATAATGAAACAGAAGAAGGAGAAATTAAGAAAACAATCCCATATACAATTTCATCAAAAGCAATAAAATATCTAGGAATAAACTTAGCCAAAGATGTGAAAGACTTGTACTTTAAAAACTATAAAACAATGATGAAAAAAAATTCAAGATGACACAAAGAAATGGAAAGACATTCCATGCTTATGGGTTAGAAGAACAATTGTTAAAATGTCTATACTACCCAAAGCAATCTACAAATTTAATGAAATCCCTATCAAAATACCAACAGCACTTTTTGTAAAACTAGAACAAACAATTCTAAAATTTGTATAGAACTACAAAAGACCTCAAATAGCCAAAGGAGTCTTGGAAAACAAAGCTGGAGCTATCATAATTCCAGATTTAAAGTTGTATTAGAAAGTAGTAATAATGAAAACATTTTGGTACTGGAACAAAAACAGATGCATAGATCAATGGAACAGAATAGAAACCCCAGAAGTAAACCCACAAGTACATAGATTAATCTTATCTTTGACAAAAGAGGGAACACTATCCAATGGGAAAAAGTCTCTACAACAAATGGTGCTGGGAAACTACATGCAAAACAATAAAACTGGACCACTTTATTACACTATACACAAACATAAACTCAAAATAAAGACCTAATTGTGAGACCACAAATCATGAAAATTCTAAAAGAGAGCACAGGCAGTAATTTCTCTGACATTGGCCATAGAAACACTTTTCTAGATATGTCTCCTGAGGCAGAGGAAATAAAAGCAAAAATAAACTATTGGGACTACATAAAAAGCTTCTGAACAGTGAAGGAAACAATCAACAAAATGAAAAGACAACCTATGGAATGGGAGAAGATATTTGCAAGTGACATATGCAATAAAGTGTTAGTATCCAAATATATAAAGAACTTATACAACTCAACACCAAAAAACCCAAACAATCCAGTTAAAAATAGGCAAAAGAACAGACATTTCTCTAAAGAAGGCATCCAGTTGGCCAATAGACACATGAAAACACGTTCAACATCACTCATCATCAGGAAAATGCAAATCAAAACTACAATAAAATATTACTTCACACCTGTCAGAATGGCTAAAATCAATAACATAAGAAACAAATGTTGGCAAGGATATGGAGAAAAAGGAACCCTCTTACACTATTGGTGGGAATGCAAATTAGTATAGCCAATGTAGAAAACAGTATGGAGATTCCTCAAAAAGTTAAAAATAGAACTACCTTATGATTCCAGAATTTCACTACTGGGTATTTACCCAAATACAAAATCCTAATTCAAAGGGATACAAGCACCCCTATGTTTACTGCAGCATTATTTATAATAGCCAAGTATGGAAGCAGCTTCAAGTGTCTGTTGACTGATGAATGGATCAAAAAGATGTGGTATATATGGTGTATGCAATGGAATATTACTTAGCAAAAAAAGGATGAAATCTTTCTATGTGCAACATGAGTAAAACTAGAGAGTATAAATATAAAACTAAATGATATAAGTCAATCAGAGAAAGACAAATAACATATGATTTCATACAGGTGATAGTTAAGAAACAAAACAAACGAGTGAAGTACAAAAGAGAGAGACAAACCAAGAAACAGACTTGTAACTATAGAGAACAACTGATGGTTACCAGAAGCCAGGTCAGTGGGAGGATGGGAGATATAGGGGATGGGATTAAAAAGTATACTTATCATGATGAATAAAAAAATAAAATAAAAAATAAAATAAAATAAAATAAATATATAAATTAATAAAATAAAACAAAAAACAAAATAAAATACTAAACTTCTTTTAGTCATTCTTTTAAGGGTAGATATGCTGGTGACAAATTCCCCTTAATTTCCCTTCATCTGAGAATGTCTTGATTCCCCTTTATTCTTGAATGGTATTTTCACTAAATATAGGGTTCTGGGTTGACAGTCCTCTTTCCGAACTTAGAAATATTGTGTCACTTCTTTCTGGTCTACATGGTTTCCAATGATGATGTTATTCAAATTGTTTTTCCTCTATAGATGAGGTATCTTTTTTGTCTCTGATCAACTTAGAGGATTTGTTTTATCTTCAATTTTCAAGAGTTTATAAAGTGTCTTGGAACAGATTTATTTTGGTTTATCCTATTTGGGATTTACTTAGCTTTTTTAATCTTTAGGTTTCTGTCCTTTGCCAAATTTGGAAACATATCAACTATTTTTTTCTCTGCATATTTTCTTAGCTCCACCCTCTTCCTTCTTTCTTTTCGACACTAATGACATCAGTATTAGATATTAGATACTATGGTCCTACATGTCTGTGAAGCTATGCTCTTTTTTTTTTCAATTAATTTTCTCTTAATTCAGTTTGGATAATTTCTATTGTTCTATCTTCAAGCTTATGGATTCTTTCCTTTGTCCTCTTCATTTTGTTATGGAGTCTATCCACTAAGTTTTTACTTACAGGTTTTTTTTCAGTTCTACAATATCCATTTAGTTCTTTATATCTTCTAGTTCTTTGTTGTTTCTATTTGTTTTAAGTGCATTTGTCATTCCTTATTGAAAATTTTTTATGTTGGCTTTTTGAAAATCCTTGTCAGATAATGCTAAAATCTGTGTTATCTTGTCATTGATGTCTGTTGATCAGGTTTTCTCATTCAAGTTAAGATTTTCCTGATTCTTGGGACCATCAGTGGATTTCAATTTTATCTTGGACTTTTGGAGGATTAGGTTGTAATGCTGGGTCTTATTCAAATCTAGTTATTTCAGCAGGCCTCTTTTGGCTATGTATCAGAAGAAGAAGTGGACGAGTGTCACTTCATTGCTGTTAGGAGAGAAACGTCTAGGATTCCCAGTCAACCTCAATGATACACGGAAGGAGATGACTACTGGGCAGACTAAGAGTAGAGGCTTTCACGAGGCTTCTGCTAATACAATCTACCTGGGAGAGGGGAAGTTGTCTCAGTACTGCTCTGTACATGGCCTTCACTGATATACAGAGGCAAACCTTATTCCCGGGCTGCAGTGAAAAGTCCTGGTTTCTGGTAGGACTGGGGTGATACCACCCCAGTAGGGAAGGTGAGAGGTACCACATTGCCACTGGGGGGGGGGTATAAGTCCCAGTTTCCCATTCAACTTTCTCTGACATCACTCCAGTAGGGGATGGAAGAGAAGGGAGGGTGCTTCCTTACAGGTGGGAGAAGGTGGAAGTATCCCTACTTGGCTTTGGCTGGTGAGAATGGAAAAAAAGTTATCCCCCATGGTGTTTGACTGAAGTAGGGCAATTACTGTCTGAAAGCTTTGTGTATTCAAGTCTATTTCTTTCTTAGTCATTTGGGTTAATAAAGGAGACTTTCTGAATTTTGTTTGATAGTTTTTGTTTTTATTTATTTTTTTGTTTTGTTTTTTGGTTTATGCCCATCAGCATTTTGGGGTTTCTGGCTTCTTTAGCACTCAGTCTGGAATATAAGAGCTAAAAAGAAAACTAAGGGAACTCATCACTGTGTTGTCCCTTGAGTCCCTTGGTCCCTAACTGGTTTATCTTCTCTCTACTTTTCAGTCTTCTTCCACCTTTCAGATTCTTATGTTTCTTTTACATACAAAGTCCAGAGTTTTTAGTCATACTTAGCAGGAAAAATAGGGAGAAGGGTGTCCACTCCATCTTGTCCTGGCTCAAAATTCTTACCCTTGTTACATTCTCACTAACAGAAACTGAATATCAATATGATATGTGTCCAACATGAATCTATAAACTCAATTAATGAAAAAATAGCATCAGAAATATAGAGTTAAGAACTTGGACTAGAAGAAATGTATTAGTGACAGGCATCAACTTTGGGCATATACAATCTAGCACCTAAAAGCACCGGGAATCCCTACATCTATCTACATGTGAGGCTACCTAATGAACTTGAAAGAGTAAGAGAGAAAGTGATATTTTGATCTGGGGTAAGGGAAAGCAAGATTCACTTAGGAATTTACTTCTAGAGAAAGAGATCAAAATGAGCTCAATCCATATGAACCAGAATTTACTTGATGCTTTTTCATCATTTATAATGACTTGGAAATCATTTAGTCAGATAAGTAAATGGTTCATTTCTATTCAAGCACTGTGATTAACAAGATGACATTTTAAATGGTTTGTGATAAAGGAAGTGGGTCCTGATTAGAGTTCATTACCTAAAAAGAAAATCAAGGTTCATTGAAGCTAATGTCTACTATTTTTTCAATAAAGTGTTTTAAGAAAGCAATGTTGAACAACTGTACCCAATGCCTTGGGAAGTATATTTATTTATATATACTGCATCAGGATATAATTTACATGGATTTTAAAACTGTCATGGAATCTCCAAAAAGGGAAAATTCCTTGTTAGTAAATAAATCTTTTGTACCAGTAGGTTGGAATCAATTATACAATATATACAATGACTTTTTCCAGGTTGTCTTTATCATTTTTTTTTTCCTTTTTGGAAGGATTTTTGCAAACAGGTGGTGTAAATTTTAGTATCTAAGGACCTGAAAACAGGCTAGTTTTCACCCAAAGGGCAGAGAAAATCAAGGAAATACTGACCTCCAGTGGCCACCTACAATAGACATTGGCAATATTCTAAGAATTTAAACAGTACCAAAGATATTATATTGATGTATTTCTTATTAGGGAAAATAGCAATAGTAGATCATTTTTGTTTTCTGATTTTATGCTTAAGGAAAACCTTTCTTGTTGAATACATATGGTCATTCCCATTCGCAATTGACAGGTACAATATTTTGTGTTATATTTGTGTTTGTACTCTCTAAATTAGGTAAATGGCATCCACCATGAATTATATACACTCAAGGGTAAATAATTTACCAGCTAAAAGAATTATGAACTAAACTCTGTGTTTATAAGATATTCAAGTATTAGGCAGGAATGGTTTTCAGCATCAAAAAAACCATGATACTCCAAAGTATTTCATTTGATGAAATCAGATGCCTAAATTTACCTCTCTCTCTGATTCCCTTTGAATTTTTCCACAGCTTGGAGCAGATATAAATCTAAAATCATGACTTTGATTTAAGAAAACTATAAAAGTATGAAGCTAATAAATAACAACAAAACTTCCTAACTTTTTTCATATATAATCCCTAACAACTTAAAGTTTAAAGTGAGACCAAGGCTTTTAAAATGATACATTATAGAGATTATTATGTAAAAGGTTTAGAACCTACATAGCATTTATCATTTTAAAAGTCTTAGTCTTATTTTAAAGCCTACATCTCTCTTTTAGTGTCCTGAAAATTTCTTCTACAAATACAAAAGGATTGTTAAGTATTAAAACTCCCTCTAGTATGGATTTCTTTTGAATTTCCAGAAACCGCTTCCCAAGGTAAATATAGGCTATCTTCAAAATACTACTTGAACACCAGACTTCAAAAGTAAACACAGCAGACTGTCCTCATGAATAATTAATTCAAGATAATGGCTGAGAGATCTCCACTTAGAAGCCTGAAAATCCCACAAGATTCACCATATTTAATGAATGTTACCTTTCAGCCCTTCATTTCCAATATCCTAAAGCTATCTACAAGAAGAGAATATTTAGGTGAGTTGATATATATTTAGAGGAGTTTGTACATGAAAGGTCAACAGTCTAAGCCCTTGAGCTTTAAGACCTTCTACTTAAATTGACAAGAATTGATATTACAAATGATTACAGAAATGAATGTAAGTACAGTGAAAAAAAATCCCACAATCTGAATTTTTCTACTCAATTATTCTGGAAAATAAAAGAGTATAATTAATCATTTTGAAAGGAAACTAAAATTAGTATTTCACAGAACTAGACTCAAGGGAAACCTGAGCCTAGAACTTGGAATGGCACTTAGTCAAGAAAATCACTATATATGTATATATGTATGTGTATATATATATATATATATATATATATATATATATATTTCTATTCTTACCGAATATAGTCAAAATATTCTTTGTGTTGGTTACGATAAAAAACAGAAAATTTAAGCATCCGTCCTGCAATCACTTCAGCCTTCTCCAACAGCTGTGTTAGATGAACTTTTGAATAGTCTGAAAATAACAACAAAAAATTCTCTTACTAAAAATATATTACCAAAGTTGTCAACTACATGTTTAATAAATTGGAGATTATTAAAATCAACTTTAGGAAATTTATCTTAAATAGGAAATTGCACTGAAAAAAAAAACATTCATTGTCTTTCTGTGGGACATTTTTCTTTCTACAAAAATGTATTTGTTTTATTTTGTTTTCTGGATACCCATGCATTTGTTTCACTCTCTGAAATTAAAGATCCTGAAGCAAAAATATTAAGTAAGGAATGCAGACTCTGCACAACCCAAGTAATGTCAATTGGCACCATACTAGGTACTAAATTTTCTTTAATCAACTGAAAAGTCAAATATAAGAAGTTTCTCACTTGCAATAAGTACAAATAAATTTAAAGGAGTAGCAATAATAATGCTCATTTAATTTACTCTTTAAATCTGAGGTTAGCAAGGTAGATTATATATGACCATTTATTGACTGCAGAAATTGAGGCTTATCACAGTTTGATTCACCAAATGTTCATATATCTAGTAATTTAGACTAGTCGTCTGGCTTCTAGTTGGTGGTTTGCAGGTACACAGGACTCTTGAAAATCTAAAGCTTCTCTCCAAGTAATTTGATCTTTTCATCAACTTTTTGTTTTGAAAACTGGGGACTGTTATCAAACTCCTCTACCAGAATCTAAGCAAAAATTTTGTCTATAACGATTATAAGACTTTCCAAATAAAAGCAACCTAGTTGAACTGTTCATGGCAGCACAGTTTGTTTACTGACTGCTTTACTGGCTGACAAACATTTTAGATTAGAACATATGATGTAGAAGGCACCATGCAAATTGAATGATCAGGTTACAAGATCAAAAGGAATATTCTTCCTCTCAAAGAACTCTGTCTAAATTTACACATAAATATATAAACAAGTGTGACTTATTATGAGGTAAGCACAAGGTTTTATCTCTGACATAGACTAGACTAGAAGTAGATTAGTTGGTAGCATTCTATTTTGTTTTACTTCAATATTTTGCACTGTGCTTAGCACACAGTATGCACTCAATAAGTGCTGAATAGATTAGCTATCCAGATTAAAAGACAATTTATACAAAAAGCTTCCTCAAAATTTACAGAGTCAAGGCTATTGATAAAGCTTAGGTAAAAGTCTCTGAATTATTTTGATAAAACTGAAACAATGAGCTTTAAACAGCTTAAGTTCCCTTTAAATTTTACTCATAGAAATTAAAAATGCAAAATAATTTGTAGAAAACTATTGTGGCACATTTAAAAGCTGGCATTTTATTATTCACCCATAACCTCCTTAGAAGAGTTATGAGATGTAGTTAAGTAAAAGAGCAACAGGGAGACCACTCTAAATGAAAGTAAGAAGACATAGGTTTTCCTTAATACACATAGAAATAAAACATGTACTCATAATGTTAAGTAGATTATAAAAGGGTGAATTATGATAGAGTGAATGTGTATGCATCTATAGACAGATAGGTATTTCTGAACTGGAAATGCCAAAAGTCTTCCTTAAGCTAAAGAAGAAACATTTCACACTTTTCCCTAATGTCAAATGGGGATTTTAGCAGGTAAATTATAGCTCTTTTTATTGGACAAATACTATAATTTTGTTTACTGCAGTCCTATGGAAAATAACATGTATTAAAACAATGTCAAAAAAGACTGTGTCTTTTACTTATGGGTCTCACTTAGATTAAATTTCCCTGGTAGGAGACAATGAAAGTAAGGGGAAAGAAATGCAGTAAAAAGAGTAAACATGAGGTAGACTCCAAAGAGAAATTTTAATTCAGGAATAAAACTGAGGGGATATATTAATTCCAATATAACACATCAAATATATATAAAAGTTATGTCAATGAGAATTCTTTACTATTAATGTTACTCACTATTAATACAATATAAAAATCAACTGTTCCATTACTGATAACTTAACTATAATTAATAGCATATTTCATCTATTCCAGAATGTATTTCTTAAGTTTTTGAGAGCCATTTGTATTAAGTTTTATTTGTTTATTTATTTTTATATTTTGAGAATGAGTGCACATGCATGCATGCAAGCAGGAAAGGGCAGTGGGAAAGAGGGAGAGAATCTTAAGCAGGCTGAATATCATGGCCATAAGATCACGACCTGAGCTGAAATCAAGAGTTGGATGCTTAACCAACTGAACCAGCCAGGTGCCTCTGAAAATGTATTTTCTTCACATTTAGCTTCTCTGACATGAGTCTTACAATAGCTGTGATATGAAAACACTGTCTCATAGTTTAATTGATAGTATTTTTCCTTAGTGATATATAAAATGGTGGATCTTATAATTAGTATCTTTGATAAGAAATACGGTACCAGAGAGATATTATTTTCCTTGCTCTCAAAGACTGAAATCCTTAGCAATCAAGGATGTTATAATCCTTAGCAACTTCCTAATAAAAAGGTTTAAGATAAAATCAAAATCACACAGAATTAAAATTTTATCCATCTAACATACCCATAGGAAACGTTTTACACTGAGTTTAAGAAAAACACAAGATAGTGAGAGTATGTACTGAGTATGTATGCATGTACTGTAGCTAAGTATGTACTGAGTGAGGCTACAGGGGGAAAATAATGCATGTGTGAGGCTATGGTGGGGGGAAGCTGATGTATCTGAAGGATGCCTCAGCTGTGGAAAATTTCTAAGCAACCTACAATAGTTGAGGCAAATTTTTAAGACTTCTTTCTTCAAGCTCCTTTATGTTGATAAAACATTTAGCCTCTCTCTACAAATTTTCAGAGGAAACAATCACCTGTACAAAGAGGAAACAAAGCCCCATTCTAAGAAACAAGGAGAGGATGACAGATGTATTCAGGTAGAGATATTTTTGTACCACTTCAACACCTATTTAAGTGTGCACTAAATATTTGTTTCTTAAATGAATGAATAAACAGGTAAATGAATGAGATGAATGGTAACATTTCCATCTAATGGAATATTAAATTATAGTTCAAGATCAAAGGGGATGGGCTCTCCACATCAGATATCTGAAGGCCAAATGGCTATGAGGTACTTTCTAATGAAGCAGACACACACACACACACACACACACACACACACACACACACACACGACACTAGTTTAGATACAAATTTTCAGCATTCAAGTGAAAAATCTAGTAACATTTCTGCTAGGTACAGTCATTAAGATGTGCATCCATTTCCCTAAGTTACAGAAAGATGTTCCTGGCTTCCTTGTTTCAGTATCTGTGAAAATAAAATTAAAAAAAAATAAAAAACTCTCTCTCAAAACAAAGCTTAAAATATGCTGAGTATATTTTCAAACTACACCAGTTTTATTTGCAAAGTTTTTATTTTGAAAAATCAAACTATGCAGAAAAGAACTGATTTAATGCCATCTCAGATCACTCCAACCAATACAGCATAGTTTGTTCTGTTACACAGTGCTACTGGCAATGCAAACATAATCAATGCAGTTCATATCACCTCATAATTAAAAATATTTTAAATATGTAATTAGCTTTTTAGGAACTATTAAATATTTTTCTGTATATTTATTAAATATTAAATACTTTTCTGTATTTTTCTGTTCTCTTACCTGCTGTGCAGAATTCTATAATTTCACTCCATTCAGACACAACATAATCACCATCAACCTGTTTTGAGGCAGTCTGCACTGCGACTGTATACTCAGTTCTTGGGCTCAAAAACCAGTGTCCACGGACAGTCATTGGCAAGGGAACAGCTTTTGCCACCAATTTTGTTGGAACATCCTAAGACAAAAAGACAGAAAAATAGGAAAGGGGAATGAAGGAAGGTAGGAAAGAAGGGAGGGAAGAAATCAGTTAATTTAGCAGTATAATTTGAATCAATTATAAACAATTTGGAGGAATTTATTAAATTCCTGGCTGATGACAGAATTTTCATTTTTAAAGATATTTAACAATTATATTCAAATCTCTTATTCTCCAGATGTAAAAAATAAGGCCCAACTTGATCAAGAGACATACCCAAGGTCATACAGCTAATTAATGACATAAATGTACTTAGGTTCCTGTTTTCTTGAATCTTGCTCTTCTCTGTATACTCCTTATATGTGCACCTTAAAACACAATATTCTAATACTAAATGATAAAACAAAACAAAAACCTCTAAAATTCCAAACATGACAGAAATAAAATTCAATGATTTTGTATTTCAAAATATATTTGTTTAATTTATACTACCAATCAGTTTTACCAGAGTAGCCCATACTAAATATTTTATATGTGAAGGGAGAGCACATTTTAAAAACAGCTATTTTAAGATCAATTAATCCATTTTATATACAAAAGAGGTGATATCTGTTTCAGCTATATTCAAGTATGGAGCTTATGTGTCATAGAAATGTTTAGATATTTCCAAACAATGATTAATAAGGTAATTAAACTTGCTAGTTGAATATTCATTACATTTCCAAAGACATGTTTTTCTAAGTATGGAATAAAGAAAAGTGGGTCAAATCTTGACCTAATCATCATTTCACATTAAGTATTTCAAAGATACTTCAAGGAAATATTTCAAAACTACTTCAAGAAGGCAAATGTCAGCAAAGAGAGTATCCATAACCATAAAGCATAATCAAACTCGGAACATGGTTAGAACAATGACTTATCGATCTTGTTCTCTCACACTTATCTGTACATATAATTCTCATTTATCATCAGTGTATATAACTGCATTTGGTAAAAGGCATAATTTCCAGACAAGATAAGACAGCTCTTCCAAAAGATTTGCTGAGTTAAAACTTAGTATCAATATTTAAAAAAAGACCAGTTTTCATCAGTAAAAATACTGAAACATAAGAATACTTAAACCAGATAAATATTTTTCTCTATATACTACCTCTGATGTCTATGTAGGGAGACATGTATCAGAATAGATATGTGGTAAGTAGACTGTTATAAGAATAAATATCAGAAAGGTGTTACATGTCTAAGACATTTAATGGTTGATTTGTATTTTCAAACCATAAAATAGAATAAATAAAGCAATTTTCAGCCCTAAAGTATTTTACAAATACCCTAAAGTTTATAAGCTACATAAAATTCCTCGTTTGGAAGTTATTATAGGGAAAAATGTGTGCTTCAATGAAGACTATGCATTGCTTATAGTGTACTCTTCTGGCTATCTTCTTCTGATTCTGTGGAAGCTATTTTATAACACTGTAATTTGTAGATATTCTTGTCTAAATACATGCAAACGAATTTTGTCCAATTCTCTCTTCTGGCCCTTACTCCGTCATGACCCCAAACCAGTTTTGCCTCTACTTATACATTTATTTCAGTATTCTGATCCATAACTGGGTACATTCTTTGGATTATCCTTTGAAACACCTCAGCAGTTAATTAGTAAGTTAAATCTTTAACACATGTTCATTTTTATGTCTATATGAGAGTCATGATTTTACCTTTTCTGGGAAAAACTGTATTTTAATAGTATACTTGACATTTCATTTTCCTAAAAAAATCTCTTAGAATAGAATTTTAAACTGACATGTAATTTTTATTCTTCCAATGTCAAACACATCATATAAGTAATTAATAGAACATTATTCCTTTTAAGATGTCCTCATATTTATAAAGTTTTTAAGATGCAAATGAATATAAGTGTGTGTTAAGATTTTACCTTGTGTTTAAATTTATTGGAGTTCTTGTTCTCTTTCTTATTGAGGTCAATGAAATAGTGTGTAATACGGTCCTTTGACTTTGAATCCATTTCCCATGAAATCTTGAATGAGTCACATGTAATGTTGCTTATTTTGATGTTATGTGGTACTGGAAGTTCTTCCATTTCTGCTATGCCACTGTCTTGTGATTTGTTCCCTGCAAGAAAACAAGGCACAGGTAGTTTCCAACTAATGTATTTTTCCAGAAAAAGCCATCAGTTGTGTATACAGTTCTGAACTCAATTATCTAACTACTAAATCTGAGATTTCATTTTGTTCATGAAATAATTTGAGTGCTAATGATAGCTAATGTCATTTACAAAATCATTTTACCAATGAAAAAAGCAGAACTGAATTAGAAGAACTGAATGTGGAACCTCTACATTTCCAATTTACTTTTCCAATTTCTGTTTTCATAGAACGTAAACAAAACATTGATAATCCATCTGTCTAATCTATGAAAGATGAGTCTTACATTGTAGATTCCATCTGAAAAGCCCCAAGAGATCATTTTTCCTACATGACCAATTAATTCTGCTCTAAAGTAATGTAAGGTGTTTTAAACTAGATGATGCCAAAAATGTTGCTAATGAAAGAATCCAGTCAAATAAAAAAATATTCTTTAAAAAATATATGAGGTGTCAGTGATAGTCTATAAACATTTTTCTTCCTTTTTCCTTTAGTTTTGGAAATTTATGTATAGAAACAGGATGTGATGTGATGGTTATACTATATATACAGATAATACTGAAGACCATTCTCTTACAAGTTATTATGTCAAGGATATTCTAGGAATCTTTTTACCAGTTGTGCCTTGATAAATTTAATTTTGAGTATTAAGACAATAAATAAGGCTAAAAGAGAAAAAAAACAACTGCCAAGTTGATTGATATCATTAAAATCTTGAAGAACTTGATCTAACATGTGGTTACTTTAAAGACAGTTTCCTGCATTTCCAGTAAGAGGAACTGACAAACTAAAGAAACTTTAGCTAACAGTATAAAGTAAAATATGATGGAGGATAGGTCAAAAAGAGAAAAACTATGAATTTGCCAAGTTTGTTTCATAGTGAAAGACATACTGGATCAAATTTTACTCCACTTCTCCTTCCTATGTTCCTTTCCCCCAAGCCAACATAAAATTCAATGCCCCAGAGGAGAAAAAATAAGTGTAACTGTTATTCATATGATAAAAAGTGATAGATCACAAATCAGCTACATAATTTGTTCTTTAATGGAATAAAATAGCATCTCTTGATGAACAAAAATTAAAAACAACAAAAATGAATGTGGAAAAAAAGTGGAAGGCAGTAACTTCCACTTGCAGATTAGATTGTATTTTCCTGCCCTCATATTCCCATCTCAATTGTGAATACACAACTGTTGACACTTCCCAGTTTTATTAAATCTTTCACCCATGTTGTCTCATATCAAGCTGTGTTGTGATCAGGGGAACCTGATGGCAACTGAAAACTAATCCCAAAATAACTTAAATTCTTGGGGCACCTCGTGGCTCAGCTGGTTGAGCATCCAACTTTTGATTTAGGTTTAGGTCATGATCCCAGGATTGTGGGATCAAACCTTGTGTTGGGCTCCACACTGAGCATGGAGTCAGCTTAAGATTCTCTCCTTCTCTCTCTGTCCCTCTCCTCTGCTTGCATGTTCTCTCTCTAATAAAAAATATAATAACTTACATTCTTTATTGTCATTTATTGAACAATACTTTTAAAAATCCTTCTTTCTGGGGCACCTGAGTAGCTTATTTGGTTAAGCATCCAACTCTTGGGTTTGGCTCAGAATATGATCTCGCGGTTCATGGGATCAAGCCCTGCATTGGGCTCCAGAGTGACAGCATGGAGCCTGCCTGGGATTCTCTCTCTCCCTCTCTCTCTGCCCCTCCCCCACTTATGTGTATGCACTCTCTCTCAAAGAAATAAGCTTTACACACACACACACACACACACACACACACACACATACATATATCCCTCTTTCTTCTATGTACCTTCCCCTCACACCCCAGTTTCCCCAGATTCCCTCTCTATAAAACTGCCACAGAAATTACTCTCTCACCCTTTTCTTTCCTTCCCATCTGGACTAACAGAACCCCCAAATTGCTTGGGACTTAAATGAAGCCTTTTAGAAGTCAAGGGAAGGAAAGAAACTAAGTAGAATCTTTTTAATGGACTTGGGAAAAGGAAGGCAATAAATATTCAAACATTAGTAATTTTTGTTCTATTTAGAAAAGCTCAAAGTTTTTACCTATTATTCTGATTGCAAATTATCTTTAAAATATAAGTAACACTACTGAAAAACTTTCTGGACGCTAATGGTAGAAGTTTCTGTAGAACTCATTTACATTATGATTCTGTATAATTTCATAACAACTGAGTGGAAAAAGTGTTATTTAAGATCATACAGAGGAAAAGAAAGCTATTTTACATTTGATCCAATTTAATTAAAATGCAATTTCAACATATAAACACTAAGATACAAATTTTTCCATTTAAAATTCCACTATTGTTGCAGAATTTCAACAAGTGAAGACAGTAGTGAAAAGTTGAGGACATAGCATTCTAAATGGAGGCAGTGGAAAAAGCATTAAGAAACAATTCGTCTTCATTTTAGTTAATTCAGCACATGGTATATGAAAAAAATAGTGAGAATGCTAAAAAAGGAGACTAGAGATGTGTCAAGAAAGTTGAGAAATTAAGAGAAAAAAAAACTTATGATTCATTTAGATGGAGTTCAATATGTTTAATACTGAAGACATTTACTATAATTTATCGCCAGACTCTCATAATTAGTTCAAATGTGCCCTTCAAACATACCAAGAAGGCAATTTTTAAATATCCATGAGTGTCCAGCATAATTCTACATTTTTAAGAAGATGGCTGAGAAGTACACACAGGCTCTGTATTAAATGGACCTTGAAAAGATCTAGACTCACTGAAACATTTTAAGTGTACAAAAGAATAATAAGCCTACTTCACATCTACCTGTAGTAGCACATACTTCAATCTATGAATAAACTGCATTGTTACAGCATTATGAACTTCTATGTATCAATAAAATACTGTCAATATATTCTATATATTATCCAATCTATAAGAAATGGAAATCCTTGAAATTTGCTTTTTCCTCCTTTCCTCTCAAGAATTAGAAAAGCTGTTCTAAACAAACATTATTCATTACAATTCTTATTCCTTAATTTTAGGGCCATGTTACAAAACAAATCATGAAACATAATATATTTGTCTCATTTATAACATATGTGTATGCATTCATCTGTGTGAAAATACAATACACACATACAATGATATATTTTTTCTTTTAATAGCCTTATACAGAGATTTAAATTACTTTAGCTATCAAAGTCCTTCATTAACCACCTTAGAATCTGAGATGTTTTCTTTGTATTTATCTTTTTGAAAGATACAGTAGAGAAAAAAGTTATTTGGTAATCAGGATTACCTTATGAAGTGTATGACTCAATTTGATAAAGTAGCTTTATCTTGAATAAAGATGAAAAGTATACCTGCTTAATAACCTAGATGTACTCTTATAACAACTGGAATAGACCATCTTTCTCTTTATTGAGAGCCTCTATATTTTTAGCATATTTCTTGTACCATTGCCCCTTTGCCCCACCAGTTTTGCTATGAAAATAAACGAGTGACTTTTCTTCTTCAAAATAGAGTGGTACAATAGAAGCTAATCTAAAATCTTAGTTACAGTAGTTAAAAGGGAATCAATGACTCAGCTTGAATAAAGTAAGAAAATGTTTTTTTTTTTTTAAGTAATAAAGTAGTTGGTTGCCTGGGTGGCTCAGTTGGTTGAGCTGAGGTCTCAGGTTATGATCTTGCAGTCCATGAGTTCAAGCCCTGTGTCAGGCTCTGTGCTGACAGCTCTAAGCCTGGAGCCTATTTCAGATTCTGTGTGTCTCCCTCTCTCTCTGCCCCTCTCCCTGCTTGTACTCTGTCTCTGTCTCAAAAATAAACAAACATTAAAATTTTTTTTTAAGTAATAAAGTAGTTAGTTTTAATAATAAGCCCTGAGCTATCTTTCTAAGAAAGAAATTGCAGGTATTAGGTTACTTCCCTTAAAAATAGCAACCATGAGGCAATTTTCTCATATCTTTTTTCTTTCCTAAAATTTAGTGATAAAAAAATCTTTTACTACAGTACATATCAGCATATTTATTTTATACTTAAAGTTTTATGTGTATATATTTAAATTAATATATATTTTAATAACTTGCATTACAAACTCAGAGATATAGTCTGTTATATACTTTTCCTCTTCATAAAAACAACTTTAAAATTCTGCAATACTTTTAAAGTCATGAAAGAAAAACTAATTAAGACAGTAATAAATAGTAACCACAACAAAACATTAAATTGTTCTATGCTTTATTTAATATTTAGGAAAAAACACAAAGAAGAAAATAAAAATCACTTGCAATCTCTATACTATTAACATATTGTGCTTAATGTTTTGTAACCTGTTTTTCATCTAATAGATTGTGAACATTTTCACATGACTACACATAATTCTAAACTTGGTGTATTTTATTCTACTAATCAGTCATTTTGATACTAGACATGTAGATTGTTTCCAGGGTTTTCCTGCAATAACACTTCAGTAACTCTATTCTATATGTATTTTTGTGTATATCTATGATTATTTATCTCTGGATAAATCCCAAGATACGCAAATATTGAATCACATTTGTTTTCATCAATGTATATTCCCAACTACTCTATGTGTCCTTTTTTACACCCTTATCAATTCCATTTATTGCTATTTAAAACATCCATGTGTTTCTATGGGCAAAAGTTAAACTTTATTTTATCTTAAAAAAGTAAAAAAATGGTGCGCCTGGGTGGCTCAGTTGGTTAAGCGGCTGACTTCGGCTCAGGTCATGATCTCACGGTCCGTGAGTTCGAGACCCGCGTCGGGCTCTGTGCTGACAGCTCAGAGCCTGGAGCCTGTTTCAGATTCTGTGTCTCCCTCTCTCTGACCCTCCCCCGTTCATGCTCTGTCTCTCTCTGTCTCAAAAATAAATAAACGTTAAAAAACAAATTAAAAAAAAAAAGTAAAAAAAAGAGCCTTGACCTAAATCTCACACCATATACAAAAATTAGCTCAAAATTGATTTAAAAAAATAATGTAAAACATAAAAACCATAAAACTCTTAGAAAAAAAAAAAAAGAAAGTCTTTGGGATCTAGCTTAAGTGAAGAGATCTTGGACTTCAGCCAAAGCACAATCCATAAAAGGAAAAATATTCAGATCGTCTCATTCTTACTTTTTGGTCTACTTGAAGTATCTTTCTACCATTGTGTTTCAGCCTATTTCCCTTTCAGTGTCTAAAACATTTTGCTTTCTATATCTTGATGCTACAGCATATGTGTCTATTACATTGTATAAAAATATAAATATACTTATTTTAAATATCAAAACTTACACATACACTTGCAGACTGTATATGGCACTATTTGCAGTCAAGAGAAATGTAAACAAACAAAGATGCAGTATTAAATCATAACTCCATAAAATTAACTGTAGTACATACTGAACTACTGTAATTTCATAGCCACCTCCTATTGCTATTGTGGTGAGCTCAAGTGTTGCAAGTATATGCTTAAAACACGGTATGATGCTAATCATCTCCACATGAGCAGTTTGTCCCTCCACTAAACTGCATATTGCAATAAAAAGTTATCTCTTGCAGTTCTCATGTAGTTTTTGTGTTTACTGCAGTACTGTAAACCTTGAATAACACTATGAGACCCATATGAAGTGCCATTAGTGATGTTGGCAGTGCTCCCAAGAAGCAGACACATTTCATGACATACAAGAAAAAGTTGAATTGCTTGATATGTACTGAAGATTGTGATCTTCAGCTGTGGTTGCCCACCATTCTAAGATAAATGAATCCCATGTAAGAAAGAACCACTGTAAAAAAAGAAAAGAAAAAGAAAAAAAGAAAAACAAAATGAAAATCATGAGGGTTTCACTGCAGCTGTGCTAGCAGGCATGAAAACCTTATACTTTTTGTGAAATATATTTTTATCTCATTGAAAATGAACCTTTTATGTGGGTGCAGGATGGCTATAAGAAAGGCATATGTATAGAATCTGATTCCATAAAAAGCTATATGACAACTTAAAGCAAAAGGAAGGTGACAGATCTAAAGCTAGAGCACTTAATGCCAGCCAAGGATGGTTTGATAATTTTAGAAAGAGGTTTAGCTTAAAAAATGTCAAGGTTAACAGGAGAGGCAGCTTCTGCTAACCATGTGGCAGTAGATGAGTTCCCAGATACCATTACAAAAATCATTGAGGTGAAAAGATATATGCCTGAACAAGTATTTAATGCAGATGAAAGTGCCCTATTCTGCAGGGGTGGGGGGAGAAATGCCACATAGGACATTATTAGCAAGTGAGAGAAGTGAGCAGGAGGAAATTGGTTAACAAATGCAGTTGGGCTTACGATCAGGACTGCCTGATCTATAAAGCTGCTAACTGCCAAGCCTTGAAAGGAAAAGATAAATACCAGCTGTCAGTCTTTTGGTTGCACAAGATGGCCTAAACAATGAGAGCCCTTTCTTTGGATTGGTTCTATTGATGCCTTGTCCCTAAATTCAGGAAGTACCATGCCAGTAAGGGACTACTTTTCAAATTCTTTTGATATTGGACAATGCTGCTGGCCACCCTGAACCCTATGAATTCAATACCAAAGGCATCAAAGTAGTCTACTCACATCCAAACACAATGCCTCTAATTTAGCCTCTAGATAAGGGTGTCATGAGGACATTTAAAAGGCTAATTACACACAGTACTGTATGGAAAAGATTATCAACACTATGGAAGAGAGCACTGATAGAAAGAAAATCATGCAAGTCTGGAAGGATTACACAATTGAAATTACTATCATTGTTAGTAGAAAACGCTGTGAAAGCCATCAAACCCCAAACAATAAATATCTGCTGCAGAAAACTGTGTTTCACCAATCATGAAACCATGAAAGAGATTTTGGATATGGCAAAAAAGTTGGGGGCTGAAGACACAGATCTTGGAGAAATTCAAGAGCCAATAAACACCATACCAGAGGAAATTACAGAAGACAACTTGATAGACATGAGAACTTACGGACCAGTGCCAGCAATGAGAAAAAGATGTAGAAAAATCAGTACCAGAAAACAAACTGAAATCAGACAATCTGACAGAATGGCTCTGAGTATTCAGGACTTCTTCTCCTTCTTTTATGACAATGGACCTTTCTATGATATGGGCACTGAAACTAAAGCAATTGGTGAAAGAAGGATTGGCAACATATAGAAACATTTTTAGAAACATGGAAAAGCAAAAAGTCAGATAGAAATTACAATGTATCTCCATGAAATTACACCAGATGTGCCTCCCTCTCGTGCTTCCCTTTCTACCTCCTAAACCTCTGCCACTCCTAAGACAGCAAGACCAATCCCTTCTCTTCCTCCTCTTCCTCAGCCTACTCAGCATGAAGACAAAAACGAACACCTTTATGGTGATTCCCTTCTACTTAATGAATAGTGAATAATCATCCCACTAGACAGTTGATAAATTCATCTGTTGTGTTTGTTTATAAGCATTCTTATGCTAAAATCTAATAACTTTATTGCAAGAATTGTATGAGATGTTCTGTATCATCTTCATCACTGCCTAAGTATTCATCATGTAGAAGATTGTGTGCAAGACTTGTCTGGAAGTGGATAGCCTATCCTTACATGGGCATAAGGTGAGTGATATTTAATATGAAATTAGTAATGTGTTGTCTTTCTTACTGTCTTATATCTTTGCTTTTAAAGAATTACATTACCATACAACATGCCCCTGTCTCTTATGATAGGAGAAAATGAGCATTAGCCTATAGTCATAGATAAGTTTTTTTAATGTAACAGTGTTCCCAATATTGTATTATGAATATAACTATAATACTGTATGCCATAAAAATTTTATAACAATTCATTCATCATTGTATAGGCTAAGCTGCCATGAGGCAATTGTATTGATCATACTAGGCAAACATAAAAGTAATCATATTACTGCTTGTTCATTACCAATGCATGAATTGTTATACCTGTAAATAAATATGAATTTCTTTTTCACATTGTCCTTTCATGTTTGGTGTCTAGTGTTAGTAATACGTATAACATCTACAGTGTTTTGTATCATATAAGACAATATTGATGTAGGTACTGACAGACAATTTGTCTTATAAACAGACAACATAAACATACAGTACAATAATTTAAATGTATTTTCCCTAACTTATGAATTTCTTAACATTTTCTGCTAGCATACTTTATTGTAAGAATATATTATTTAATACATATAAAATAGAAAATATGTGTTAATCAACTGTTTATGTTATTGGTAATGCTTCTGGTCAATAGTAGGTATTTATTTGTAAATTTTGGGGGGACTCAGAAGTTACAATGTGGATTTTTGACTGCACAGGAGGTCTATGCCCCTAACCCCTGCATTGGTCAAGAGTCAACTGTATATAATAGTTATATCTTCATTGGTAATTATATCCTTTTTCAATTAAAAATGACTACCTTGAGAGAGTGTTGAAGATAGCAGCGTAGGAGGACGCTGGGCTCACCACGTCCTGCTGATCACTTAGATTCCACCTATACCTGCCTAAATAACCCAGAAAACTGCCAGAAGACTAGCAGAACAGAGTCTTCAGAGCCAAGCGCAGACGAGAGGCCCACAGAAGAGGGTAGGAAGGGCAGCAAGGCTGTGCGCCCTACACAGACTGGTGGGAGAGAGCCGGGGCGGAGGGGCGGCCTGCCTGCCAAGAAGAGACCCTGAGTCTGGCTTGCAAAAGCAGAAGGGCCAGACGGACTATGTTCGGACAGCCAGCAAGAGGGACTTAACATCTGGAAGGTTGTACGTTAACAGCTCTATTCAGAGAGCGGGAAAGCTGGAGGACAACGGGAGGGAGAGTTGCTGAGCCCTGGGATGACAGAGCTCAGTTTGGCGGGGAACAAAGGTGCTCGCCAGCGCCATCTCCCTCGCCCATTCCCCAGCCCAAATCCCAAAGGGAACCAGTTCCTGCCAGGGAACTTGCTTGCACCACGCAAACACCCAACACTGTGCTTCTGCAGAGCCACACCTCCGGTGGCGGGTATGACTCCCTCCCACTGTCTCAGGGCCCCTCCCGAAGTGGATCACCTGAGGAGAAGCCAGCTGAGCCTGCCCCTCAGGCCCCCGTGCACCTTGCCTATCCACCCCAGCTAATACGCCAGATCCCCAGCACCACAAGCCTGGCAGTGTGCAAGTACCCCAGACGGGCCAGGCCACCCCACAATGAATCTCGCCCCTAGGAGAGGGAAAGAGAAGGCACACACCAGTCTGACTGTGGCCCCATCGAGGGCTGGGATCAGACATCAGGTCTGACTGTGGTCCCACCCACCAACGGGAGTTATTCAAGACAGAACAGGGGAAGTGCCCTGCAGTTCCACACCACTCCAGGGACTATCCAAAATGACCAAAGGGAAAAATACCCCTCAAAAGGATCTCCAGGAAATAACAACAGCTAACGAACTGATCAAAAAGGATTTAAACAATATAAACAGAAAGTGAGTTTAGAATAATAGTCATAAAATTAATCGCTAGGCTTGAAAATAGTATAGAGGACAGCAGAGAATCTATTCCTACAGAGATCAAGGGACTAAGGAATAGTCAGGAGGAGCTAAAAAATGCGATAAACAAGTTGCAAAATGAAATGGAAACGACCACGGCTTGTATTGAAGAGGCAGAGGAGAGAATAGGTGAACTAGAAGATAAAATTATGGAAAAAGAGGAAGCTGAGAAAAAGAGATAAAAAAATCCAGGAGTATGAGGGGAAAATTAGAGAACTAAGTGATGCACTAAAGAGAAATAATCTATGCATAATTGGTATTCCAGAGGAGGAAGAGAGAGAGAGAAAGGTGCTGAAGGTGTACTTGAAGAAATCATAGCTGAGAACTTCCCTGATCTGGGGAAGGAAAAAGGCATTGAAATCCAAGAGACACAGAGAACTCCCTTCAGACGTAACTTGAATCGATCTTCTACATGACATATCATAGTGAAACTGGCAAAATACAAGGATAAAGAGAAAATTCTGAAAGCAGCGAGGGATAAACGTGCTCTAACATATAAAGGGAGACCTATAAGACTCGTGACTGATCTCTCTTCTGAAACTTGGCAGGCCAGAAAGGAATGGCAGGAGATCTTCAATGTGATGAACAGGAAAAATATGCAGCTGAGAATCCTTTATCCAGCAAGTCTGTCATTTAGACTAGAAGGAGAGATAAAGGTCTTCCCAAACAAACAAAAACTGAAGGAATTTGTCACCACTAAACCAGCCCTACAAGAGATCCTAAGGGGAATCCTGTGAGACAAAGTACCAGAGACATCGCGACAAACATAAAACATACAGACATCACAATGACTCTAAACCCATATCTTTCTATAATGACACTGAATGTAAATGGACTAAATGCGCCACCAAAAGACATAGGGTATCAGAATGGATAAAAAAACAAGACCCATCTATTTGCTGTCTACAAGAGACTCATTTTAGACCTGAGGACACTTTCAGATTGAGAGTGAGGGGATGGAGAACTATTTATCATGCCACTGGAAGTCAAAAGAAAGCTGGAGTAGCCATACTTATATCAGACAAACTAGACTTTAAATTAAAGGCTGTAACAAGAGATGAAGAAGGGCATTATATAATAATTACAGGGTCTATCCAACTAACAATTATAAATGTCTATGCGCCGAATATGGGAACCCCAAATATATAAAACAATTACTCACAAACATAAGCAATCTTATTGATAAGAATGTGGTAATTGCAGGGGACTTTAACACTCCACTTACAGAAATGGATAGATCATCTAGACACACGGTCAATAAAGAAACAAGGGCCCTGAATGATACATTGGATCAGATGGACTTGACAGATATATTTAGAACTCTGCATCCCAAAGCAACACAATATACTTTCTTCTCGAGTGCACATGGAACATTCTCCAAGATAGATCACATACTGGGTCACAAAACAGCCCTTCATAAGTATACAAGAATTGAAATCATACCATGCACACTTTCAGACCACAATGCTATGAAGCTTGAAATCAACCACAGGAAAAAGTCTGGAAAACCTCCAAAGCATGGAGGTTAAATAACTCCCTACTAAAGAATGAGTGGGTCAACCAGGCAATTAGAGAAGAAATTAACAAATATATGGAAACAAATGAAAATGAAAATACAACAATCCAAACGCTTTGGGATGCAGCGAAGGCAGCCCTGAGAGGAAAATACATTGCAATCCAGGCCTATCTCAAGAAACAAGAAAAATCACCAATACAAAATCTAACAGTACACCTAAAGGAAATAAGCAAAGACAGCTTAAACCCAGCAGAAGAAGAGAAATAATAAAGATCAGAGCAGAAATAAACAATATAGAATCTAAAAAAAACTGTAGAACAGATCAACGAAACCCAGAGTTGGTTTTTTGAAAAAATAAACAAAATTGATAAACCTCTAGCCAGGCTTCTCAAAAAGAAAAGGGAGATGACCCAAATAGATAAAATCATGAATGAATATGGAATTATTACAACAAATCCCTCAGAGATACAAGCAATTAACAGGGAATACTATGAAAAATTGTATGCCAACAAACTGGACAACCTGGAAGAAATGGACAAATTCCTAAGCACCCACACTCTTCCAAACCTCAAACAGGAAGAAACAGAAAGCTTGAACAGACCCATCACCAGCGAAGAAATTGAATCAGTTATCAAAAATCTCCCAACAAATAAGAGTCTAGGACCAGATTACTTCCCAGGGGAGTTCTACCAGACGTTTACAGCAGAAATAATACCTATCCTTCTCAAGCTATTCCAAGAAATAGAAAGGGAAGGAAAACTTCCAGACTGATTCTATGAAGCCAGTATTACTTTGGTTCCTAAACCAGAGACCAGGTAAAAAAAGAGAACTACAGGCAAATATCCCTGACGAATATGGATGCAAAAATTCTCAATAAGATACTAGCAAATTGAATTCAACAGCATATAAAAAGAATTATTCACCATGATCAAGTGGGATTCATTCCTGGGATGCAGGGCTGGTTCAACATTTGCAAATCAATCAACGTGATACATGACACTAATAAAAGAAAAGAAAAGAACCATATGATCCTGTCAATCAATGCAGAAAAGGCATTTGACAAAATTCAGCAAACTTTCTTAATAAAAACCCTCGAGAAAGTCAGAATAGAAGGAACATACTTAAACATCATAAAAGCCATTTATGAAAAGCCCACAGCTAACATCTTCCTCAATGGGGAAAAACTGAGAGTTTTCCCTCTGAGATCAGGAACGCGACAGGGATGCCCACTCTCACTGCTGTTGTTTAACACAGTGTTGGAAGTGCTAGCATCAGCAATCAGACAACAAAAGGAAATCAAAGGCATCCAAATTGGCAAAGATGAAGTCAAGCTTTCACTTTTTGCAGATGACATGATATTATACATGGAAAATCCAATAGACTCCACCAAAAGTCTGCTAGAACTGATACATGAATTCAGCAAAGTTGCAGGATACAAAACCAATGTACAGAAATCAGTTGCATTCTTATACACTAACAATGAAGCAACAGAAAGACAAAGAAACTGATCCCATTCACAATTGCACCAAGAAGCATAAAATACCTAGGAATAAATCTAACCAAAGATGTAAAAGATCTGTATGCTGAAAACTATAGAAAGCTTATGAAGGGAACTGAAGAAGATATAAAGAAATGGAAAAACATTCTGTGCTCATGGATTGGAAGAATAAATATTGTCAAAATGTCAATACTACCCAAAGCTATCTACACATTCAGTGCAATCCCAATCAAAATTGCACCAGCATTCTTCTCGAAACTAGAACAAGCAATTCTAAAATTCATATGGAACCACAAAAGGCCCCGAATAGCCAAAATAATTTTGAAGAAGACCAAAGCAGGAGGCATCACAATCCCAGACTTTAGCCTCTACTACAAAGCTGTCATCATCAAGACAGCATGGTATTGGCACCAAAACAGACACATAGACCAATGGAATAGAATAGAAACCCCAGAACTAGACCCACAAATGTATGGCCAACTAATCTTTGACAAAGCAGGAAAGAACATCCAATAGAAAAAAGACAGTCTCTTTAACAAATGGTGCTGGGAGAACTGGACAGCAACATGCAGAAGGTTGAAACTAGACCACTTTCTCACACCATTCACAAAAATAAACTCAAAATGGATAAAGGACCTGAATGTGAGACAGGAAACCATCAAAACACTAGAGGAGAAAGCAGGAAAAGACCTCTCTGACCTCAGTCGTAGCAATTTCTTACTTGACACATCCCCAAAGGCAAGGAATTAAAAGCAAAAATGAACTACTGAGACCTTGTGAAGATAAAAAGCTTCTGCACAGCAAAGGAAACAACCAACAAAACTAAAAGGCAACAACGGAATGGGAAAAGACATTTGTAAATGACATATCGGACAAAGGGCTAGTATCCAAAATCTATAAAGAGCTCACCAAACTCCACACCCGAAAAACAAATAACCCAGTGAAGAAATGGGCAGAAAACATGAATAGACACTTGTCTAAAGAAGACATCCGGATGGCCAACAGGCACACGAAAAGATGTTCAGCGTCGCTCCTCATCAGGGAAATACAAATCAAAACCACACTCAGATATCACCTCATGCCAGTCAGAGTGGCCAAAATGAACAAATCAGGAGACTATAGATGCTGGCGAGGATGTGGAGAAACGGAACCATCTTGCACTGTTGTTGGGAATGCAAATTGGTGCAGCCACTCTGGAAAACAGTGTGGAGGTTCCTCAAAAAATTAAAAATAGATCTACCCTATGACCCCGTAATGGCACTGCTAGGAATTTACCCAAGGGATACAGGAGTACTGATGCATAGGAGCACTTGTGCCCCAATGTTTATAGCAGCACTCTCAACAATAGCCAAATTGTGGAAAGAGCCTAAATGTCCATCAACTGATGAATGGATAAAGAAACTGTGGTTTATACACACAATGGAGTACTACGTGGCAATGAGAAAGAATGAAATATGGCCCTTTGTAGCAACGTGGATGGAACCGCAGAGTGTGATGCTAAGTGAAATAAGCCATACAGAGAAAGACAGATACCATATGCTTTCACTGTTATGTGGATCCTGAGACACTTAACAGAAATCATGGGGGAGGGGAAGGAAAAAAAAAAAGAAAAAAAAGAGGTTAGAGTGGGAGTGAGAGTGAAAGCATAAGAGACTCTTAGAAACTGAGAACAAACTGAGGGTTGATGGGGGGTGGGAGGGAGGGGAGGGTGGGTGATGGTTATTGAGGAGGGCACCTTTTGGGATGAGCCCTGGGTGTTGTATGGAAACCAATTTGACAATAAATTTCATATATTGAAAAAACATAAAAAATAAAAAAAATAAAAATGACTACCTTAATAAATGTAATATATACTTTGAAATAATTTGTAACCTGCTTTATTTCAATTTCCCTGTATGTGGAATATCTTTTTTTTCCTGCACTTTAAAATTATTTGTATATTTATATATACAATTTATATATTTTAAATATATATGTATTATAAATTTATATAATTTATGTATATATTATATATTATATATATTCATATATTGATTTTATTTATTTTTAAGGTTTATTTTTGAGAGGAAGAATGCAAGCGGGGGACAGGCAGAGAGAGAGGAGACACAGAATCTGAGGCAGGCTCCAGGCTCTGAGCTGTGAGCATAGAGTCTGACGCAGGGCTCAAAGTCTGGACTGCGAGATCATAACCTGAGCCCAAGTCAGACGCTTAACCAGCTGAGCCACCCAGCTGCCCCATTAATTTATTTTTAAAGTAGGCTCTATGCCCCCCTCAAAAAAAATTAAGTAGGCTCTATGCCCAACATGGGGCTTGAACTCACAAGCCCAATATCAAGAGTCACATGTTCTACTGACTGAGCCAGCCAGGCGCCCCTTATTTTTTGCTTTAAATCATTTTCAATAATTTTGTTTTAGGTATTCTTCAGTATTTTCACTCAATTTGAGAAATTTTGCCTTTTATTAGAAATATTTAACTTACACTTATGTTTCTTCTTGCCTATGAGATCTTATTTTATGTTTTATATATTTTATTCTTCCTTGATTCTATCTTTCACTATACAGACTCTATTTTCCTTGGAATCTCTTTTCTCTAGTAATTTGGAAGTTCTAAAGCCCATTTTTTATTCTACTAGAAGTTATGTTTCTTCACTATCAAGGGTGAAACAAGTATCTGTTAAAACCTTCCATATGTTAAATGAAGAAACAGGTATTTTTACTTTTGAATTTTTGATGGTGTACTCTAGATTTCAGAGCCAACATGTTTAAAATTTTTGCAGGAATGAAATATTTCCTTCAAAATAATGATATGTGCATTCTATGTCATAATCTATTTACAATAATTCTTTGGGTTTTATTATTTCAAATGGTTTTTCTATTCAGTGTCAATCCTTTAAACATGACCTCTCTAATATTGAGTTATTTAGCTTGACTTTTTTTAGTTGGTTGAAACAGATTTTCTGTGATCCATTTCCAAATCAGGAAAGGATTTTATGAATATTTGTTTTTCTGAAAATGTTTTTGCTATTGTCTTTTCATACGAATAACTGAATTAAATATAGAATTTTTGCCTAAAAATTTTGCAGTTGTTGCTCTACTCTCCTGTTCTCTGGCATTAAAAGTTGCTGAGAAGTTTGGGGTTGGTCTGATTTTTCTTCACTTTATCTAACTTGTTTTATTCCTGTGTTTTATGGGATTATTAAAATTATAATTCAATGTGGAGTTGGATCCAGACCAAAATCCTATCTTTCAGATCCAATAATAGGCAATTACAAGGCTTTGCTTGGCAGACCTCATGGGGGATGCTGCTCTCCATATATTACACTTGGTGCATATAGTCAGTGCATTAGTTTTCGGGAAGGAGCTACAGTCAAGGATTCAGGTTTCCTTCCCCCCTCCCCCGACAGCTATGATCATATATACATCTGCATTCCTAGTTCAGGTGCCTCCTCCTTTATTAAATACTTCCCCAAGACCTCCTTAATGGGGGGCAATGGGTGAGGCACTTTTCTCCACTCTAACTTGGTTCTTTTCCAGTCCTAGCCCTTTGCCCTGTCCTCACCCCCCTTTATGCAATAGCAGGAATCTTTCACTTGGAGCTCCTCAGCAGTGTGACATTTCCACCATCACCCCACTCACCCCCAATATGCGTTGCATCTACCTGACTCTTATCTGGTGCTATTCAGTAGGGAATAATAGAACACTGTGGATTCACCTTCTTTTTGCTTCTCGCTTGTACCGTCTCAGTAAATAAAGGCTTGGTTATTACTTTCGGTTTGGTGCTTTGTCCTAATTAATCACCTAGGCATCTGACTGCATGACAATTCTTCTGTTCCATTTCTTCTGAATCTTCCTTGGAAATTGTTAGTACTGGAATATCAGATCTGTTTTTGACCTCCATATATATTATCTTCTATTTTCATCTGTCGTTCCCTATACATTCTGAACAAAAGATTCAAAGTGTTTCCTCCATATCTTTTTTTTTCCAGTATGGCTTCCATTCTTTGAATTTGAAAACTGATACAGCATTTTAAATTTTCTTATATTTTTTCCTATTCAGAATTAGGTCTCTTTATATATTAGTTTATTATCTTATCTAATCTTCATTTTTGTTTCATTAAATCCAATCTTGAGTTTTATTGAAAACATAACTCAATATCTATAAAATTTACATGCTTTTACCACAGAAAATCTGTCTCAGAAATGTTATTCTGCCTCTTATTGCTAAATTTTTCTCTATTTGTAGAATCTTTGTATAGATAGGTCTCATTTTAGTTTTTCTGTGTATTCATCCTTGAACAAGAAGACATCTGTAGGTCTGGTAAAGGATAGATCTCCTTAATTCCTATAAGGGGGTGCTATCAGAATATTCCTCTTGGATCTTAATCTGAAGGGGCAGTTATATAAGTTAATTTTATGATTAAGGGATTCTGAAGTCTGTGAAGAGAAAACAAAAATATAACGACAACAAAATAGAGACATGGATGATTCCAGGACAGAAACTTCATCTCAGTTTATATTCCTGGTTTGGTTAATCTACTGATCTGGGGCAAGCTTGCCACCTCCAGCATTCTGTCTGGTCTGACTTCCTCCTCCAGTTACAACATATAGCCAAGTTTGGACATTTTTATTAAACAGCTGATCCTCACATTAGAAAAGTCTTGCTACTTTAGATGGTACTAGTGGGTAACTTTATTATCTGTGGCCCCAAGTGCATGGACTATTTCATTACATTATGTTCTCTCGTCCCAGTTTAATTTCCTACTGGGTGTCTAATTAAGTGTGGGAAAATATATCAGTGGTTAAGAGTAACCAAATTAACAATCTGGGTATTTTCAAAGCTGTTTTATATAAAGCCTAACAGATGCTCACAGCCCTTAATATCCTAAAACTTAACTGAATAGGTTAATGGTAATTCCTATTGAAATTGTATATTTTCACATGGTATTGTTTCTCTGACTCTAATTCATTAATTCCTAAAGTCTGGAATTAAATTGAATGAATTTCTAATAAAAATGAATGTTAATCTATACTTGTACTGATTTTGACCCCTCAGGGCCTACCCAGGGGATATTTGGCAATGTCTGGAGATATTTTATTTTTGATCAAAACAATTTGAGAAGGGTTCTACCAACATCTAGTGAGTCTACATTATGAAGTTTTATTTGTGGATAAAATATCTAATCAGTTCAATCTGTTAAGCACTACATTGCTTAATGTCAGTGCATCTATACTTTGGAAAATACACTAAACAGTTACCTGAACTGATGTTTTTAATATTACTGAACTCAGTTACTACTTATTATTTTTTCTATACATTATTTAGTGGTATCCCATCCACCTGAATATGTATTTTACAGACTTAAGATCATTACAATTTTGGATGCCCAACTTTCAAAATTAAAGGTAGGAAGAAAGGGAGGATAAATATTCCTTAGGTACTGAAATAGACAGGAAGTACTATGTGGGACTGGAGCATGTTGAAAGGTAAGAATTACAGTACCCTAAACAAGAAGTAGAAATAGGCCTGCATATTGAGACAGCATTCAAAAGAGGACAAAGAGGAAGAGCCAAGAGTAAATTGGAGGACTGATCCGGAAGGGAAATATGAAACAGAATAAAGTTAACAAGAAAAGTAATGTTGGAAACCATGAGCAGATTTCAGAGGTAAGTCAAAGTCAATCCAAATTTTAAAGTTTCATTATCAAAAAGGTAAACTGTGTTTGTATATCTCTGAATATTCATCACAAATGACAATCCTCTATTATGTTAATACTCAACTTGATTTCCTGTCTTGATAGTTATATCATAGCTACACATAATCTGTTAATTACAAATTGGATAACATTGTATATACTAGTAAGATGGACAAGTGTTTGAATTCTATCTATGCCACAAGGAATTGTTTGATCTTGAATAAATCTTATAACCTAAACATCCATTTCTTCATACGGTAAGTGACTATTTAATAAAGTAATAAGGACATATAAAACATTTAATATAATATCTATCATGTTGTAGACAATAAATGTTAGCTATTTAACATTATATTCATAGAAAAAATAATACTAATTCAGTCTACCCTTGGTCTAATTAATGTATGACTTTTCTAATTCAATCCTGAATGCCTGAGTCTCCAAATATCTTGGAATAATTTTTTTTTTCTTTTAAAATCCTTCAAGTATGCTAACAATCATTAGTGTCCAGATATGTGCAAGAATTTTTATTTTTAAGTTTTTATTTTAATTCCAGTTGGTAAACAGTGTTATACCAGTTACAGGTATAAAATGCACTCATTCAAAATTTCATATATCACCCAGTACTGATCACAAGTGCGCTCCTTAATCTCCATCACCCATTTCAACCATCTCCCCTTGTACCTCCCATCTGGTAAATATCAGTTTGTTCTCAGAGTCTGTTTCTTGGTTTGCTGCTCTTTTTTTCCCTTTACTCACTTTGTTTCTTAAATTCCACATATGAGTGAAGTCATTTGGTATTTGTCTTTCTCTCACTGACTTACTCCACTTATAATTATACTCTCTAACTTCATCCATGTCTTTGCAAATGGCAAGATTTCACTTTTTTATGGCTTAATAATATTCCTCTCTCTCTGTGTGTGTGTGTGTGTGTGTGTGTGTGTGTGTATCACATCTTCCTTATCCATTTATCAATCAATGGACACTGGGGCTGCCTCCAAGTCTTGGCTATTGTAAATAAGGATGCTATACACATAGGGGTGCATATATATTTTGAATTAGTGTTTCTGCATTCTTCCAGTAAGTACCTAGTAGTGCAACTGCTGAATCATAGAGACATATTTTTAACTTTTTGAGGAAACTCCCTACTGTTTTCTACAGTGGCTGCACTAGTTTGCATTGCCACCAACAGTGCAAAAGTGCCCCTTTTTCTCTGCGTCCTTGCCAACACTTATTTCCTGTGTTTATTTTAGTAATTCTGACAGATGTGAGGTGATATCCCATTGTAGTTTTGATTTGCATTTGCCTGATTATGAGTGATGTTGAGCATGTTTTCATGTGTCTGTTGGCCAAATTGATGGAGGTCTTCTTTGGAGAAATGTCTGTTCATTTTTAATTGGATTATTTATTTTTTACATATTGAGTTGTGTAAGTTCTTTATATATTTTGGATACTAACCCTTCATCAGATAATGTCATTTGCAAATATCTTCTCCCATTCTGAAGGTTGCTGTTTAGTTTTTCTGATTGTTTCCTTCACTGTGCAGAAACTTTTAATTTTGATATAGTCCCAATACTTTATTTTGCTTTTGTTTCCCTGGCCTTAGAAAACATATCTAGAAAGATATGGCTAATGTCAAAGAGGTTACTGCCTGTGTTCTCTTCTAGGATTCTTATGGTTTTAGGAAATCCTACTTTAATACACTTTGAATTTATTTTTATGTATGGTTTAATAAAGTCCAGGATGTTGCTGTCCATATTTCCCAAAACCATTTCTTGAAGAGATTGTCCTTTTCCCATTGAATATTCTTTCCTGCTTTGCTGAAGAAGAATTGATCATATAGTTGTGGGTTTATTTCTGGGTTTTCTATTCTGTTCTATGGATCCATGTGTCTATTTTTGTGTATCATACTGTTTTGATTACTACAGCTTGGTAATATAACTTGAAGTCTGGAATTGTGATGCCTCCAGCTTTCCTTTTCTTTTCCAACATTGTTTTGGCTATCTGAGGTCTTATAGTTCCATACAAATCTTAAGATTGTTTGTTCTAGTTCTGTTAAAAATGTTGATATTTTTATAGGGATTGCATTAAATATGTAGATTGTTTTGGGTAGTATAGACATTTTAACAATATTTGTTTTTCCAATCCATGAGTATAGAATGTCCAATTCTTTGTGTCATCTTGATTTTCTTTCATCAGTGTTTCCCAGTTTTCATAGTACAGGTCTTTCATTTCTTTGGTTAGGTTCATTCCTAGGTATCTAATTATTTTTAGTGCAATTATAAATGGGATTGTTTTCTTAATTTCTCTTTCTGCTACTTCATTATTGGTACATAGAAATGCAACAACTTTCTGTACACTAATTTTGTACTGTGACTTTACTAAATTCTTTTATCAGACCTAACAGGTTTTTGGTGGAGTCTTTCAGGTTTTCTAGATATAGTATCATGTCATCTCCAAATAGTGAAAGTTTGACTTCTTCCTTTCTGATTTGGATGCCTTTTCTTTTGGTTGTCTCATTGCTGTGGCTAGGACTTCCAACTATGTTGAATAAAAGTGGTGAGAGTGGACATCCTTGTCGTGTTCCTGACCTTAGGGGGAAGCTCTCAGATTTTCCCCATTAAGAATAATGTTAACTGTGGGTTTTTCATATATGGCCTTTAGTATATTGAGGTATGTTCCCTCTGAACCTAAACTTTCTTGGGGGCTTTTATCATGAATGGATGTTGTATTTTGTCAAATGCTTTTTCTCCATCTATTGAAATGATCTCTTATTTCTCTGATTGATGTGATGTGATATCACCTTGATTGATTTGTGAATATTGACCCATCCTTGCAATCCAGGAATAAATTCTACTTGATTGTGGTGAATGATATTTGTAATGTATTATTGGATTTGGTTTGCTAGTATTTTCTGAGGATTTTTGCATCTATGTATGTCAATGATATTAGCCTATAGTATTCTTTTTTAGTGGTGTCTTTACCTGGTTTTGGTATCAGGGTAATGCTGGCCTCATAGAATGAATTGGGAAGTTTTCCTTCCCTTTATATTTTTTGGAATAGAGAATAGGCATTAATTCTTCTTTTAATGTTTAGTAGAATTTGCCTGTGAAGCTATCTGGTCCTGGACTTTTCTTGGTTTGGAGTTTTTTTTGATTACAGATTCCATTTGTTTGCTGGTTATTGTTCTGTTAAAATTTTCTATTTCTTCTGTTTTAGTTTTGTTAGTTCATATGTTTCCGAGTATTTATCCATGTTTTCTAGGTTGTCAAATTTGTTATCCCATAGTTTTTCATAATATTCTATTATAATTATTTGCCTTTCTGTGGCATTGGTTGTTATTTCTCTTCTCTCATTTGTGATTTTATTTGAGTTATTTCTTTTTTTTAAATTTTTTTAACGTTTATTTATTTTTGAGCCAGAGAGAGACAGCATGAACGGGGGAGGGTCAGAGAGAGGGAGACACAGAATCTGAAACAGGCTCCAGGCTCTGAGCTGTCAGCACAGAGCCCGACGCGGGGCTCAAACTCACGGACCGCGAGATCATGACCCGAGCCGAAGTCGGCCGCTTAACCGACTGAGCCACCCAGGCGCCCCGATTCTTTCTCTTTTTTTTTATTGATAGGTCTGCCTAGAGGTTTATTAATTTTATTGATTTTTTAAAGAACTAGTTCTTGGTTTCACTGATCTGTTTCATTGTTGTTTTGCTTTGTTTTTCCCTTTTTTTTTTAGTTTCTATATCATTCATTTCTGCTCTAATATTTATTATTTCCTTCCATCTGCTGGCTTTAGATTTTGTTTGTTTTCTTTTTCTAACTCCATTAGGTGTAAGGTTAGGTTGTTTATTTAAGATTCTCCTTGCTTCTTGAGGTAAGCCTGTAATGCTATAAAATTTCTTCTTAGAACCACTCTTTCTGTATCCCAAAGGTTTTGGACCATTGTGTTTTCATTTTCATTTGTTTCCACATACTTTTTAATTTCTTCTTTAATTTCCACATTGATCCATTCATTGTTCAGTAGAATGTTATTTAACCTCCATATAATTGTGGTTTTTCCAAATTTTTCTTGAGGTTGACTTCTAGTTTCATAGTTTTGTGGTCAAAAAAGATGGATGGTATGACTTTGATCTTCAATTTGTTGAGGCTTGTTTTGTGGCCTAAGATGTAATCTATTCTAAAGACTGTTCCATGTGCACTTGAAAAGAAGGTGTATTCTGCTGTTTTAGGATGGAGTGTTCTGAATATATATGTTAAATCCATCTGATCCAAGTGTCATTCAAACCTATTATTACCTTGTTTATATTCTGTTCAGATAATCTCTCCATTGATGTAAGTGGAGTAGTAAAGTTCCCTACTATAATTATATTATTGATTAGTTCCTTTAAGTTTGTTAACTGTTTTGTGTATTTAAGTGTCCCAACGTTGACTGCATAAATATTATATCTGCTATATCTTCTTGTTGGATTGTCTCTTTTATGATTATGTAGTATCCTTCTTCGTCTCATTATAATCTTTACTATCTACTTTGTTCAATGTAAACATTCCTGCTCTGGCTTTCTTTTGACACCCGTCTGCATGATAGATGTTTCTGCATCTCCACGCTTTCAATCTGCTGGTGTCATTAGGTCTGAAATGAGTCTTTTGTAGGCAGCATATAGAAGCATCTCTTTTTTGGGGCGCCTGGGTGGCGCAGTCGGTTAAGCGTCCGACTTCAGCCAGGTCACGATCTCGCGGTCTGTGAGTTCGAGCCCCGCGTCGGGCTCTGGGCTGATGGCTCAGAGCCTGGAGCCTGTTTCCGATTCTGTGTCTCCCTCTCTCTCTGCCCCTCCCCCGTTCATGCTCTGTCTCTCTCTGTCCCACAAATAAATAAACGTTGAAAAAAAAATTAAAAAAAAAAAAAAAAAAAAAAAAAAAAAAAAGCATCTCTTTTTTATCCATTCTGTTAGCCTTTGTCTTTTGATTGGAGCATTTAATCCATTTATATTCAAAGTAAATACTGATAGATAAGTATCATCACTTTATTTGTTTTGTAGTTGTTTCTGAAGATTTTCTCTGATCCTTGCTCTCATGTTTTGTTCATTTTCTTTATTTATATCTTTGGATGTCTTTCTCTTCATACTTCGTATATTTATTAGTGGGTTTTGATACATGGTTACCATTAGGTTTACATACAACCTCTTCTGCATATAGCAGTGTTTATTAAGTTGATGGTGGTTTAAGTTTGAACCCATTCTTTTCTCCTCTTCTTCCCATGTTTTAGGGATATGTTATTTATTTTATATCGTTTAATTTTGTGAGTCCCTTGACTGATATTTTACCAGAATATTCATTGTTACTTCTTTTTTGTTTCCTACCTTTATACTCTCACTTTTGGTCTCTTCTCTCCACTCAGAGTCCACTTTAATATTTCTTGCAGGGCTGATTTAGTGCTCATGAACTCCTTTAGTGTTTGTTTGCCTGGGAAACTCCTTATCTCTCCTTCTGTTCTGAATGACAGTCTGGCTGGATAGAGTATTTTTGGATACAGATTTTTCCCATTCAGCACTTTGAATATATCATGCCAGTCTCTTACAGTTTGGAAAGTTTCTGTTGAAAACTCTCCTGCTAGCCTTATGTGTTTTCCCTTTTAAGTTATGGTCTTCTTTGGTCTTGCTGCCTTATTTTTTTTTCTTTATCACTGTATTTTGCCAATTTAATTACAATGTCTTGGTTGTACATCTGCTTTTGTTGATTTTGATTGTTGTTCTCTGTGCCTCCTGGATCTGGATATGTTACCTTCCCCAGATTAGATTAGTTTTTAGCTATTATCTCTTCAAATAAATTATCTGCCCTCTTTTCTTTCTCTTCTTCTGGACTCCCATAATACAAATGTTATTATGTTTGATGGAGTCACTGAGTCCTAAGTCTATTCTTGTTTTGCATAATTCTTTTTGCTCTCCTTTTGTTCAGCTTGATTGGTTTCCAGTACTCTATATTCTAGGTCACTAATTAGTTCCCCTGATGCTTCCATTCTGCTGTTCATTCCATCAGGCATGTTTCTCATTTCATTTATTGAGTCCTTTATCTCTGCTCTTATCCCTTATCTTTGTGTTAGGGTCTCACTCTTGTCTACCACTCTTAAGTCCAGTGAATATCTTTATGATCATTACTTTAAGTGCTCTATCAGGCATGTTACTCATATCTGTTTTGCTTAGATCTCTGGCAATGGCCTTGTCCTGTTCTTCCATTTGGGATATATTTCTGTCTTCTCATTTTTCTAAGTCTCTGTGCCTCTTTCTGTGTGTTAGGAAAGTTAGCTACATCTCCCGTTCTTCAGGGTAATGGCTTATGAAGAAGAGGTCCTGGAGCACCCTCTGGTGTGGTGTCTCCTGTTCCCCAGGGCCTGGCACTTACAAGAGTGTCTCCAATGTGTGTTGTTTGTGCTCTGCTGTTTTGTCCTGGCTGCTTTATCCTTTAGGCAAGTTGTCTGTAGAGGCTCTCTTTGTCTGTTGTGGGCACTGTTTGGTCCCTGGTTTGAATGAGGTGCATTTTAACTAAGTGTGCCCTGTTCTGTTTGTGAAATGAGACCTGCCATCACTGCCACCAGAGCTGAGGCACCACATACTCTCTTGTCAGCAGATGCAGTGTGAGCAGGGGTTTGGGCTGGTCTTCTGGAGGAGGGGGCCTGCCATGCTGTGAATGAGGTAAGTCTGACTGAGAATGGTGGTTCCTCTGGATTGTGGAGGGTCAAAGTTTGGTGTAAGCAAGTTAGATAGTGAGTGTGGGCACTGCACTGTTTACTGAAGGTGGCCCTGTGCTTATGCTGAGGGATAAGAGAGGGATAAAGCACTGGTCAGTTCCTTTATACCCAGTGGGGTGTCTCCATGAATGTTGCCTCTCTGGGATATACTCCAAGTTAAGCAAATATCCTCCCCAATGTGTGCTCCCGATGCTCTTTATATCACTGTTTCCGTGCTGTGTGTCTGCAAGTTGTTTGCCTGCACTCTCTCCTAGAGCAGCCCCAGTGTCCTCTGGGCTCTATCTCAACCAAGCACACTGAGTTTTAAAACTCCAGGCTTTAACCCTGCTGGTTGCAATAACTGACAAAATTCAGTCCCTCTTGCTTCCCAAGCCTATTCCAACTGTGTTCTTTTTCCATATGTGTTCCCCTGTATGCTCCCCTGTCTCTTACCCTTCTCCATGACTATAGCTCCGTCCCCACTGCAGTGGCCACCATCCATTTCTCTCCCAAACTTCATCTCCACACTTTCTAATTTCTTTGATGTAGTCTCTTATCTGCCTGTAGTTTTAGAGTTTGTTCTGCCTGTCTTCAGGTCAATATCTGGGGTATTTATCCATTTCTCTCCCAAACTTCATCTCCACACTTTCTAATTTCTTTGATGTAGTCTCTTATCTGCCTGTAGTTTTAGAGTTTGTTCTGCCTGTCTTCAGGTAAATATCTGGGGTATTTAGGATGATCTGATATTATCTAGTTGTATTCATGAGACAAGATTCGCCACCATCTTCCAATGTCTATGCATATAGTAAATCCATATATTCTGAAAGAGGATATAATTTCCAATTTTGATGTGACATTTCAGTATACATAATCTGTGCATTACCTCATGCTTCTGTCTTGAATATACTCTCACCTTTTTCTCTTAAGCCAAATCACTTTGCAGACCCTATCTTATTTATTGTCTTTAAGGTGTTATCTAACCTTTTAGGTTGCCAGTCTGCTTGGTGTATTATTTCTCTCCACAGGCCTGCAGTTGTATTCTTGCATAATATATCACTTTTTTTTTTACTTCTTGTCTGTGCACCTAATCCTTAAGCTTCTCTGAGTTGTTTCTCTTACATTTATGCAGAAAGCACATCATGACTATCTGCACATTTTCATAGTTATTTCACATCCAAATCATTAATAAAAATGTTTAAAAGAATATTGTCCCAATAACCACAGTACCCAAATGGCATTTCAACCCAATTTTGAATCTTAAAATTTCTATTCTGTGATTACTGTTCCTGGGTTTGCTTTAAATCTATGTAACAGTACTTCCTTATTAAAGGAATTCCAATTAATTTTTCAAGAAAGTTTTATGAGGTACTATTTTATTCTTCAGCAACAATGAAACTGCATTTATTTAATCAACAGCAGGGCTACTGAAACCTCCTGATACCAATGATTTTTCACAACCTCTCACTACTCTAGAGGTTAGGAGTTACAAATAGAGGACATAAAAGTTCAACTGTCACAATATTAAAACAGTTTCACAGAGAACACTGGTACTTGATTACTAATGAAAACTTTTCCTCTCTGTAAAGGCAAAATCCATGTGGTTAAAAGCAGAGACATAATCATTCTGGAACCTCAGACTCTGAAGTCCAAGACACGAATACTCAAAAGAATCTAAATTCATTTAGTTTACAATGCTCATGGATTTTAGGATTTTGAGTTTTTGTGTGAAACCAAAACTCTCCCATTTATCTCTGTGGTGCTGACCCTTCACAAATAACCCTGGATTCTCCAGCTAACAGACAAAACACAAAATTCTGGCTTCTCTGACATAAAAAAAAAAAAAAGAAAACAAGACTAATGCTTCACATTATTTATAATCTTATCTCTCTCAACCATATCCACTGTTAAATTCCAAGTTAAATTGTCTAATCAATTTTAAAGTGGATGTAATTTATTCAGTATCTACTGTGTAATTACTCAAAATATACATACATGGGGAGCACCTAGGTGGTTCAGTCAGTTGAGCATCTGACTCTTGATTTCAGCTCAGGTCACAATCTCATGGTTCACAGGATCAAGCCCTGTCAGGGTCTATGTTGACATCAAGGTGCCTGCTTAGGATTCTCTCTCTCTGCCCCTCCCCAACTTGTGTTCTCTCTCTCTCTCAAAATAAACAAATAAATTTAAAAATCACACACACACACACACGCACACACGCACACACGCACACACGCACACACAGGTTAAAAAGAGTAAATAGCAATTTTTTTTTCTTTTCGTCATTTCTCTTTATAAAAGCAAATGGCAATGCCAGTTATAAAATTAGTTCATTTTGTTAAACATACTTTAAAGATGAAGTAAATTTGTTTTTCACTTGCCTTGATACTCAAATATTAAAACTATTTGGAGAATAAAACTGAAAAAGCCTTTGGCAAATGATAATAATAAATCTGAAGAAAAAAAGGAACAATTTGGTATGACTGAAAAAAACACAGGTGACAACTGTAGACAGACATCAAGAGTCTAACAGAGGTTTTCTCACTAACTGAGCAAGTCAAGGTTAAAAAAAAGAGTTTTTGTTAACTACAACATAGGCTATTTAAATACAGCATTAGATCAAAGTCTTTTAGTAATAAAACATTTACTGAACACTTACACCTGCCAGGCCGTGTTCTGTTTTACATATATTATTAATCCTCATAAAATTTATGAATTATGGGACGCCTGGGTGGCTCAGTTGGTTAAGCATCTGACTTTGGCTCAGGTTGTGATCTTGTGGTTGGTGAGTTCAAGCCCCGTGTCAGGCTCTGTACTGACAGCTCAGAGTCTGGAACCTGCTTCAGATTCTGTGTCTCCCTCTCTCTCTGCCCCGCTCATGCACACTGTCTTTCTCTCTCTTTCAAAAATAAATATTTAAAAATTTATGAAATAAATATTACTATCATTCCATTTTAACAGATGAGGAAACTCAAGTACAAATAAGTTGTATAAATTTCCCAAGGTCAAATAATTGGTGTGAAAGCTAAAATTTCAACCCAGAAAGCCTGGCATTAAAATTTAGATTCTTAACCACTGTACTACAGTTGCCTTATCATAGCTGCTCTAAAACTGTTTGTAATGTTTTGGGAAAATCAATTGATCTTCACTGTTTCCTCATTTGTAAAATAAAAGAACTGATCTGTATTAGATTATCTTTAAAGTCATCCCAACTCCACACCTAGTCATCACACTTTTTCTCCAGAGCAATTTTCTTATGCTTCTTACATTTATTAGTTAACAGCATTTCCCATCATCTCATAATCAAATTAAATATATTCTTATGCCCAGGAACTCAATTATTTTCTGAAAATATTTCCTTGCAATAGAACAATTCATTGGACCACCATTGTAGTGGAGTAGGAATAGAAAAGCTAAATATCTGGTTGAAGTTCTCTTATTGACATGTTGTACAACATTAGCTATGTCTTCTACTGAACCCAAGTTCCTCTTCTTTAAATGGAGAGCACTTGATAAAGTGTTCCATTATTTTTAGTGATATTCTGTTACTGTGCTTGACTTAAAAATCTTAAATGATAAAAAGCACACAATGATCAAATTTAATTTACTTAAGAATTATTTATTTATATCTTTTTTGCCATTTTATATTAGTAAATCCTCAACAAGGACACTTAGTGGCAGAAAATAGTGGAAGTGAGCACAAGGCAGATCTGCTTGTTGGTTATTGGCAACTCAGCACAAAATGGTATGAAAAGAGTCTGGAGGTACATGGGTGGCTCAGTCAGTTAAGTGACCAACTCTTGATTTTGGCTCAGGTCATGATCTCACAGTTCAAGAGATTGAGCCCCATGTTGGGCTCTGTGCTGACAGTGCACAGAGCCTGCTTGGAATTCTCAGTCTCCCTCTCTCTCTGCCCCTCCCCCACTTGAAGTCTTAGTCTCTCTCTCTCAAAATAAACTTTATAATACATACATACATACATACATACATACATACATAATACATACATAAATGGAAAGAGAACCTATATTAAACTTAGGGTCTGAACTGCTTTTGCTGCTCCTTTTATCTACTACTACAGAACAAATACAAGTTGTTTGCATAATCCTATTCTCTACTGTTTCAATTTACCTGGCATTACCTGGCCCTTTGTTATTTTTATATGGCTTCAGTAAGACCTATGTTTTGTGTTTAACACCTTGTAGTCAACTAGAAACTCCGAGGAAGAAACACATTTTAAGTGGACTTGCTATATGAGTCTAAACTTTTTTAGGGAAAAAGATATCTGTCCATTATGGATGTCAGCTCAGTTCCTCCTTCTTCCCTTTTCTTTAATAATGCCCTTGTTTACCCAGTGTATTTGATAATCTTGAAAAATGATCAATCTATAAATGAATTAATTTAATGAACAGAAAAGAAGGTATTTTCGTGTAGTTAAATAATGAGTATCAATTACCAAGTCTAAAGTTTCCTTCAAAATAGTGGTCACTACCTATATAAAAATGAAAATAAATTAATAACTTTACATATAAATGGATCTAATTAGCATAATGTTGTGACTTACAAAAGCAATTATGGATAGAACAGTATGGAATATAAAATAAATTAGCTTCATAGAACTCTATATATAGAAACTAGCTAGTGAGCCACATTTTAATTTATTCCCAGTTGGTTAACTAAAGGCACTTTTATTGTAGGAAACTTATTGATAAATACTTCTTGTTTCACATATCACCTTTCAGAACATAAATATCAAACTATATAAAAAATACCTACATATACATTAAACTTTAGCACTGTAACAATCTATTCCTGATGACTGTAGTGTCTACAGGTAGCTTCTCTCAGAACTGTTACAGCACTTTCTGTCAGTACTGCATAGTCCACAGATTCTTCACTTTTTGTCATTTTTTAAAATAGCATTTTCTTATTTCTTTATGAATACACACAAGGAACAGACAGAACATGACTAAGGGACAGAACATGACTAAGAGAAAGCCCTTTTTCTTCTCACTATAAGTGATATTTTCATCTTTCATCATCTTTTTGCTGATAATTTCCTATTTATTTATTTAACATAATTTATTGTCAAATTGGTTTCCATACAACACCCAGTGCTCATCCCCACAAGTGCCTTCCTCCATGCCCATCACCCACTTTCCCCTCTCCTCAACCCCCCTTCAGCCCTCAGTCTCTTCTCAGTCCTTAAGAGTCTCTTATGGCTTGTTTCCCTCCCTCTCTGTAACCTTTTTTTCCATTTCCC
This sequence comes from Prionailurus viverrinus, assembly GCF_022837055.1. Taxonomy (NCBI): domain Eukaryota; kingdom Metazoa; phylum Chordata; class Mammalia; order Carnivora; family Felidae; genus Prionailurus; species Prionailurus viverrinus. The sequence continues at coordinate 21,479,419 of NC_062571.1, read as the reverse complement.
CTCACCCATGGTCTTCTGATAATATTCTCAAGACCAACATATGAGTGAAAATATATGGTATCTGTCTTTCTCTGCCTGACTTATTTCACTTAGCATAATACCCTCCACTTCTGTCCACATTGCTGCAAATGGTCAGATTTCATTCTTTCTCATTGCCAAGTAGTATTCCATTGTAAATATAAACTACATCTTCTTTATCCATTCATCAGTTGATGGACATTTAGGTTCTTTCCATAATTTGGCTATTGTTGAAAGTGCTGCTATAAACATTGAAGTACAAGTGACCCTATGCATCAGTGACCCTGTACAAGTGACCCTGTATGCCTTGGGTAGATTCCTAGCAGTGCTATTGCTGGGTCATAAAGTAGTTCTATTTTTAATTTTTTGAGGAATATCCACACTGTTTTCCAGAGCTGCTGCACCAGTTTGCATTCCCACCAGCAGTGCAAAAGGGTTTCCATTTCTCCAACATCCTTGCCAGCATCTATAGTCTCCTGATTTGTTCACTTTAGCCACTCTGACCGGCATGAGGTGCCATCTCAGTGTGGTTTTGATTTGTATTTCCCTGATGATGAGTGACATTGAGCATCTTTTCATGTGCCTGTTGGCCATCTGGATGTCTTCTTTGGAAAAGTGTCTATTCATGTCTTCTGCCATTTCTTCACTGAATTATTTGTTTTTCTGTTGTGGAGTGTGGTGAGTTCTTTACAAATTTTGGATACTAGCCCTTTATCTGATGTGTCATTTGCAAATATCTTTTTTCGTTCTGTCAGTTGCCTTTTAGTTTTGTTGACTGTTTCCTTTGCAGTGCAGGGGCTTTTTATCATGATGAGTTCCCAGTAGTTCATTTTGCTTTTAATTCCATTGCCTTTGGAGATGTGTCAAGTAAGAAATTGCTGCAGCTGAGGTCAAAGAGGTGTTTTCCTGCTTCTCCTCTAGGGTTTTGATGAAGTTTCCTGTCTCATATTCAGGTCCTTTATCCATTTTGAGTTTATTTTTGTGAATGGCGTAAGAAAGTGGTTTAGTTTCATTCTTCTGCATGTTGCTGTCCAGTTCTCCAGGCACCATTTGTTAAAGAGACTGTCTTTTTTCCACTGGACACTGTTTCCTGCTTTGTCAAAGATTAGTTGGCCATACATCTGTGGATCCAATTCTGGAATCTCTATTCTATCCATTAGTCTATGTGTTTGTTTTTGTGCCAATACCATACTGTCTTGATGATTACAGCTTTGTAGTAGAGGCTAAAGTCTAGGATTGTGATGCCTCCCGCTTTGCTTTTCTTCTTCAATATTACATAGGCTATTCAGAGTCTTTTGTGCTTCCATACAAATTTTAGGATTGCTTGTTCTAGCTTTGAGAAGAATGCTGGTGTAATTTTGATTGGAATTGCATTGAATGTGTAGATTGCTTTGGGTACTATTGACATTTTAACAATATTTATTCTTCCAATCCATGAGCATGGAATGATTTTCCATTTATTTGTATATTCAATTTCCTTCATAAGCTTTCTATAGTTTTCAGCATACAGATCTTTTACATCTTTAGTTAGGTTTATTCCTAGGTATTTTATGGTTCTAGGTGCAATTGCGAATGTGATCAGTTTCTTTTTTTCTCTTTCTGTTGCTTCATTATTGGTATATAAAAATGCAACCGATTTCTGTACATTAATTTTGTACCCTGCGACTTTGCTGAATTCATGCATCATTTCTAGCAGACTTTTGGTGGAGTCTGTTGGGTTTTCCATGTAGAGTATCATGTCATCTGCAAAAAGTGAAAGTTTGACCTCATCTTTGCCAATTTTGATGCCTTTGATTTCCTTTTGTTGTCTGAGTGCTGAGCTTAGGACTTCCAACACTATGTTAAACAACAGTGGTGAGAGTGGACATCCCTGTCATGTTCCTGATCTCAGGGGGAAAGCTCTCAGTTTTTCTCCATTGAGGATGATATTAGCTGTGGGCTTCTCATAAATGGCTGCTACGATGTTTAAGTATGTTCCTTCCATCCCGACTTTCTTGAGGGTTTTCACCAAGAAAGGATGTTGTGTTTTGTCAAATGCTTTCTCTACATCTATTGACTGGACCATATGGTTCATTCTTCAGAATGAGTCTGGAAGTTTTCCTTCCTTTTCTATTTTTTGGAACAGTTTGAGAAGGATAGGTATTAACTCTTCTTTAAGTGTCTGGAAGAATTACCCAGGGAAGCCATTTGGTCCAGGACTCTTATTTGTTGGGAAATTTTTGATAACTGATTCAATTTCTTCACTAGTTATGGGGCTGTTCAAAGTTTCTATTTCTTCCTGTTTGAGTTTTGGTAGTGTGTGTTTAGGAATTTGTCTGTCTTCCAGGTTGTCCAGTTTGTTGGCAAACAGTTTTTCATAGTATTCCCTGATAATTGCTTATATTTCTGAGGGATTGGTTGCAATAAATCCCTTTTCATTCATGATTTTATCTATTTGGATCCTCTCTCTTTTCTTTTTGAGAAGCTGGGCTAGAGGTTTATCAATTTTGTTTATTTTTTCAAAACACCAACTCTTGGGTTTCATTGATCTGTTCTACTTTTTTTTTGGATTCTATATTGTTTATTTTTGTTCTGATCTTTAATATTTCTCTTCTGCTGCTGGGTTTGGGATGTCTTTGCTTCTAGTTCCTTTAGGTGTGCTGTTAGATTTTGTATTTGGGATTTTTCTTGTTTCTTGAAACAGGCCTCGATTGCAATGCATTTTCTTCTTATGACTGTCTTTGCTGCATACCAAAGGTTTTGGATTGTTGTGGTTTCCTTTTCATTTGTTTCCATATATCTTTTAATTTCTTCTCTAACTGCCTGGTTGACCCATTCGTACTTTAGTAGGATGTTCTTTAACCTCCATGCTTTTGGAGGCTTTCCAGACTTTTTGCTGTGGTTAATTTCAAGTTTCATAGCATTGTGACCTGAAAGTGTGCATGGGATGATCTCAATTAATTTATATTTATTGAGGGCTGTTTTGTGACCCAGTATGTGATCTATCTTGGAGAATGTTCCATGTGCATTTGAGAAGACAGTATATTCTGCTGCTTTGGGATGAAAAACTCTGAATATATCTGTCAAGTCCATCTGGTCCAATGTATCATTCAGGGCCACTGTTTCCTTATTGATTTGATGTGTGGATGATCTCTCCATTTCTGTAAGAGGAGTATTAAAGCCCCTGCAGTTACCGCATTCTTACTGATAAGATTGCTTATGTTTGTGATTGCTTTATATATTTGGGTGCTACCGAATTTGGTGCATAGATATTTATAATTGTTACTTCTTCCTGATGGATACACCCTGTAATTATTATATAATGCCCTTCTTCATCTCTTGTTACAGCCTTTAATTTAAAGTCTAGTTTGTCTGGGGGCGCCTGGGTGGCGCAGTCGGTTAAGCGTCCAACTTCAGCCAGGTCACAATCTCGCGGTCCGTGAGTTCAAGCCCCGCATCGGGCTCTGGGCTGATGGCTCAGAGCCTGGAGCCTATTTCCGATTCTGTGTCTCCCTCTCTCTCTGCCCCTCCCCCGTTCATGCTCTGTCTCACTCTGTCCCAAAAATAAATAAACGTTGAAAAAAAAAAGATTAAAGTCTAGTTTGTCTGATATAAGTATGGTGGCTACTCCAGCTTTCTTTTGACTTCCAGTAGCATGATATGATAGTTTTCCATCCCCTCACTTTCAATCTGAACGTGTCCTCAGGTCTGAAATGAGTCTCTTGTAGACAGCAAATAGATGGGTCTTGTTTTTTATCCGTTCTGATACCCTATGTCTTTTGATTGGAGCATTTAGTCCATTGTGTTATTATTGAAAGTTATGGGTTTAGAGTCATTGTGATATCTGTAGGTTTCATGCTTGTAGTGATGTCTCTTGTACTTTGTGGTCCTTGCAACATTTTACTCACAGGATCCCCTTTAGGATCTCTTGTAGGGCTGGTTTATTGGTGATGAATTCCTTCAGTATTTGTTTGTTTGGGGAAACCTGCTATCTCTCCTTCTATTCTGAATAACAAGCCTGCTGGATAAAGGATTCTTGGCTGCATATTTTCCTGTTCATCACATTGAAGAGTACCTGTCATTTCTTTCTGGCCTGCCAAGTTTCAGTAGATAGGTCTGCTACTACCCTTATGCTTCTACCTTTGTATGTTAAGGCCTGTTTATCCCTAGCTGCTTTCAGAATTATCTCTTAATGCTTGTATTTTGCTAGTTTCACTGTGATATGTTACGCAGAAGACTGATTCAAGTTATGTCTGAAGGGAGTTCTCTGTGCCTCTTGGATTTCAATGTCTGTTTCCTTCCCCAGATTGGAAAAGTTCTCAGCTATGATTTGCTCAAGTACACCTTCAGCCCCTCTCTTCTTCTTCTTCTTCTGGAATTCCTATGATATGGATATTGTTCCATTTGATTGCATCACTTAGTTCTCTAATTCTCCCCTCTCAATCCTGGATTTTTTTAATCTTTTTCTCAGCTTCCTCTTTTTCCATAATTTTATCTTCTAAATCACCTATTCTCCCCTCTGCCTCTTTAATCCGTGCTGTGGCCATCTCCATTTTCCACATCATTTATAGCATTTTTTAATTCATCATGACTATTTTTTAGTTCCTTGATCTCTGCAGTAATAGATTCTCTGCTGTCTTCTATGCCTTTTTCAAGCCCAGTGATTAATCTTACGACTATTATTCCAAACTCTTGTTCAGTCATACTGCTTATATCTGTTTTGATCAATTCTTTAGCTGTCATTTCTTCCTGGAATTTCTTTTGAGGGGAATTCTTCCATTTCATCATTTTGGGTAGTTTTCTGTCCCTTATAAGTTTTGAAATCTTGTTATGTGCTCTGCACCTGCGAGCACTGCTATATTAAAGGTGGACAGGGGTCATACACTGTCCAGGGCCTGGCCCTTCAGGAGGTGTTTTTTGGAGTGTTATCCTCTCTGTTGTGACTTTGGTTATTTTATTTCTCTGCTCGTAGTGATGTTTTGGACCCTCCATGAGGTGTGCTTTGATTTGTTCCTTGAAGTGGTCCTATAGCACATCAAGAATGTCCCGGTGTCTCCCTCTTAGATTCAGTCTCTTTTCCTCCCAGACTCTTGGCATTCAGTCCTTTAGCTTCAGCACTTCTTTGAGAGATGTGGGAAGTACAGATCCCCCTACTTCTCCGCCATGTTGGCCTGCCTCCCAGAGCAACACTCAAAGTATCTCAGTTTACATGCGAAACCCTGGGCAGCAAGGCACGCACTGGGATGGCTTCCCCAACTGCCTCACTGGTCGCACAGTGTTGATGGGGGAGGGGAGAAGAGGAAAGGCCCAGATCCCAAAGCAGTGCTCCACATAGAGGCTCTGTCAGCTTTGGTGAAGAAGACCTTATCTGATCACTCCCTCCAGCTTGTACAAGATGAAGCAGTGCAAGGTAGGAGTTCTTCACTGACCGTTGCCACCAACTCTCACCCTAATGTCAGTGGCCTAATTTCCAAATTTCTGTCTCAAGATCTGAAGTATATGTAACACCACACTTTGATGTCTCACAGGCATCTCAAATTTAAAATATGTGAAATGAAATTCTTGATTGTCTTTCCCATACTTATGCATTTAGTAAATGGTATCAATATCTAGAAGTTTTAAACGTTAACAACCAATACAAGTTAACAGATCTTTTTTCAATTCCTCAAAAATCCAATCTCCTTTCTCTGTGAAGGCTTCTTCCCCTGTTTCATAATGCTTTACCTCCAGTTATTTGAAAGATACTTCTCCTCATCCTACAGGTCTCAGGTTAAATATTATCCCTAAAGAAGGCTTCTGTGACTATTCTACCTACAGTAAGTTTGTCTCACTACTACTGATATTTTCCATAAGGTCTTTATTTATTTTCTGTGCAGCATTTCCATAATTTCTATTTGTGTGATTATATCTTTAATCTGTTTTTCTCACTAGACCAAAAGATCTATGAATACAGGGTTCATGTCCATTTTGTCACCATTAGTTCCACAGTGTCCAAAAAAACTAAATATTTATTCAATACATATGAATGGTTAAGTCAAGAAACAAGTCTATTCCTCAAATTCACAAATAGGACATTATTTTTATGTTTCTGAAATACCACTTGATGAATTAGCAAAGCAAAATTTAATTATTAATCATCTGATTTCTAAAGCTTCATGATAAAGTATATGTTTTTTTTTTTACTACTCAGATAGTAAGCTATTAGAAGGCAATGTAGAGTCAATAAAGTTTACAACTACACTTTAAAATGAACATAGGACCATACCATGTTTTGCTATGATGCACCTCTCAAGTAATGTGTTCTTTTCAGGACAGACAATAACAATGAGCAAGAATTTATCTCTTCAAATAATTTTTAATGATTTTATCATTCTGAAAACACAGAATATCCAATTTTCAAAAAAGGAAAAAAGTTATGTATACTGTAAAAAGTATACTACCTGTTACCCAAACACTTAATTTCCCTCCCCCAAAATAGTCATTATTATCAGTCTTTTTGTGTATCCTTCCAGGATATCCCATGCACACGGCTTTGTTATCTGCCCTTTCCAGATTTGAAATCAAATATTTTTTCAAGGATCCCTGGTTATTTTTCATGGAAAATAGTTTTTCAAGACCACAATTTGGGCACCAAGGATAATCATTCCTATTGGATTGATCTTTGTTTCTAGGCCTTTCCATCTGACAGAGCTAGGAAATATTTGTTTTATTTTAAAAGACAGAAATCATCACATGTTCTTGTGATACTTTTAATTCACATTCAGTACTATAGGGTTTTAATTTAACCTCTTTTATCTTATATTCATATTTCCTTTCTCCTATGCCTGGTTCTCAAAGGGATCCAAAGATGATAAAATTAGAATACTACATATTTACTCATGTTTTTTTTTAATCCCACAGTCCACATGTAACAGTCTCAGAATAACAATACTAATATTATTGCCAACAATATAATTTCTATAAATGGTTTTAAGGTTTCTTTTTTTTTTCAGTTCTTTTTTTCTATACATCACTGGAGGAGTAAGGCCTAATTGCTGTGCTTTCAAGTCACTTAGAATACTTCCTCTCTGATTGTGCCACCAATTAAATACACTTTGAGGCTCAATTTGATTCTAATTCTTTTTTTTTACAGTAGTAAAATTTATCAGTCTTTCTTGTCATGATTTCTTGGTTTTGTGTCATCCCCTGAGGACCTTCTTCATTCCAAGAGTATTTTGTATTTTTAAATATTCATTCATGTTTTCTTCTTGTACTTTTGTGGTTTCATATAAACATTGAAACTTTGATCTTTATGGAATTTATAGTAGAGAGCAGGAATCCATTTTAATTCCAGTGGCTACCTGGTTTTCTCAACACCATTTATTGAATGATCTTTTTTTGTTTGTTTGTTTTTCCTCAGAGAGTATAAATACCACCATTTATAAAGAGTCTGGACTCATAACAGTGGTTTTCACTGGCAGAAGAGTCCATGACAATGGCTGAGAGCATCTGCTGGCACTGGCACTAGTGCTAGTACCTAAAGTAGGACTATTCCTATGGCAGAATCTTAGCCATGTGGATCCTTGTTTTCTGCCCAACCTAGATCCTCTAGCTTTAACACTGATATAATCACTTCAATTTTTTTCAATTTTGTTTTATTTTGTTTTTAATCAAAGTACCACTGACTATTTGCAGTCAAGAATCATAACTTATACAACATGATTTTTCTCCAGTGAGCATTCCCCAAATTGCAGCCTTTGTCTCTCTGCTCTACATTTTGTAGCTAATTTTTTTAATGTTTATTTATTTGAGAGTGGGGGAGGGTCAAAGAGAGAGAGAGAGAGAGAGAGAGAGAGAGAGAGAGAGAGGAAGAGAGAGAATCCCAAGCAGGCTCCGCACTCTTAGCACAGAGTTCAGCGTGGGGCTTGATATCACAAATCCTGGGATCATGACCTGAGCTGAAATCAAGAGTCAAATGCTTAACTGATTGAACCACCCAGGTGCCCCACCTGTCAATGACTGTAATTATCAGAATTTCACTACCGTCTCTAGTAACTGAATCCTAATATACCATGAGCTCATAATCACCTCATTATTTTTACATTTTTCATTTCAGAGAGTAAACATACCTACAGTTGGTTATCTTAACATTTTAAAACTGTATTTCTCATTATTTTTCTAGAAATATCCCAAAGCTTTAAAGGATAGCATGGGATGCTAACAGATGCTAGCAGAATGGTTAGAAAAAGACAGGAGAAACGGCAGGAAATAAGGATGGATTAGGAGACAAAGGTCAAATCGCAGTTTGATTTTTTTATATTAGAGAGTTAATATTTAACAGTGTAGAAACTAAACAACCACTGAATAATTTCGAGCTTGAATGACACGATCAGATTTTTGTGTTAGAAGAATCACTTTGGCAGCACTGAAAAAAGTATGCGGGATGACATGAGATTATTTTTTTTTTTGTTTTTAAACAAAGTTTTTCATTCAAATAGATTTAGGGCCTTACTATATATTCTGAATAGTTTTATACAAATTATTAACCCAATGCTATACTTTGGAGCCATATACAAAGGTATAGCTGCCAATGAATTTGTAAAATTTATGAGTGTGATTTTACAGAACTCATAATATGAATATAAGATTGTTTACCAACTGTTACCTTAAAGATGACATAGACAATATGGTTTCTAATACAATACAATCATTAACTGAATTATAACTTATCATTTATTTACTATCTATCATGTACAATTTGACAAGCAGATAAAATATGCATTTAGAAAATCACTGCACCATTTGGAATATATACAGGTTACCTATCATATAATCTAAAGTTAAACCGAGCATATAAGAGCTCATAAACTACAGGGCTCATAGCTACTTAGGGGCTACACTTCAATCAGTTTGGTTTTACTTGTATGAAAACAATAATATAAACTCCTTTTTTGAAAAAAGGAAATATAAAAATCAGAAATACAAGTTTCACCTTATAAAAGGAATAAGATTTTATTAGAGACAAACTGTAAACAAAATCAGTTGACCTAAAAAGTATTTTGGTTTATTTGAATGCTAAAAGATCTATTTGTGATATTCATAAAGAAAGGTATGTTTAGCCATGCCCTAATCTTTTTAATGTTTATTTATTTATTTTTGAAAGAGAGGCTGAGAGAGAGAGCAGAGGGGCAGAGAGAGAGAGGGAGAGAGAGAATCCCAACCAGGCTCTATGCTCTCAATGCAGAGCCCATCACAGGGCTTGATCATGCTCATGAACTGTGACATCATGAACTGAGCCGAAATCAAGAGTCAAGAGTCAGAAACTTGACCAACTGAGTCACGCAGGTGTCTCTGCCCTATTCTTTAAGTAAGAGATCTCTGTTGTGTTAGCCTATGGTTCACTGAGAAAAAAGACTCTCTTGCTGTGCTGTTTCACTAAAGAAGTCCATCTTTACCACTGTGAAATGTTAATATGTTAATAAATCATGTCATCCTCTGCATGATTTTGAGAAGTCATAAAATATGGCTAGTATAGGAGATAAATGGCACTTATGGTTAATCACTTAAAATGTAATAAATTGTCACAAACAGGTGCTTTTATCCTTTTCTGTCTCTTTAGATTTAGTTCTTCAAAAACTACTGAAAAACTAAATACAACAAAAAACAAACCCAGAGCAGGTTTTAGTTACTTAGTAGGTTTTGTAATTTTTTGTCCCCTTTATGTAGAATACAAATTTATATAAGTATAAATGTACTTTTGAATGTTTTTAAACCTAAACACAACATGGAGTTGTATTTCACCAGGACTGGCTGGTCCCCTGCATTCCCAGAACTAGCCAATCTTTACACAGAATTTTCAAATAACTGCTGTGAAAACAGAAACTCCATTAGGTTAAGGACAGGCTATACTACTGATACTCAGTATGCAGAGACACAGAGATTAAACAGGCCATAGAAGTAGAAATGCCAATTAGGGACATTCTAAATACCAGGGAGAGATAATCCAGACAAACTATCAAAGAAATTTGTCAGTCTATAAACAGCTGAAATCCCATTCCATGAAAGGCAAAGTATGACACAGAGTAAAGAGGAAGTTAATTTAATAGTAGGCAACAGGAAGACGTACAGATGATCAGGCTGGGCAGAGGCCTACGAGTCCTAATAGAAAGTTGTAGAATTCCACCTTTAAGAAATCATGAAAAGCAAAATCCTAGTATTCAAAATAGCAACTTAGGCTAGAAGGAACTAGGATACTATGCAAGAAAACAAGTCATCTATTAATTAATTTATAGATGAAAACACAGGGATTCAACTATTAGAAACAGATATAAGGGGCCTGATTAAAGAGATCAAAGCAAAAGCTTAGTTACTAAAATCAATGTACTAAGACAAAGTAATGCCAAGAAAATGTTGATGCTAAGGTAATAAAATCCTGACCCTGAGTTCCTTATAGTAGCTGTTCTTAAATACAGAACTGTTACCAGTGACTGGAGAAGGGCTAAACATAAATGTGGTATTAAGGAACTTAAGTAATGAAATATAAAAGAATCATCAGTCTAAAGGCTTACACTTAATACTAATTCAAGCCCTATTCTTGTTGTCACTCCAGAATTCAAGCTTTAAGTATGACTGCTCCCTCTGCCTGAAAAAAATTAGTTGACGTAAAATTATGGACACAGGTTACCATAAAACTCTGCAAATCTCTACCATATGGGAAACTGAGATGTTGTACCTTTTTTTTTTGCAGGCAATATGGCAATAAATGCATGACAAGAACATTCAGAAATATGCTCTCTGTGGTGATCTGACAAAGTAGGTGACTATAAGGACTTTACAAAATAAAATGAAAAATACTAATAATGTGAACAATTGAGAAATTTCATGGTTGGTGAGAGGAGAGTAATATTATAATTAGAAAAAAATCAGGGAAAATTCTTCTGTAGAAAATAGATGGATCAACTACTTCCCTTTTGGTCCCATGGCCAATACTCCATAATCTCATATTCATGAAGATATCAACCTAGAATGTCACAAGTCCACAACAGACCTGCTCTATCAGGATGATGTGAACCAAATGTCCACAAAGAACTGGGACTTTTTCTTGTATTCTAACTTTAAGTATATTGACTTTAATGTTCTTTTTATAACCTTATAAGATTCCTTTCTACTGACCCTGAGTTTCTGGCCCTAAAAAATATCTGTTGAATAAATAATAAATGTATTAATGAAGAATATAAAAGCATGAAAACATAAATATGTAACTAAAGCATACTGGAGATGGTACTCCCTACCAAGGTTGGTGACATTTAATAATGTTAAGAAAAAAAGTCTTGGATTAAAAGACAATTAAAAAAGTTATGCAGAAAATACACACTCAAAGAGAAAAAAAAATCTACCTAAAGTGAGAATCTGAGTTCTCCTAGCTGACACAGGAATGGAACCAAATTAAATTTGCACTAATGCAAGGAGTTTGAAATTAATAACGCTCCTCCTTCTTCTCTCTCTTTTTTAAATAAATGAATTCTCATTTGACTGACAGAAAAATTCAAAGCATCCATAAAAAAAGGGATCTGGTAAAAACCATCACACCTAAACACACAATATAATAAAATATGACTTTTAACATTGTAACCACTTAGATTATTTAGAATGGTTACGAATTTCCCATGTATCCTAAAAGTAACATGCAATTTAAATGGCAGCATAGTCATCAATTTTCATAATATTTTAATGTTAATTTAAGGTCCAGTCTCCTAGCAAGCTAGAATATTTTAAATTTTGTATTTGTATATCCTGAGAGCATATTTTATGACTTGTTTTACTTCCTGGTAGCTCTTATTATAGTTTTTCAGAAACTGGGTTTATGGCATAAACCCTTTATACTTTCTATAAACCCTGTATGTTCCATAGCCAAATGAAGACTTTTCATGGGATTTGACCTTGATATAGATTTCTATAACAACAATGAAACCATTAGGCCTCTTTTGTTCTCTTTCTAGTCAATAGAAAGGAATTGGTACATGTAGCTAACTAAGTAATTGACCATGATCTATGATCTATATAGTAATCTCTACATTCTATAAAAGTTGAAATATATGTATTGCAGTTTATGTTAACGTGATCTTGACTTTGTAAATTACCTGTACTTATTATACATGTCTGAATTATACATATTACTGATTTTATGTTGTAGGATGATATATCCGTTAAGAACACTGGCATTACACAAAGCTGGTACAATTCCTGACTCTGATTTATTAGCTATATAGCATTAGAGAGGTTATTCAACTTCTGTGATCCTTGATCTTCTCATCTGAAAAATGGAAAGTTTGAAATAGAGAACTATTAAGGCATTCTGCTTCCTTAATTCTGCTTCCTAACTCTAAAATTCTGCTTCCTTAATTCTGGTGATAAAATGTAACACTACTTAAGCAGTAAGAACAACAAAATGGTATATAAGTAAGGTAGTTTTGGGAACAAGAAAACACACACACACCTCTAAATTACCTAAGGCATTAATCAAAAATACCAAAGTGGTATAAAAGTAAGGTAGTATTCCGAACAACGAAACACACAACACACTCACACGTGTGCGCACGCATGGACGGACACACACACACACACACACACACTGAACTACCCAAGTCATTAAGCAAAAGTTATTTTGATTTAATTATGTGAACAACAGTTGCTTAAATTCTCGTTAACCACTCATGTGAAGATGATATTATTTGCATTCCTTAAATCCTTCTGTGGCTAACCATGTGATAAGGTTAACATGGGATTACTTTTTAAATTGGCCCTTCAAGATCTGGCATATTTTTCTCTCTGACCTAATCTCTACTAACTCCCATTCTTACTCTCAGTGGCCACTACTAACCCTACTAAGCCTACTAAGCCTCTGTTGATTCCTCATACTTGGACTATTACTGCCTATCTCATCTCTTTTTCCCTCCCTACCACTATCTCCAGAGATTTTTGCCTTTTTGTTTTGCTTTCCTAATTTCTACTCATCCTTCAAATTATTGCACTTTATTCCCCTGACTCTCCTCATCGCCCCTCAAGTCAGGAGATATTCGTACATATTTCTGTTAGATGAATAAAAAATAAATGACAAACCTTTAATATTCAAATAAGGTTTCAAATATATTTATAACTTTAAAAATATCAAGGCCCAGATTTCTTTTCAATATTTTCAATTTATAACTTTGATAAATCATTAATACATTTTTCAATTTAGTTTCACATTTCATTATTGAAAGGCTGAAACTAGAATGAGGAAAGGTTTGTGACATTCTGATTCCTTAAAATCATCATATTATAGCCAAATAGGGCCAGGCACCTATCAAAATGAGAAGGCAGATATATAGATCCTATTCTTCAAATGCAACTCTATTTGACTTTGGATAAAAGTAATAAATATAAAAATGTGCCAGAGGAGCACAAAAGAATTCTGGAAATAGGATAAAAAATTAAAGGAAGGGGTAACTGTGCTTTAAGCACAATGTTATTTTTTTAATGTTTATTTATTTCTGAAGGAGAGAGACAGAGCATGAGCGGGGGAGGGGCAGAGAGAGGAGGAGGCAGAATCTGAAGCAGGCTGCAGGCTCTGAGCTGTCAGCACAGAGCCGGATGTGGGGCTTGAACTTGTGAACCATGAGATCATGACTTGAGCCAAAGTCAGACGCTTAACCGACTGAGCCACTCAGGAGCCCCAAGCATAATTTAAAGGAAAGCAGAACCTTCAATTCTTGGAGGATTCAGTATATATACTCTTACAGAAGTAGTATTAGCAAAAGGCAAATCAACCTGATAGCATAGCCATAATTGAAAAAGACATGGGAAAAATGAAAGAGAAGAATGAAGGTAAGGAAATGATGGCCCTGGCAGCGTGGTACAACAACTTGCACATGGTAAAGCAGTTCACTTCATACTTAGTGAGATTTTGAAAGGAAAACATATGGACTGTAGAAGAAAAAAGTACAGTTGACTAGTCAGCCAGGTAAGCCTGGTGAACAATAGGGTGACAGATGTCAAAACCAAATGACTCAAAAAGAGGAAAGGTTACAATAAGCTTCATGAAAGTCTGCAAATATACTGCACTTGAATTAGGGTTCCTCAGCAGAGTAAACAGATACTGAAAACCTATTGTCAAAAAGATTATTTTTGGGTCAAGAATAAGATATCACTGCAAGAAAGATAGAGGTTAGTGATGTAGATTCTCAAACTATTCTGTTATAAAGTTATGAGATAAAATCAGATTAGACCAATGAAGAGAAAGGACTCATGGGATACTTTCTTAAGATTTTATATATGGAATGCCTCTAAAGGTCAATGTCTGGGAGTTATGATGATAATGATAATATCTTTTGGAAAACAGGAGGATTATTATTGGGAGAAGTGGAGAGCAAGATGTTTCTAAATTTGAAGCATTGTTTTAATTCTGTGACAAGCACCTAACCTGAGATTTCAAACACATGAGATTTTTTTTTACCAGGAGAATTCATCTAAATTGCTTCACACAGAATCATGTTTAGAAAATACATTTAAAGTTCCAGTTCAAGATGGCAACATAGAATGATCCAAAGCTTACTTCCTCCTATAGACACGCCAAATCTGCAGTTAAATACGGAACAAATTGCTCTGGGAAAAAAAAAACTGTCTGAGCAACTTCTATGCATTAGGCAAAGGAGAGAAGGCCACATTAAAGCAAGTAGGAGAGGCTGGAAAGCAATCTCACCATAAACCCCATTCCCCAGAGCTGCGACCCACAATTAAGAGAAAACTCAAAACTTAGAGCTTTGAAAACCAATGGGGCTCACATCCACGATATCCACAAGGCTATAACAATTTGAGAAATGACTCTTATAGGGCTCACACACCCCGACTCACCCACCCAAGGGCTCAGCACAAAGGTAGCCAATAGGCAGGCACCCAGACTTTAGGTGAATGAGGCTTACCTGCTAATCTTAAAGTGTTGGCCTGAGGCAAAAATCTAATTCAGCACACATCAAGGGTCCTCCT